>NC_030685.2:79306547-79624047 GCF_000004195.4 Xenopus tropicalis | reverse complement strand
GTTTAATCAGAACCTTTACCGCAGTTGATTGTAAGCCCTTTGCACTCTCTGCCAATGGATTTGTGTTCATATCTAGGGGGCGCTGCCACCAGGGCCGCCATCAGGGGGGCACAGGGGGGACAGTCATCCTACAATTTTATTACTAGCTTGGGCCCCCTTTAATCTATTACGGCCCTGTCATCAATAGGCGAATCCGACTGCAACTTTATAAAAGGGCCTGGCTCCTTTCCCGGGGAGACACAAATGAGGAGGCGTCATTCAGGAAGTATCGCCAGAGGAGCCCAAAGTCGCCGGAGGAGCCCAAGAAAATGGGGCTTTGTCTAATGGGGGCACTGTCTAATGGGGCACTGTCTAACGGGGGCACTGTCTAACGGGGGCACTGTCTAATGGGGGCACTGTCTAATGGGGGCACTATCTAATGGGGGCACTGTCTAATGGGGGCACTGTCTAATGGGCGCACTGTCTTTGGGGGGGTACTGGCCAGCATAGAGTTAGGGGGGCCCTGTGTATGGGGGCACTGTGTATGGGGGCAATTGGGGGCCCTATGTGGGGGGGCACTGTGCATGGGGGCACAGTCTTTGAGGGGGCACTGTGTATGGGGACAATTGCGGGAACTGTCTTCGGGAGGCACTGTGTATGGGGGCACTGTCTTCAGGGAGCACTGTGCATGTGGGCCCTGGCCAGCATAGAGTTAGGGGAGCACTGTGTATGGGGGCTATTTTGGGCACTGTGTATGGGGGCAATTGGGGACACTGTGCATGGGGGAAATTGTGGGCCCTGTGCATGGGGGCAATTGGGGACACTGTCTTTGGGGGGTACAGTGTATGGGGGGCCCTGGCCAGCATAGCGTTAGGGGGGCACTGTGTATGGGGGCAATTGGGGACACTGTGTATGGGGGCAATTGTGGGCCCTGTGTATGGGGGCAATTGGGGACACTGTGTATGGGGGCAATTGTGGGCCCTGTGTAGGGGGGCAATTGGGGACACTGCCTTTGGGGGACACAGTGTATGGGGGGCCCTGGTCAGCATAGCGTTAGGGAGGCACTGTGTTAGGGAGGCCCTGATACTTTTGGGAAAACCACCACTAGAGAAATTCACATTTATTTCTGTCAGCTGGTTTTTCTACTACTCATATTGAATACACAACAGAAAAGAGATTGCTCAGTCAGAGCTCTGACCATTCCACCCAAAGATGCCCCCAATCTGCCCAAATTGTTTTTAGAAAAGCTCCGCCATTTTGGGTTCCTCTATTTTACCCATACTCCCCCTTTTGTGTTTCTATTGCAGCATCTCAATCTGTTTGTCCTTCTAAACAAAACCAAGTTCAGCCCTTCAATGGTCTACCCGGAAGGCAAACAGCCCCTACAGTGGAGTCTAGGAAAGAAAAAAACAGTTCCCTAAGCCCCGCCCCCTGTTCCCTTGCTGATCTGGCTGGCTACTTTGAGACTCAAATAAAGTGTAACAGTAGTCGCCTGTCCTCAGCCTGCCTTCAGCCTGCATCCTCCCAATCCCACAATCCCCTGCTGCACACATGATGTCAATAAGGAAAGGAACATCCCAGTGCAATGCATTGTGGGTTATGTAGTTCCTGCATGCTGTCTGTAAGCTGTGGAGAAGTTGTTACTATATGTAACATCAATGTTTTAGTCCCTCCTCCCCTGCCAGGATTTCAAACGATGCAGAAAGAGAAGAACTGTTTTGCAGCTGGGTTTCAGAATATAAAAATGTTATTTATTCCTACTTTCTGAAGGAACAGATTACAGTGATAGGTATATTAGGGGTTTCTGGGTCGTGTGGGGCTCTTTAACACATTTTGTTTAATTAGCAATTACTGTATCTCTTTGAAAAGTAAGTGTTATGAACCTAGATTTTCTTCATATTTACCCCCTACTAAATCTTTGTAAAGGTGCGTTTGAGTTGTAAACTGGACTGGTCTCTAGAAAACCAAAGATTTCTCAGCCTAATATCCCCGACACAGGGTGCGCCATATGGAGAGGAGTCTAGAAAGGTCAAATACTTTGAAACTGAAAGGTTCTGTTTGCTCTCTGGGTCATGAAGAACATGATTCTTTATAGTGCGCCAAGGCTCCTCCGGGTTACTATGGCGACTTTAGATAGAGCAGCTATCACTTAACAGTAAATGCAGTGATAGCCGTTAGCACCTTCAGTGCTGTTTTATTTAATGGGGAATAAGCATTACAGCTGTCATTGTCTCACAGAGCACCATATGTTTATCCTACTTGTGCGGGCTGGAACAATTTGCTCATCTCCTGTATTGTGTACAACACTGTAAACAACCAATATTTCAACTATTCCTTGCTATTCAAAAGTATACTTCATTCTTATTAGTTATTTACTAGCCATTGAATATAGGTAGGGATATAGTTGGGATCAAGTACAGGTACTGTTTTATTATTACAGAGAAAAGGGAATCATTTAACCATGAAATAAACCCAATAGGGCTGTTCTGCCCCCAATAAGGGGTAATTATATCTTAGTTGGGATCAAGTACAGCTACTGTTTTATTATTACAGAGAAAAGGGAATCATTTAACCATTAAATAAACCCAATAGGGCTGTTCTGACCCAATAAGGGGTAATTATATCTTAGTTGGGATCAAGTACAGGTACTGTTTTATTATTACAGAGAAAAGGGAATCATTTAACCATTAAATAAACCCAATAGGGCTGTTCTGACCCAATAAGGGGTAATTATATCTTAGTTGGGATCAAGTACAGGTACTGTTTTATTATTACTGAGAAAAGGGAATCATTTAACCATTAAATAAACCCAATAGGGCTGTTCTGACCCAATAAGGGGTAATTATATCTTAGTTGGGATCAAGTACAGGTACTGTTTTATTATTACAGAGAAAAAGGAAACCATTTTTAAATATGTCAATTATTTGATTAAAATGGAGCCTATGGCAGATAGCCTTTCCTTTTTGGATAATAGGTTTCCGGATAAGGAGTCCAATACCTGTATTCTGTAAGGCAGAACAGGCAAAATATTTTTTTTTTAATTTAAAAAATAAGCATTTCAGACCCCCCCCCCCCCCCACTCCCCCACTACAAAATCCAGCTGGCCATCGTGGCTACAATAACATTGTACAGTACCCAGTACAGTAAACATTATTACCTATAAATGCATTTCATCAATGTGTTAATATTAATGCAAGGACTCATTTATCACCCATACTTACATTTACGCAGGCAAACAATTCAGACATGTGTATGAAGATATTAATGTCCTTTGGGTTACTGGTGGGAATCACCTCAGAAAATCAATATAAAGCATCTAAAAGCTGAGCCCCTAACCTACTTGATTATTCCCCTTGCAATTATTCCAATGTCATTGGCTTTAACACATTACATTATGTAGGTGAGTCTCCAGACGCACTTACTTATCTGTATTGCACTGCATGTTTGCACTATTAAATATAATGCAGGGAACGTTTTTTATACCCTTATCGTCAATGGTTTTCTAAGAATATATCATGTAAGAAGACCTAACACATAATTCCTTCAGCCATTGTTTGAAAAAAAATAATATTTACAATACACAAATATTAAAAACTTGACAAAATACATGATTAATGATGTCACGTGACTTAATGCAACTTGAAAAAAAGGCAATTAAATTAAAATTTCAGCATATATGGAGACACCCCAAAGTCCCAGGACCCATATAAAGCAATTGGCCTGTGGCATGCATTGTCATGGTACTATCCATTGCTCTTATGTTGTGTAATATACATTTATGAACATTTATTTAAAATGTGGGGATATAAAATAGTTCTACTCATAAACGGCAAATCTGTAGCTCCATATTGACAATAGGATTATTAAATATTTATTCTGGAACATGATAATGGTACTGCCAGTGAAACTTACTTTTACATTCAATTGCTCGATAGACTTCATTTCTAGTGATGAGCGAATCTGTCCTGTTTCGTTTCAGCGTAAAATTCACAAAACCACAAGAAAATTCGAGAAACAGCGGAAAATCCGCGAAACACTTTTGTTGCGCGACTTTTTTGTCACCCACGCCTTTTTTTTTACGTGACTGTGCCCGTTTTGCCATGCCCAATTTGAAGCGACCATGCCTATTTTGACACGACCACGCCCAATGTGACGAGACCGCAATTTTTTTGACGTGCAACACATTTTTCCAAGGCGAATTTTCCAAGGCGAAAGTTTGTCGAAACAATTCACTCATCACTATTCATTCCTTTTTTCTTCCTTACTAAGCAACCACTGGTCCTAATCAGGCACAGTTTAGTAACCTATCAATATAGCAAACCAGGGAGTCTTAAGGTGGCCATACATAGGCTGATTCTAGCTACCGATCTCAGTCCCTTAGACCGATTTGGCAGCTTATCGGGCCGTGTATGGGGACTAACAACGGCCTGCTCGACCGACATCTGGCCTGAAATCGGGCAAAACTCCATCGGGCAGGTTTGAAAATCAGTCGGAACGGGGACTGATGCGGTCCCCGAACCGGCAGACACCTATACCCGTAGGTGGGGATATCAAGAGAAGATCCGCTCGCTTGGCGACCTCACCAAGCAAACAGATCTTAGCATGTATGGCCACATTGAGCTACCACCAATACACTGTAGAATACAGGGAGTCCTGTAGCTGTTACCAGTATAGCATATAGGAAGTCCTGTAATTACCATCTGAATGGAGGTGGACAGTAATTTCAGGGCTTTTGTTGCTCTAAATGTGTATGCTAGCTCTGAATTTTATGCTAAAGGTGTAGGACCAGGCAGCTAAAACACTATATTTAACATTCTACTTCCACCAAATATAGAGCAATTTTGGAATGCAGTGTAGGACTTGGGGACCATGCAGCTAAAACACTGTACGTAACATTTTCCTACCACCAAATTTAGCACGATTTTAGAATACAGAATGCCTCTGCTGGGTACAGTACAAAGGATATATCTGGTAGCCTGTAAAAAAACTGTTCTCCAACTTGTTGGATCACATTAGAAGTCCTTTGTACCCTTGTCTCTATAGTTTCTTCTTCATTTTTTTGAAAGCTTTTTCTATAATTTAATATACAACCTGTTTCTGATTGTTTGAAATTATACAGTTTGGATCAAGGGGATATCGATGTAGAGTTGTAAAACCACAAATTAGTACCAAAACTGAACTAGAGAGAGACTAATTTATTCCCTTTTTGACTAATGTACATGACCTATATTGCCTTATTTTGCTTTCATTAATTATTCTTAAAAACGTGACTGAGATGATTTATTACATCTTAATAATGCGTGTGTATGCGACAACCTAAATGGTCTAAGGTGGCCTCTATGGTGGCCTCTTCCAACGTCTCCTTGAACTGTCTATTTTCCAGAGACTTGTTAGTGGGTTACCCCGATGATCCTTATACCTTGTATACTAACTCATGTTGGTTTACTGATATTACTTTTGAATGGTGAAAATCTCAATTTCGCCATCTGTGAATTTGCTTGCGAAAGTGCGGCTAAATTTTGTCAAGACAAAAAGTTGCAAAGGCAAAAATGTCGCCAAGATGAAAATGTCGCTGAGACAAAAAGTCACCAAGACAAAAATGTAGCCACAAAAACAAAGCCCCATTGACTAGCAATGGGCAAAATAATTTGGCAGGCATGGATTTGCGTCGGATTTCTGTGTTTCGCCATTGGGGGATTATTTTGTGAAACGGGCAACAAAATTCGGTGAGTGAAAAAGAAATTGTCACCCACGTAAAAAATCTTTTCAAAGATTTGCAAATATTATGGTGAAGCGAAACTGGACAGATTTGCTCATCTCTACCATGCATTTGGAGTGAGAAAAAAAGTTGCGCATAAAAAATATCACCCTCGTAAAACTTGTCGCGCTTAACAATAGTCACCTATTGACTTTGCATTTCGCCAATTTTTTGGCGCAGAGAAATGGGACAGATTCTCTCATTGCTACTCATGAATTCTTATTTCTGATATAAATATATATATATGTTGGGTCATTGACTTCTGCCTCTGCCTTTATGTTACAGTATGTTATACAGGTATTTATAGCTTTTGTTCCTATCGTCCTGTTGTACATCTCATGGTGGGATCACCAGATATTTCCTTCCTTCTTTAATCCATCATAATGCTTCCTTGTCTATTGTTTCTGTTTTCTTGTTGCTCACAGTATATCTTATCATTAGCTCTTGCTTCTGCCATTAAATGACAATACATATCTGATGTCAGGGTAGTTAGATTTTTCTGCATTTTGTTACTACTGAAACTTTTGCTTTGTTGGCTTTGTTTCCCTGTCCTTGTTATATTCCTTACATTGAGTTCATTTGCTTCTCTTTTCTCCTTTGTTACATATCTCACGCTGGGTTCCATAACCAATGTCAATGGTCGTCTATTAAATATTTTCTCCATTATTAAGTTCTACATTTTTGCACTTTCTGCCTTATCTGTCCTATGTTTCCCGGTGCTATTAGCCTACATACATGGCCAGTTCCAAAGTGGCAAAGCTTGATTTTAATCTGTAGGAATTTTTATACATAGTTTTTCTGTTAAAACTTTTTCTCCTAAAGAAATGAATGTAAACAATATTGACTCAAATCAAGTTGGGGTATATTTTTCCCCCTTTTAAACATAATCTTACTTCAAGGGTAGTGATGAGTGAATCTGTCCCGTTTTGCTTCGCCGAAAAATGTGCGAATTGTTGAAAAGAAATTTTTTTGACACACGACAATTAGTGATGGGCGAAAAGTTTCGCCAGGCATGGATTCGCGGCGAATTTCCGCGTTTCGCCATTGGCGGATTGTTTCGCTAAACGGATGAAAAATTTCGCCGCAGAAAAATTCGCCGCACGTCCAAAAATTGTCGCCGGCGTCAAAAAAGAATAGTCGCGGGCGACGAAACAATAGCGCGCGACGAAACAAGAGCCGCGCGACGAAATAATAGCCGCGGGCGACGAAACAAGAGCCGCGGGCGACGAAACAAGAGCCGCGGGCGACGAAACAAGAGCCGCGCGATGAAACAAGAGCCGTGCGACAAAATAATAGCTGCGTGCGACGAAATAATAGCCGTGCGACGAAATAATAGCCGTGCGACGAAACAAGAGCCGCGGGCGACGAAACAAGAGCCGCGCGACGAAACAAGAGCCGCGGGCGACGAAACAAGAGCCGCGGGCGACGAAACAAGAGCCGCGCGACGAAACAAGAGCCGCGCGACAAAATAATAGCCGCGGGCGACAATTTTTTTTGTCGCACGACATTTTCGCCGTTTCGCGAATTTTTCGCCGTTTCGCGGATCTTTTCAAAGATTCGCGAATTTTTCGGCGAAGCGAAACGGAACAGATTCGCTCATCACTAACGACAATACGTTGGATGCGCGACAATTCTTTTGATGAGAGACAATTCTTTTTGGTGCGAGACAAATCTTTTGGCTGAGAGAGACAATTCTTTTGACACGTGACAATAAGTTTGACGTGCAACAATTCTTTTGATGAGAGACAACTCTTTTTGACTTGAGAGACAATTCTTTTTGGTGCGAGACAATTCTTTTTGGTGCTAGACAATTCTTTTTGGTGCGAGACAATTCTTTTGGCTGAGAGAGACAATTCTTTTGACATGTGACAATAAGTTTGACGTGCAACAATTCTTTTGATGAGAGACAACTCTTTTTGACTTGAGAGACAATTCTTTTTGGTGCGAGACAATTCTTTTTGGTGCTAGACAATTCTTTTGGCTGAGAGAGACAATTCTTTTGACACGTGACAATAAGTTTGACGTGCAACAATTCTTTTGATGAGAGACAACTCTTTTTGACTTGAGAGACAATTCTTTTTGGTGCTAGACAATTCTTTTTGGTGCTAGACAATTCTTTTTGGTGCGAGACAATTCTTTTGGCTGAGAGAGACAATTCTTTTGACACGTGACAATAAGTTTGACGTGCAACAATTCTTTTGATGAGAGACAATTCTTTTTGGCTCAAGACAATTCTTTTGATGAGAGACAATTCTTTTTTACACGAGAGAAAATTCTTTTTTGGTGCAAGACAAATATTTTGACGCACGACAATACGTTTGACAAGCGAGACAATTCTTTTGATGCACAACAATTCTTTTGACGCGGGCGACAATTTTTGGATGCTTGGAGAATTTTTCGGCAGCAAATTTTGTTGCCTGTTTCACAAAAAAAATCCGCCAATGGCGAAACATTGAAATTCGCTGCGAATCCATGCCTGGTCAATTATTTTGCCCATCACTATTCAAGGGCTGTACTTATTACACTATTGCAAAGCTTGGTATTCCATTGGTCTTATTTGTAAATATAACGAACCAAACAAATGTAGCACATGACACAATGTGAGAATATTGAAGAAAATGTTTTTGCAAGTCTCATAAAAAAATGCTAATTGTTTGGCATAATTTATTGTTTTTATTCAGATGCTTCACTTTTCAAGCTCTGAAAACTGTAAGCCAAAGGTACCATATGCATCTCATTAGACACATTAACGGACCATGTCTCTGCACTTGCCTAGGCATTTTATTCTTGTTATGAGATAGTGTGAAAAAATATTATTCAAAGAAGTTAAAGAATGAAGAAATTTTAGGTTATTCTTCCTTTTTATCCCAAACGACTGCAGATATTTTAGTGCCATTGACCTTAAAGGAGAATGCAAGTCAAAATGTAAAAAGCATACTGCCCAATAGTCCTCCTATTGTTTAGTAAAAACGCCACACTTTTGGCTCACCTAATCAAATATTTACTCAGTTACACTTACTTCACATTTTCTAGAACAGGCAGCCATCTCTAAAAAGGTATTCTCCCTTCCTTTCCCTCCTTGCTTCATACTGCACATGTGTTTCATCCCCCCCCCCCTCTGCCAGATCCGCTCCTGATTGGCTGGTGGGCATGTGTAGCTTGATAAATGGTCTTGTGACCTGAAACGTTGCTGCTATTGTTGTTTGCCCCAAAAAAATGTTGCAATAAAGGCATTTTAATCTACAAAGACAAGAGGTTCTGTTCCTGTTCTTCTGTACCAGGATATGCCGATGGAAAGTGGCCATTGGGGAACCTGCACTACTTCTAACTAATCACAAGGCTTGGTGCTGACTACTACTCTCCAAAGGGCATGTGTAGCTCAGAACAGGAGACAGGATCAAGTTACGCACATGCTCAGAGAATAGAAAGGCTGCCGCTGGCACCTACAGGAAGGGGAGAGAGATTTCAGTGATGTCACTGTAGGCTTCACACTGCTGTAGGCTGCCAGCACCATATCTCAGATCTGGGATATGGGGATTTAGATATGCAGTAAGTACTTAAAAAGAATGCCTTTCGACTTACATTTAATCTATATTAACCCTTCATTGTCCTTTAATAAATTACATTATCTAGATGAGTCTCCAGACATACTCACTTTCATTGCACTGAATATTTTGCACGATTCAATAGAAAACCAGAGAAATTTTGAACACTAAGGGGCAGAATGAATAAATCTTTAACTTTTTCCATTTTTTTCTTTTTAAAAATTCAAATAAAGTCTGGACTGAAAAAGTACGCACAGGAAAACATTGCAGAAAAGTTGCAAAACTGCAACTTTTTAGAATTGTTGCACCAAAATGATCGAATGATCACACAAAAAAACAGCATCAAAAATCCGAAAACCTCTAAGGTTTTGAAGTAGTGATGGGCAAAATAATTTGCCAGGAATGGATTCACGGGGAATTTCCACATTTCGCCATTGGCAGATTTTTTTCATGAAACAATGAGTCAAAATTTGCAAAATTTGCAACAGATAATTGCCACCCGCATCCAAAAATTGTCCCACGTGTCAAAAAAATAACGCGCAGCAATTTTTTTTTTTTACACCAGCCATTTTCACCGTTTCTCTCATTTTTGCTCATTTCGCAGATCATTTATAAGATTTGCAAATTTTCCAGGAAAAGCAAACAGATTCGCTCATCACTTTTCATGGTCTCAGCAAATTTTAGCTGGCGAATATGGGATTTGTATTTTTAGACATAAATCTTGACAAAGACTTTTTCTTTCTACGGCTGAAAAAAATGTAAAACGGCTGTTAGTAAATGGTCCTCCTAATTGACCATTAATTTAAAATATAAACATGAACTGTTTGTCATGAACCATGGATACCTTGATCTCGGATAGCAGTAGGAAAACAATAAAATAAAATGAGAATGTGCCTACTATTTTTGAAGGAATGCTCCATATATTTAGCCAGCACTAATGTCACAAGTTGAACCTCTAAGACCTTTGTAAATGGAAATGGAAATGTGTAAAATCTTCACTCACATTGCCAACAATACTGGGATAAAGTAATATCAGTAGTACTATTAATAAGGGTCATTTAGATAAGAATTGCTCTTAGTCCCTGACTCTCCATTGTGTCGATAATGGGTTTCCAGGTAATGAATACTATACCTATGCTACAAACAATAACAAGACATTGAGTGCAAAATGGAGATATGCAGCCTTTAGATGTTTGTGAACATCCTCTTTAACCCCCAAATGTAATAAAAGGCACTATGTTTGCCCAGTAGCAGTAACCCCTAGCAACCAATAAGATGTAAGTAGGGATGAGCGAATCTGTCCCGTTTAACTTCTCCGAAAAAGTCTCAAATCTTGTAAGTGATTCGCAAAACGGCGAAAATGTCGCTCGTCAAAAAAAATGTCGCCCGCGGTTATTCTTTTGTCGCCCGCAGTTATTCTTTTGTCGCCCGCAGCTATTCTTTTGTCACACAGCTATTCTTTTGTCGCACGGCTATTGTTTTGTCGCCCGTGGCTATTGTTTTGTCGCCCGTAGCTATTCTTTTGTCACCCGTGGCTATTCTTTTGTCGCACGGCTATTCTTTTGTCGCCCGCGACTATTCTTTTGTCGCGCATCTATTCTTTTGTCGCCTGCGGCTATTCTTTTGTCGCGCGTCTATTCTTTTGTCGCCTGCGGCTATTCTTTTGTCGCGCGGCTATTCTTTTGTCGCCCGTGGCTATTCTTTTGTCGCACGTCTATTCTTTTGTCGCCCACAACTATTCTTTTTTGACGCACGACTATTCTTTTGACGTGGGGTGACAATTTTGGACGCGCAGAGAATTTTTCCTTGGCGAATTTCCACGTTTCGTGAAACGGATGAAATAATTTGCCGCGAAAAAATTTGCTGCGCGTCCAAAATTGTCACCCACGTCAAAAGAATAGTTGCGCATCGAAAAAGAATAGTCGCGGGCGTCAAAAGAATAGTCGTGCATCAAAACGGCAAAACGCGGAAATTCGCTGCGAATCCATGCCTGGTGAAACATTTTGCCCCTTAACTAGATGTAAGCTTTTAAACAGGTGACCAGTAAATTCTACCTGCTGATTGGCAGCTATGGGTTACTGCTGCTGGGCAAACTTAGAGCCTTTTATTACATAACCCCCTAAGCATTTTATCTAGTCAGGGTTTTGCTGAGGGTTCTGGTTCCAGTTCCTGATCTTGGTATTTCTGGCAAAAAAACCAACAGTAATATTCATATTAATGTGCCAGAATGGGCAGAGTATCCGTGTGGTCAGAGAATGAGATCCCGAGCATCCCTCTCTGCCAACAACATTCCCATCAGAAATAGAAGTTAATTAAAAGTAAATTAACAAGCAAAAGAGTTTGCGGGCAGAGGAATGAAACTTTGAGTGCTCTTTAGGATTTCCTTGTTTCGCGCGGTTCATTTTTACTTTGTCATTCTAATCAAGGTTATTAATGCTGACAGGTTAAATAAATGAATCCATCAAATTACGGGATATTATAAAATCTCTTATTGTGATAAATTAGACACTGTAAAACTAATCATTTTTATTTTTCACTCAAACACAACACATGAATATTAATAACCGCTCAGCGGTAATTTTAAAATTAGCAATTAGGAAACTGGAGAGATATATGATTTGCTTTTTTATTTTTTATAAGAGACTTTTTTACGGAGACTTGTATCACAGATTCTTCTGCTGTCACCAGGGTTGCGGGGGCATTACCTGGGGCAATAGATAAGTGAATTTCTGCATTTCACCATTGGCGGAATATTTTGCGAAATGGGCGGCAAAATTTGACGCGAGAAAATTCGCCACACGATGAAAAATTGTCACCCACGTCCATTTTTGCTAAATTGACGCCAAATTTTCCGGCGACAATATTTTTTGCCGCAAGTCATTTTTGCCTTTTCGAGAATCTTTTGAAAGATTCATGAATTTTTCAGCGAAGGAAAATAGACAGTTGACTCCACTGTATTTCTGCCGAAAGAAAAAAAATGTCCATTGACTCCAATGTGTTTTGCTTAAAAGACTGCAGTAAACAAATGGCAGTTTTTTTCCCCCTGAAAATGTAGAAATTGCTTGCCATGTGTGAACTTGATTCAAGTCTTCCAGAAACATTTTCAATTTAACTTTAAAATGCACAAACATTAGAACACAAAGGGGTATATTTATCATGCTGTGTAACAAATGGAGTGAAGCATTGCCAGTAATGCTGCTCATAGCAGCCAATCAGATGCTTTGCTTTGGTTTTCTAACTGTTGAAATGTAATTACTGATTGGTTGCCCTGGGCAACATCACCGGAAAAGCTTCACTCCACTTTTTACACAGCATGATAAATATACCCCAAAATGTGTTTCACTTATTGCCATATTTGTTTATTTGTTTCTAGTGATGAGCGAAATTTGTTCTCCGGGCATGGATCCGCAGCAGAGTTACGCATTTAGCCATTGGTGAAATGCTTTGCAAAACTTCTGTGGAAATCTGCCGCGAAAGAATTCATTGCTCATCAAAAAAAGTCGAGATTGTGTCAAAAATAGGAGTAGTTGCATCAAAAATAGGAGCGGTCGCATCAAAAATAGAAGCGGTTGCATCAAAAATAGGAGCAGTTGCATCAAAAATAGGAGTGGTCCCATCAAAAATAGAAGCGGTTGCATCAAAAATAGAAGTGGTTGCATCAAAAATAGAAGTGGTTGCATCAAAAATAGAAGTGGTTGCATCAAAAATAGAAGCGGTTGCATCAAAAATAGAAGCGGTTGCATCAAAAATAGAAGTGGTTGCATCAAAAATAGGAGTGGTTGCATCAAAAATAGGAGTGGTCCCATCAAAAATAGAAGCGGTTGCATCAAAAATAGAAGTGGTTGCATCAAAAATAGGAGTGGTCCCATCAAAAATAGAAGCGGTTGCATCAAAAATAGAAGTGGTTGCATCAAAAATAGGAGTGGTCCCATCAAAAATAGAAGCGGTTGCATCAAAAATAGGAGTGGTCCCATCAGAAATAGAAGCGGTTGCATCAAAAATAGAAGTGGTCACATCAAAAAAAGGAGCGGTCGCATCCTAAAATAGGAGCGGTTGTGGCAAAATAGGAGCAGTCACATAAAAAATAGGAACGGTCGCGTCAAAAATAGGAGTGGTCACGTCAAAAACAGGAGTGTTTGCGTCTAAAATGTTATAGGGTCGCGTCTAAAATTCAAGCGGTCACGTCAAAAATAGGAACGGTCGCGTCAAAAATAGGAGCGTTCGCGTCTAAAATGTTAGAGGTCGCGTCTAAAATAGGAGCGGTCACGTTAAAAATAGGAGCGTTCGCGTCTAAAAAAGGTGTGGTCACATCAAAAATGGGCACCGGCGTGTCAGAAGTAGGCGCTGTCATGGGAAAAAAAGAAGTGCGCGACAAAACAAAACAAAAAAAATTTGCACGACAAACGTGTTTCACAGATTTTTCGCCGTTTCATGTATTGTCTTAATGTTTTGCAAAATTTCCGGAGAAGCGTAATGGGACAGATTCGCACATTACTATTTGTTACCTCCCCATTTGGGCTGTAACGCTGTGATTGCTGCTCTGTGTTTTATAACATTTATAAACCCCCAACTGATTTTTTAACCTAAAATGTTCTATTTTTTTTTTTTTCTACCATCCCCAGAAGACTAAAGGAACGTAACCGCCAGGGAGGCATATGCGCAGCATGTCCCAGAATGAAGGTTTGTGTCAATAAGGTGATGTGTGCAGAGTTTTCAAGAGCGAGTGCTAAGATCCTCATTTGGGTTGCTAAGAAGTGATATTGGCAGCTATTGTCGCCGCAGTCTCCTGCCCCCACTTTACCTTGTCCTTCCAAACACAAAAAAAACCTAAGTTGCCAGGCAGCTGTTGACTTGGGATAAGGAGAGGGGAAAGAAAAGAAATCCTGAAGTGTGAAACAGCCAAATATTTATATTAACAATGGAGACTTAATCAACAGAGATTCTGAAGCTGTAGAATAGCTATTCTACGTCTGGCTGTACGGAAGCTCTGTTCGCTAAGGATTAACAATACCAAGATTGCCGCTTTCTATATTTTTTTTTTTGCTTGTTTGTTAGTTGAACAATGCACCAAATGGACATAATAATGTAAAGAAAATTTTTCTACCTTAAGCCTCTAGTGCATATTATATGACATTTAACATTATTAATAACATATGCAATACATTTACCCTGTATGTATAGTTACATAGTTACATAGTTACATAGGGTTGAAAAAAGACCAGAGTCCATCAAGTTCAACCCTTCCAAGTAAACCCAGCACAAACAACTTATACTTACCAATCTATACACTCACATACATAAACTATATATACAACCACTAATACTAACTGTAGATATTAGTATCACAATAGCCTTTGATATTCTGCTTGTTCAAGAACTCATCCAGGCCCCTCTTATAGGCATTAACAGAATCTGCCATTACCCCACCACTAGGAAGGGCATTCCCCAACCTCACTGCCCTCACCGTGAGAAACCCCCTACCCAACATCCCCCAGCAGGGCATTCCCCAACCTCACTGCCCTCACCGTGAGGAACCCCCTACCCAACATCCCCCGGCAGGGCATTCCCCAACCCCCTCACTGCCCTCACCCTGAGGAACCCCCTACCCAACATCCCCCAGCAGGGCATTCCCCAACCTCACTGCCCTCACCGTGAGGAACCTCCTGCCCAACATCCCCCTGCAGGGCATTCCCCAACCTCACTGCCCTCACCGTGAGGAACCCCCTACCCAACATCCCCCGGCAGGGCATTTCCCAACCTCACTGCCCTCACTGTGAGGAACCCCCTACCCAACATCCCCCGGCAGGGCATTTCCCAACCTCACTGCCCTCACCCTGAGGAACCCCCTACCCAACATCCCCCGGCAGGGCATTCCCCAATCTCACTGCCCTCACCCTGAGGAACCCCCTCCCAACATCCCCCGGCAGGGCATTCCCCAACCTCACTGCCCTCACCTTGAGGAACCCCTTACCCAACATCCCCAGGTAAGGCATTCACCAACCTCACTGCCCTCCCTGTGAGGAACCCCCTACCCAACATCCCCCAGCAGGGCATTCCCCAACCTCCCTCCCCTCACCATGAAAAACCACCTACACTGCTTCAGGAGCTTAGAAAGGGATTCTGGGAATTGTAGTTTAACAGCTGCAGTCAATATTGATGTTTTTCAGGTGGGTGTATGGGTGGGTCGAGGTATAAAATAATTTCAAAGAAAATCTCTATGCACACCACAAATTGTTATCTTTAATGGCGACTAGCAATGAGCGAATCTGTCCCGTTTCACGTCGGCAAAAAATTAGCAAAACTGCTAAAAAAATTGGCGAAACGACAAAAAAAACTTGCAAAATACACGTACCGTGCAACTTCTTCCAACTTCTTTTTTGCAGAAGTTTCGTGAAACAAATCAGCAGTGGCAACACCAATGGACATATGTTTCCCAGGTTTACCAAAAAATTCACAAAACCTGGAAAAAAGTGTGAAATGCTGAAATTTTGCAGAATTTTTTTCTCCTGCCAAATGCATTGGACCGAATGGGGATTTTCTTCTCACATTTTTTCTTGAAGAATTGTATTTTTGTTCTCATGGCTAATGCATTGGAGTCAATGGGTGTTTTTCGCTTGCTTATTTTAATTGCAAAACGCAATAGTTTTCTGGAAAAATTCTAGCACAGCTTCCTAGTAAAATCACTGGGTTTACCTATTTGCTAGGACCCCCTAGTAACTATGATAATATAATATATATATATAATAACTATAATCTTACTACCCACATGTTCTCAGTTTGAACCAGCCCAGAAGATGCCTGATAAATAATGGCAACAAAAGATATGAAAGTACACTGGCATGGTGCGTTTATTTAAAGAAGATGATTATTGAAACATTGGGGGGGGTACCTAACAAATTGGCACTCCACGCCCCCCAATTAATTTACATTTTTTCACCTTTAGGCTACTGCCACATGGGAAAAAAAATTCAAACTTGTGTTTTGGCACCAACAACTGCTCTGTGTGTCTTCACCCAGGCTGATGCAGTGTCTCTGGGTGCAAATGCCATAAACACCATCACCAACACCATAAAGCAGAGCCAAAAAACTCTCCATTTGGCAGTAGCCTAGATTTTAAACATATTAAGTCTGTTGCAGGTATTCAGATAGTAGCCAATGTTTCCTCAGTGGTTCCTAAACTATGGAGTTGCCCCTTTGGGAGTGCTTGGAGAAGTGTTGAGGGACTAACCTGAAGGCCAGAGTCAGAATTGGAAAGAATGGCCATTTTATTGCCTAGATACACCAAAAAGGCCACCAGGAGGGTCAGTTAAGGTAAGATTTGTGGTTTTGTCTCTTCCCCTTTGATAAACTTGTCCCACAATGTATCTTCTAAACTCTGGATCATAAGAAGATCTCAGTAGAACAGGTCAGGCTGGGTACATTGCAAATTCATCTTTTCAGTTCCAATTATGATCATCTTCAAAAGTCATTTTGATTTGGTAGCTCAAACAAACAAATAAACCTTAAGAAGTAGAAATCAATTGGTGCACATCATGTATTTGTACAGAATTTACAATGCGGGACATTTGTAATATGTCAGATAGCTACGTTTGCCTTTAAGGTATTAAGAGAAGACAATATCAATAACATGCTCATCATCAATGAAGTGCACGGTGAATAAATGACCAATGATCGTTGCTGCCAACTACATGATATAAACCGACTTGCAAGGCAAATCCATACAAAACATTTTTTTGCATAATAAAAGAAAACGTTATTATAAGCAACTTTCAATATACGGTACACTCATTCCATAAATATGGTTGCTACGCATTATCTGCTTTACTCACTGCACAGCTGGTTGTGGGCATTGAAGGCTTGGCTGGAGGTAAGCTGACTTCTGTTGTTTCAAATGTCAGAACCAGTGGTGCAGAAAGACCCGGAGCAGATTAAATGACCGCATCCAGTTACTATATCAGCATGGGCTGGCAGCAAGGGAATAGTACAGCCTATTAAATATTTTTTTTGTTTGTTTTTTAACTTAGGGTCATGGCATTGTCTTGACTCAGAGTCAATGCTTTCTCAACAAAAGCTCTGATTACTATGACGACAAAACGATAAGAGAGATGTTTAATCCATCCCCCCCTTGTATCCACCAATTCTATAATAAAAGAAAATGTAATTGTGAAAAAATACTTTGCTACAACCATCAAACAAGGCCGCAAATGGGTAGTGTTGTTTTCTTTATACTCATACATTAACCCCCCTCTTTTTATCTGTGCACGCAAGAGGAAAAACAAATAGGTAAATACATTTTGAACCAGGCAGAAATCTTGATTTATTATGAAACACAGTATTAAAAGATGTTGATTCCGGTGGAGTGACAGCTCCGGCTGTGCCTGAAGTAAATGAGTTTACCTATGGTTCGAGTGGGTCCGCATAGGAAAAAAAAATCTTTGCCTGTCTGGATTAATATTGGTAAGCTCACATTTTACTGAAATAGCAAAAAGCTCTAGAAATGTTGTGCTATGTTCCTTACCTTGAGGTAAATAGAGGGTTAGTGTATATTGGAGGGTTAAGGTAGATTAGAGGTTAAGGGTAGATTAGAAGGTAAGGGTAGAGTAGAGTAGAGGGTTATGATTCAATAGAGGTTAGGGTAAATGGTTAAAGTATGCTAGAGTGTTAGAGTAAAATATTAGGTTGGAACAGAGAGCTAGAATAGAAGGTTCAGTTGGAATAGAGGTTTTGGGTAGACTAGAGGGTTTGGTTGGAGCACAGGGATAGAATAGAGGGTTAGGTTGGAATTGAGGGTTTGGGTAAAGTAGAGGGTTAGGTTGGAGCAGAGGGTTTGGGTAGAGTAGAGGGTTAGGTTGGAGCAGAGGGTTTGGGTAGAGTAGAGGGTTAGGTTGGAGCAGAGGGATAGAGTAAAGGGTTAGGTTGGAATAGAGGGTCTGGGTAGAGTAGAGGGTTAGGTTGGAATAGAGGGTTTGGGTAAAGTAGAAGGTTAGGTTGGAATTGAGGGTTTGGGTAGAGTAGAGGGTTAGGTTGGAGCAGAGGGATAGAGTAAAGGGTTAGGTTGGAATAGAGGGTCTGGGTAGAGTAGAGGGTTAGGTTGGAATAGAGGGTTTGGGTAAAGTAGAAGGTTAGGTTGGAATTGAGGGTTTGGGTAGAGTAGAGAGTTAGGTTGGAGTAGAGGGTTTGGGTAGAGTAGAGGGTTAGGTTGGAGCAGAGGGATAGAGTAAAGGGTTAGGTTGGAATAGAGGGTCTGGGTAGAGTAGAGGGTTAGGTTGGAATAGAGGGTTTGGGTAGAGTAGAGGGTTAGGGTGCAGCAGAGGGATAGAGTAGAGGGTTAGGTTGGAATAGAGGGTCTGGGTAGAGTAGAGGCTTAGGGTGGAGCAGAGGGATAGAGTAGAGGGTTAGGTTGGAATTGAGGTTTTGGGTAGAGTAGAGGGTTAGGGTGGAGCAGAGGGATAGAGTAGAGGGTTAGGTTGGAATTGAGGTTTTGGGTAGAGTAGAGGGTTAGGGTGGAGCAGAGGGATAGAATAGAGGGTTAGGTTGGAATAGAGGGTTTGGGTAGAGTAGAGGGTTAGGGTGGAGCAGAGGGATAGAGTAGAGGGTTAGGTTGGAATTGAGGTTTTGGGTAGAGTAGAGGGTTAGTTTGGAGCAGAGGGTTTGGGTAGAGTAGAGCGTTAGGTTGGAGCAGAGGGCTGGAGTAAGGGCTCATACTCACAAGTGTGTGCTCCTGCATTCCCTTGTGGTGGATCCTTCTTGCGTTCCCCTGTGGTGGATCCATCATGCTGCATTACATGCGCGATAGGGACCAAATGGCTGTGTTTCACCTTGCGTTTCTCAGCAGTGGAACACAGGAGAATGCCATCACAGGGGAACACATGGCGAAACACCCGTCTGTACGACCCCTAAAGTAAAGAGATAGTTCTGGGGTGAGAACATTAGTAGGTATAAATACCTTCATGTGTTTTTCCCAAACGCAACTCCCACCGTATACACAATACATTGAAAATGATCATGGCCCCAAGAGTATCTGAGCATGTTCTTGTCCCCCCCGGCCCTGACACCTATTTGCCAGAGATGTCAGAACTTGTTTTATACTTTACTTT
Source organism: Xenopus tropicalis (assembly GCF_000004195.4). Classification (NCBI taxonomy): domain Eukaryota; kingdom Metazoa; phylum Chordata; class Amphibia; order Anura; family Pipidae; genus Xenopus; species Xenopus tropicalis. The sequence goes on along the minus strand of NC_030685.2, from coordinate 79,604,668 downwards.
TATGAAGCAACATTTCCATGTAAGCAAAGGTGTGGTTCTGCCTCCAGTCAAGCAAAGTGGGCAGAGAATTTTTTTTTCATTCTTTATTAGTCATATACAATCAATGTGAGGGGGTACCAAAGGAAAAAGTGGGGGGGCATTTGGGCGTTTAAGCATTAGAGACCCATAGGACCCTGTGTAAAATTTTTCAAGCCCCTGTCTTACCCCCCCCAAATATAAAAGTGAAAAATTACAGTCACTTCCTTAATCCCATTGGTTTAGTGATCGGATCTGTTCCATAATGCTTCGTAGAAAAATTTGCAAAACTGCTCAAAAATTTGCAAAATGGCGGCAAACTTGCAAAACATGGCTACCGCACTACTTTTTTGCCGCCCAAGCCTTTTTTGACCCACAGCAACTTTTTTTGATTCGACTGTGATGTATTTTACACTACTTTTTGATGTGACCCTTTTGCAAAAAAATCTGCCAAAGGCGAAATGCAGAATTTTGCAGCAAAACCACACCTGCCGGAACTACATTTCTTCTATACTTCCACAGAATATCTCTTGCTCACTGCTCATTATTATGGGCACAAGTGGGTAATTTAATACTTAGCAAATCCTCTTCCATTTAGAAATAGATTCTGTGCAGCAAACTCCTGACTTCGTGATTAATTCAGACATGCAATGAACTGATCGTGAACCGATGAGTATGTATTTGTGTCTATAAAATCATATATATCATAAAGAATCGTGTTGCATATGTTTGATGTTGTTTCCCTGTGTATCTACTAGTATTGCCGAAAGATACAACATTTTCTGTTTAGAAGATCACGGTACAGGTATAGGACCCGTTAACCAGAATGCTTGGGACCAAGGGTATTCCGGATAAGGGGTCTTTCCGTTATTTGGATTTACATAGCTTAAGTTTGCTAAAAAATCAATAAAACATTAATTAAACCCAATAGGATTGTTTTGCCCCCAATAAGGGGTAATTATATCTTAGTTGGGATCAAGTACAGGTACTGTTTTAATTATTACAGAGAAAAGGGAATCATTTAACCATTAAATAAACCCAATAGGGCTGTTCTGCCCCCAACAAGGGGTAATTATATCTTAGTTGGGATCAAGTACAGGTACTGTTTTAATTATTACAGAGAAAAGGGAATCATTTAACCATTAAATAAACCCAATAGGGCTGTTCTGCCCCCAATAAGGGGTAATTATATCTTAGTTGGGATCAAGTACAGGTACTGTTTTATTATTACAGAGAAAAGGGAATCATTTAACCATGAAATAAACCCAATAGGACTGTTCTGCCCCCAATAAGGGGTAATTATATCTTAGTTGGGATCAAGTACAGGTACTGTTTTATTATTACAGAGAAAAGGGAATCATTTAACCATTAAATAAACCCAATAGGGCTGTTCTGCCCCCAATAAGGGGTAATTATATCTTAGTTGGGATCAAGTACAGGTACTGTTTTATTATTACAGAGAAAAGGGAATCATTTAACCATGAAATAAACCCAATAGGACTGTTCTGCCCCAATAAGGGGTAATTATATCTTAGTTGGGATCAAGTACAGGTACTGTTTTATTATTACAGAGAAAAGGGAATCATTTAACCATTAAATAAACCCAATAGGGCTGTTCTGCCCCAATAAGGGGTAATTATATCTTAATTGGGATCAAGTACAGGTACTGTTTTATTATTACAGAGAAAAGGGAATCATTTAACCATGAAATAAACCCAATAGGACTGTTCTGCCCCAATAAGGGGTAATTATATCTTAGTTGGGATCAAGTACAGGTACTGTTTTATTATTACAGAGAAAAGGGAATCATTTAACCATTAAATAAACCCAATAGGGCTGTTCTGCCCCCAATAAGGATTAATTATATCTTAGTTGGGATCAAGTACAGGTACTGTTTTATTATTACAGAGAAAAAGGAAATCAGTTTTAAAATTCTGAATTATTTGATTAAAATGAAGTCTAGGGGAGACAGGCTTTCCATAATTCGGTGATTTCTGGATAACGGGATTACGGATAAGGGATCCCATACCTGTATTCCAATATTAGTTTTGCATTCAATTTAAATTGTATTTTGTAACAATGTTTTTAAATTATTTACCTGTAAACATTATCCAAATTAGTAAAATATCATTTGAATTGGTTATCATATCAGAAACATCCACCCTAAAATAAGATTTCTAGATAATTCTTCATTCTGCCATGTCAATAGATATTTGAAATTGAAATGCCTTTTACTGATCCACTAATATCAATTATATTCAATTTTGAAAATTTTTATATTTTTTCTCTCTAACTGGGAGGGGGAGGGGGGGGGGTGTAATTCTGCCCTTCGGCTTTTTTTTCCACACTTTGTAGAAAGGTAAATTGGAAAATGTACCCTGGAGTATGCCTCATCTAAGCTCAAAAATTCTGTCAACTATGTGAAAAAAAAATAAATAAATCCGAGCTTGTTTGTGGTGCTACAGTGCCCCCTTTTGGACGATTCACGAACAATGGCTTTTATTCGTCAATAATGTTATTTTTAAAAAAAAAATTGTAATTACAATGCTGTAACGTCAATATAATCGCTAGGAAAATAGACATATAAAAAAAAAAAAAGAAAGCGGTCGCTTTATTTATGAGAAGGTTGCACATATTGCTTTTAAATAATGAATACGTTTAGATACGAGTGATTCTGCAGCTGGTAATGTCGCACCTTGCAGCAAAATGAATGGTTCTGATTTCCGAGGGAAGGAACATGTTTAGTATGCAAACAAGTCCTAGCGGTTTAATATTCCTTACAGCTGCGCCGACCTGTCATTGAAATATAAGATTGATTTTTTTTAAGTGTTATGGATGTTGCTCTGAAGGTTTTTCAGCGAGCGTTCTTGTTATAATTACAACAAAAGATGTTTTCTGCATCCTGAATTGGCTGCATACAGCGCCCGGCATTACCCCCCATTCGGATGAACAGGGGATGTGTGACAGTGCTGGAACGAGTATAAAAACTTTCTCTCTGTATAATGGCAGAGGATACGTCTGTGGGTCATCAGTCTTACAGTAGGAAGGATGATAGTAAGGAGATAGTGGGATATGTATTATAGCAGGAAATAATACAGGTATGGGTTCCGTTATCCGGAAACCCGATATCCAGAAAGCTCCGAATTACGCAAAGCCGGTCTCCCATAGACTCCATTTTAATCAAATAATTCAGATTTTTAAAATTGATTTCCTTTTTCTCTGTAATAATAAAACAGTACCTGTATTTGATCCCAACTAAGATATAATTACCCCTTATTGGGGGCAGAACAGCCCTATTGGGTTTATTTAATGGTTAAATGATTCCCTTTTCTCTGTAATAATAAAACAGTACCTGTACTTGATCCCAACTAAGATATAATTACCCCTTATTGGGGGCAGAACAGCCCTATTGGGTTTATTTAATGGTTAAATGATTCCCTTTTCTCTGTAATAATAAAACAGTACCTGTACTTGATCCCAACTAAGATATAATTACCCCTTATTGGGGGCAGAACAGCCCTATTGGGTTTATTTAATGGTTAAATGATTCCCTTTTCTCTGTAATAATAAAACAGTACCTGTATTTGATCCCAACTAAGATATATAATTACCCCTTATTGGGGGCAGAACAGCCCAATTGGGTTTATTTAATGGTTAAATGATCCCCTTTTCTCTGTAATAATAAAACAGTACCTGTACTTGATCCCAACTAAGATATAATTACCCCTTATTGGGGCAGAACAGCCCTATTGGGTTTATTTCATGGTTAAATGATTCCGTTTTCTCTATAATAATAAAACAGTACCTGTACTTGATCCCAACTAAGATATAATTACCCCTTATTGGGGCAGAACAGCCCTATTGGGTTTTTTTCATGGTTAAATGATTCCCCTTTCTCTGTAATAATAAAACAGTACCTGTACTTGATCCCAACTAAGATATAAATAATCCTTAATGGACGCAAAACAATCCTATTGGGTTTAATTCATGTTTTATTGAGTATTTAGGAAACTTAAGGTACGAAGATCCAAATTACGGAAAGATCCCTTATCCGGAATACCCTTGGTCCCGGGCATTCATGATAATGGGTCCAATACCTGTACATAGGTTTATGTATTCATTTATTATAATAAAATATTAATTCCTTCTATTCTAAAGTCCCTGGTCAGTGGAATATGCCCTGGGGAAGGAGAGTATTCCCCATTAGTGATGAGTGAATCTGTCCCGTTTCGCCATAATATTCGTGAAACGGCAAAAAATCTGCAAGACGCATTTGTTGCGCAACTTTTTTTTTCCCCTGCACCGTTCTTGACGTGACCATGCCCATTTTGAAGCTGCCACGACCTTTTTGATGCGCCTGCGCCTATTTTGACCCACAGGGTTAATTCCTTCTATTACTCAGAAAGTCCCTGGTCAGTGGCCTATGCCCTGGGGAAGGGGAGTATTCCCCATTAGTGATGAGTGAATCTGTCCCATTTCGCTTTGCCATAAAATTCAAGAAACGGCGAAAAACGCATTTGTTGCACAACTTTTTTTCCCCATAAAAGGGGGGGAACATGTGCTCTGTTTTTGTTTTTTTTTTACCTGGACTCCATTATAGCAGTAAGTTGATGTGCCAGGGGGCCTGAGGTGGAGGTAAGTGAATGTCTACCGGCTGGGGCTTGGGGTGGATCTATAAGGGGACAGGCAGTGATGTCAAGGGGGTGGGATTATGACGTGGAGAGGGAAGAGTTGCATCACCAAGCTGGAGATTTGGTAAGTATGAAAGTTAGGAGGGGGATATAGTATAGTTACTACATATTTACCGGCAAGGACATTGCCAGTAGATTTGTAATACCGGCCCCAGCTTTGGCTGGTATTTTACCTGCTAGGCTAGGCCAATAAAATACTGGCCAGGGGGCAACCCTAGAGGTAGGCCTCAGAGGAGGAAGAACTTAATGTACCAATTCTTTATTGAAGGAGGTTTAACAGGGGCCAATTGATCAAGGCTAGTAAGGAACAGCCTAGCATTCTGTCTTGGTAAACATATAGGTGTAAGATAGTCAGGGCTAGTGAGAAAGAGCCATTCTGTGCTCAACCTAGGAGAAGTAGTGGGGATAGTACTACCAGTTAATATCCACCAGAGAAGGGACTTCAGTGCGCCAGGGCTCTGGGAAGAGTATATTTCATTGAAACACCAGATGCCTGGGAAAATTAAGTGTCTGATTTTGTTTTGCTAAATCTATTTGCTTCAACTATTGTGCAACGAGGGAGCAGATGTAGTTTAACTTCATCACCCTATTTTCAGTGGGGGCTTAGCCGAAAGAGAAGATGGCAGAACAAAGCTCTACTGTTCAGTAGCTGTGGTAAAGAGGGATTCCATTCAGCCAATTGTAAAGCATGTAGGGAAGATGTGTTCACTTTGACTCATTATTGCTCAATACTTTAACGATACAAGTGGGACGTCACACTGTACCTCCATACCCTAGCTCTCCCTCAAAACAAAACTTCTCTCCCTATCTCTTACAACTGTCACAATGGCCACTCCCCTTCCACTTCCTATCCACTATATACTCTTCCACAATCATCTTTATTCCTCCCCACATAAACAACAAAATTAACACAACCTTACATGATGCGAGCATGGAACTGTGTCCCATCCTGGAGCTAGGGGTAAAGACACATGGAGCTACTTGTCTTGGCTACTAATCCCCTGCCATAGACAATACCGAGAGTTGCTTCTGGTAAAACACATGTAGAGACAGTTATCAGTAAATGATCAGCATTGTGTATTTCTGTAGCCGTGACACTACTAGTAGCTCAGTGTGTCTTCACCCTAAAAGAGTCACGCTCAGATGTAATTTTGACTCCAATTACTAATAATGATGCAATCTCCCTTCCAAAAATTTTGAGCTCAATTGCATTCATTTGGAATGTAACACAATGCCCTTGTGCAAGTAAATTACTCTATACATACAGGGCCCACCAGGGCCTGAGCCCATAATCTCCCCCCCTCGGGGCCCCCCTAATCACCCTCGCAGGGCCCCCCCACCCGACATCCTTCCCCGAGCGCATAAATTTAATGCGGTTGGGCCGGAGCGGTCGGGCAGAGGGAGCACCACAAGGGTCGGATCTGGGCCGCCGGGGCCCACCGGGATTTTTCCCGGTATCCCGGCGACCCAGTTCGACCCAGTATACATAACAAGGAAAATAGATGCTTGCCCTTATAAAATATGTTGTAGACCTCTGATGCAACCAATGGGTCTGCCATCAATGGGTCTGGACATCAAAAAGCTACTGTAGTACCACCTTTTTTCATTTGGGGCTCAGTTCAAAATGCAGTGTTGAAGAGGTGCAAGTTTCATGAGCACTAGGTGGTGTGCTTTTGTATTCCTTAGTGCTCTTGCACTAGCACTCCCAGGGCTCATGAGTGACCAATATTACCTTCCTATAGGCCTGATACTTAACAGCTGAAGTCTACTATACCCTACTTTACCCAACAGTGCCGGGCTGGGGTGGCAAGAGTCCACCAGAAAACCTTAGACTGTGGGCCCACTCTTCAAACAATGTTTCCTTCATTCTTAACTCACCTTCTTTTTTCTCTTAACTACTTTGTACATATTATTACCTATCCTTCCTTTTTTTTTGTCCCCATATATAAATGAGAAATGACCATGGTATAGGCATAAAAATGGTTCGGCGAGCAGGAGGGCCCATTGACACCTGGGCCCACCGGGAGTTTTCCTGGTATCCCAGTCCGACACTGCCTTCAAACAAGACACTGATATGTAAAACTGAATATATTTTTCACTGTAGGATCCCCCAGAAATGAAAGACCCCTTATTTCCATCAGCAAAAATCAGTCAGCTCTAGAAAATGTCAGACTGCAGACTTTGGCATCTGGGAATTAAAGCCCTCCAATCGGGGATGTGCAAGGCCCAGTGGGGCTGATACCCCAGGGGCTCCCAAACCCTCTCAGGGGCCTCCCACCACCCACTCACCCAAGTCCAACTCCTACCCCCCACATGGGAACCTAATGCTTTACCATGATGGGAGAATGGAGGGCAGTGTGGGAGTGAGAGCTGCAGCAAATAAAGATGGGGCTTGGGTTGGGTCTCCACTGGGTTTTTTCTGGTTTCCCATCGGCCCAATCTGAACCTGATCATGAAGACTATGCCTTGACTGATATGAATTGATATTTGGCAAACTTCCGTTATATGCTTCCTCTTCAGTCAGCCCAGCACAGTAAAAGGCTTTACTATCATGATTTCATCAAAATGATGGAGAGCTTTTGGATTTTATTTTTAAAATATTCTGTTTTGTTGTTATACTCCAGCTAGGCTTCATAGGTTTTTACCAGACCACTTGGTTAACTGCTGAAGAAACTGTTTGGTTCAAGGTGCTTTACCCTCTTTCTTTTGGAACTGTCCAGTAATTCATCACCTCGGACCAAAGTGTTCAAGCTTCACCAAGACACCTGATGGCCAGAAATATCCCTTATGAAATTATTACTCTTTTTCTAGGAGAGAAATTCATAAATATGGTCGAGCCCTGGTCTTCCCAACCGCCTGTCGATATCACCACCAAACGTAAGCAAACTGAAGTCTCAACTATGACGGAGCTGTGTCCCAATTTAGTTTCAGATCTGATTATGTCTCAAGCTTGTACCAGAAGAGCTGTAAGCAGATGTAAGAGGGTTGGCACATTGACTAAATAATCTGATTACTTTTGCTGGACTATTCAAAATATGAGATAAAAAGCCTCAGTTATGATCTCAATGGACAAATCACACAATGAGAGGAGCAGCAGAGATTGGCAGATGAAGATGTGGTCTGGGTTGGGTCTCCACTGGGTTTTTTCCATCGGCCCAGTCAGACCCTGATCGTAAAGACCATGCCTCGGCTGATATGAATTGGTAGTTGGCAAACTTCCATTATAAGTTTCCTCCAGTCAGTGCAGCACAGTAAAAGGCTTTACTATCATGATATCATCAAAATTATGGAGAGCTTTTGGATTTTATTTATAAAATACTATAATATTCTGTTCTGTTGTTATACTCCAGCTAGGCTTCATAGGTTTTTACCAGACCACTTGGTTAACTGCTGGATAAACTGTTTGGTTAAAGGTGCTTTACCCTCTTTCTTTTGGAACTGTCCAGTAATTCATCACCTTGGACCAAAGTGTCCAAGCTTCAAAGACACCCAATGGCCAAGCCATGGTCAGCAAGGTCTTCCCAACCACCTGTCGATATCACCACCAAATGTAAGCAAACCAAAGCCTCAACTCTGACAGAGCTGTGTCCCAATCGGCCCAGTCAGACCATGATCGTGAAGACCATGCCTTGACTGATATGAATTGGTATTTGGCAAACTTCCATTATATGCATCCTCTTCAGTCAGCCCAGCACAGTAAAAGGCTTTACTTTCATGACATCATCAAAATGATGGAGAGCTTTTGGATTTGTAAATGAACCAAACATTTTTAATAACCCAGTTCATATTAAGGATTCATCCCTAGCTGTCGGAATTGCCCCCCTCCGACGCGGAGAAGAACATTCCAAGTCAAAATCCCATTTATAGTGAAAATCAGAATTGCAAAGCAACTTCCCGAATGCACAAAATAATAAATAAATAGAAACATCCAAATAATGACAAAGTCCAACCGTAGCATCTCTGCAAATAATATGCTTCCCTCTGCGTGACATGCAGTTTGCGGCTGCGGTGGGTCATAAATAAGACCCTCGGTGCACAACTGTATAGCAGGGAAACGGACAGCGAAAGATAGTTTGCAAAATATTTCCAGGAAAGATCAAGGTAAATTAAAAAGAAGATTTTAATATTCATATTCACTTCTACCAAGATATTTATTACGCTCGCTTCTCATAAACTTCTCCAAAAAGCAGTTTCTTACTTAACTCTTGAAATTTAAAGTGAGAACACAAACATGGGTTTCTCCTATATTATATAAACATCATAGAGGTCATTTACTTTGACCCCAGAAGCACTAAGTTATAAAGCACTTGCTTCCAGTGGCTTGCAGCTTTTTGCACCTAGCACCGGGTTGGAATAAGGAACAAGTAGGAGGGGCATGTAGGGGGTGGGAGGGGCTATGCCTAAGTGTCTCCCATTGCCGCCCCTTTCCTGCTTGTTAGACCTTCCAGTTTGAGATTTGGAGCCAAGTGCTAGCCATAGAATAGCAATGCACATTAATACTTTTTTTTCTAGTTTTTAAGATATTAGCAGTTGTGAATATATTAAAGGAGACATATCCTATAAAAATTATGAATGTACCAGTGAATTATACTCCTCTAGATATAGAAGGATTGTGCTTAAAAAAGTTGTGTTTCAGACAGATTTATTGAGAAATTCCACCAAAACCCCATTAGTCCCGCCCATCTGTTCCACTTCCTGCTGGCTGAATACTTTGGATGTGCAGGGGAGCCGGCGGCTTTCAGGACATTGCACTGTAGGATAGGAACCAATCAGCATCTAGGCTGACCTGATAGGAAACTGAAGCCTGCCTGTGCTTGTGTGACTGCAGGGCTGTGATTGGCTCTCCCCCTCCTACTGTGCTTCTGGAGGACCGTTAGGACACGCCCACTCTTCATTTCAAACATGGACAGAGAAGTGATAGGATCTATAGGGAGCTCCAATAAAGGGGCCATTTTTACAGAGAGGATTAATATTTAGCCCAAAGTGAAACCAGCACCGTATATTATTCATAATTGCCTACAAAATGGTTTTTCCCATTTATCCAATATGTCTCCTTTAATATTAATTGAAAAGGTGCAATTTCCCATTTGGTTTGGGGGTGTTTATTTCTTCCCTTGTATAAGGAATTCTTAATGTGCATTGCAATATCCCACACACCAAAATGATAAAGCAACCATGGAATAATTATTGTTAAATAAAGAAGCTAATAATACCCATGCTGTTAGTGCAAAGAATTCCAGTTGCTATGTATGAACATTTTCAGTAATATATCATTTCTTTATGTTATTATATACTGATAACATTGTTGTGTGGAATAATTAATATAAAATAAAGTCATAATTAATTAAAATGATAAATTAGGTTGTCTCCAGTATTAAAGATCTCCTTGGACAATCCTAGAAAGTCATGCCATTAATGAAACACTCTACTAGAAAAAAAAAAGATAAGGAATTGACAAAGTTGTCAATTTTTTGTGAAAGCAAAGTACATTGAGCCTCAGATCCTTAACTAGATACCTTGTTACAGTAATGTATATTGCTATTGATTGTCTTTCAGGTTATAAACTGGTAATAGCTAAAGGCGGTGTGGTAGAGTGACCAAAGAAATAAGTAATGTGAGTTTTCAATTATGTTCTCTATAGTGGGAGATGTAAGCGTCAAGGGTCTAGACAGATAATTGAGTAGAAATAGACTTAAGGCCCCCATACACGGGCCGATAGAAGCTGCCGATATCGGTCCCTTGGACTGATTCGGCAGCTAATTGGCCCGTGTATGGGCAGAAACGAGCGGCCTGGCCGACCGATATCTGGCCTGAAATTGGCCAGATATCGATCAGCCAGGTTAGAAAATCCAGTCGGATCCGGGACCGCAACGGCTCGTTGATGCGGTCCCCAAACCGACTGCCCATGGCCTCAAATGTAATCCGATCGTTTGGCCCCAGGGCCAAACAATCGGATTATTTTTTTTTAAAGCAACTTGCTACCCGATATCGCCCACCCCCACATTGCCAAGCGAGCGGATCTTATAGTGTATGGGGACCTTTAGGAAGGAGCTCCCACAAGAAGGGCTATTGTTGAAGATCTATAAATTAATGACTGACCCACCTCTGCTAACTACCAGCAATGGTATTAGTGTATGGACAAGTGGAGTAGAGCCCGGTGAGAGCTACTATCTAATACAGATTGAGAACCAGAAAAAAGGAACTTATAAAAATATAATAATTTATAAAATACTATAATATTCTGTTCTGTTGTTATACTCCAGCTAGGCTTCATAGGTTTTTACCAGACCACTTGGTTAACTGCTGGAGAAACTGCTTGGTTCAAGGTGTTTTACCCTTTTTCTTTTGGAACATGTCCAGTAATTCATCACCTCGGACCAAAGTGTCCAAACTTCCAAGACACTTGATGGCCAGGAATATACCATATGAAATTAATACTCTATTTCTACTAGAAGAATTCATAAATATGATCAAGGCCTGGTTAGCAAGGTCTTCCCAACCACCTGTCGATATCACCACCAAACGTAAGCGAAGCCTCAACTCTGACGGAGCTGTGTCCCAATTTAGTTTCAGATCTGATTATGTCTCAAGCTTGTACCAGAAGTGCTGTAAGCAGATAGAAATGTAAGAGGGTTGGCACATTGACTAAATAATTGGATAACTTTTGCTGGACTATTCACCTTATGAGATAAGAAGCCTCAGTTATGATCTCAATGTACAAATCACACAAATGGATGCAAAACTGAGCATATTTTAATACTTGCACTCACATACACTTCTTTAAAGCCGATAATGATAAATTACACATAAATATATGCATTGACCCAAAAAAAAACTTTGGAATTACTGTCAGGCTGGACCTGACTTGCACCAAGTGAATTAGATGCTAATGCACAATAGAAGTGCCACCACTCCAACATTAATGAGCTTACTGTATTTATCAGTTTTCAAGTTTATGAATTTAAGAGTTTTATTTCAATTTGAATAAACTCACATTTCAAAATGTTTTGTTTATTCATTAATATGGTAAACTTGTTTGAATAAAAACAAACTCCTCGAATTTTCGAGTTTACAAGCCTGACTTTGTCTAGGACAGCTCCCATTGACTTCTACATGAACTCGCAAGCTTTTAGCTGACAAATTTTTACATTTGAGTTTTCAGGTTTATTGCACTAAATAAATAACAGACGTTAGAGTTTTTGGACAATAACTCAAATTTTAGCGCAAAAAAGCTTAATTCATGAACAAAAAAAATGTGTGAAAAAAATGAGTGATGAGCGAATCTGTCCCGTTTCACTTTGCTGAAAAAATTGCAAAACTGGACTTTTTTTGATGTGTAGGACTTTTTTGACATGTGTGCATCTTTTTTTGACGCAACCACAACTTTTTTTTTTTTTGGCAAATCTTTTTGTTTCGCGAAATGCAGAAATTCTCTGCAAATTCATGCCTGATGAAAAAATATGCTCATCACTAAGTACAGATACTTCTTACCTATACTTCATCACACACATGTTGCAGTGGACACTTGTGCTTTCAATTAATGTAATTAAGTAGTGATGAGCGAATCTGTCCCATTTTGCTTCACCGAGAAACAGCGATAAATCCACATTACATTAACATTTATTTATAAAGCGCCAACATATCCCACAGCGCTGTACAATAAGTGGGTTTCATACATTGGACATACGGAGTAACATATAAAGCAATCAGTAACCGATACAGGAGGTGAAGAGAGCCCTGCCCAAAAGAGCTTACAATCTACAAGGAGTAACATATAAAGCAATCAGTAACCAATACAAGAGGTGAAGGGAGCCCTGCCCAAAAGAGCTTACAATCTACAAGGAGTAACATATAAAGCAATCAGTAACCAATACAAGAGGTGAAGAGAGCCCTGCCCAAAAGAGCTTACAATCTACAAGGAGAAAGGGTTGAGACACAAGGTGTGGGAATGGGCAAGACCAGAGTTGTGAGAGGTGAGGCACAGGGTATTGCTTTTAGCGGCACACTGAGGTTATGTTAAACTAGATTAGGGTAAGCTTCTCTAAATAAATGTGTTTTTAGAGATCTCTTGAAGGCAGAGAGATTGGGAGAAAGTCTGACAGTTTGTGGGAGCGAATTCCAGAGAAGGGGGGCAGCCCTTGCAAAGTCTTGAATGCCAGTGTGTGAGGAGGGAATGAGAGAGGAGTTGAGGAGCAAACTTCTTTATTGCCTGTGTCTTTTTATTGGCGCCCGCGTAATTTTTGCCATAACCGCGCCCAATTTGACGCGACCATGCACAATTTGATGCAATTTTTTTGATGCGCAACAAATTTTTTCATGGCAAATTTTCACTAAAGTTTTGCAAAACAATTTGCCAATTTGCTGCAAATCCATGCCTGGCGAAAAAAATCGCTCATCACTAGAATTAATGGAATTCTGGGAAAAGTACAGCATTGTGAAGAAAACACAGGCAATTGGTGGCCACAATTTCCACTTTGGACATTGCTGTGTGTTCATAAAGAAGGATTTATAGCCAATTCTTCACCCAGTACGATAAATGGACTAATATTTAGGGTAAAACAATTCAATTATCAACTCAATATTCTAATTTTAGTTGTACGGGCATCTGGACTATTCTTTGGAAAATGTTGAAGAGGATTTCTTTTTTGCGCTTAAACTCATTATTGTACATTCAAATGGATACAACATGGAGCTACTGTAAATACTGGAAAATGTAATATGTATTGCTTAATGCTAATGTGACTTTGTAAGAAAATGTTTTGGAGACCTGGTGAAGCATGAATGGCTCGCAATGGATTGTGTGGGAGGAAGCTGTGTGCAGGAAGGCTGAAAATTAATATATAATATCTGTGATATATTTAGTATTATCCCTTCCCTTGTTTAATTTCTTTTATCTTCTTTTCCTCCGAGGTAGTTCGTTAATGGAAATTAATATTTCGGAGAAATGATATTTGTATTATGCCTGAAGTTTAAAAAAACATGCATTTTGGCTGTAAAGGAAAAACAATTTGCTGTTATCTAAGCTGTTTTGTTTGAAAGAGAACTTTGTAGAATTCAGATATTTGTTTAAATGTTTTTAAATCTTCGCATATATACACAAATGTATATGTTCTTCATCTAACTGAAGAAGGATGATATCCATTACTATGAATTGGTCTCTCAATGTATCTTATTTCCAGTGCAGGGTGCAAAGTTGAAGTTGTCCCAAGACCCCGTTCATCAGCAATGTGTCAAGAGAAGAAACAAGCATTACCTCTCCCACCCATCACCGGATTTGTCCACTGGGCACCCAGAGGCCGCTCCCCATCAAACACCACCCTCACTCCCTTGCCCCCCTCCCCAGCACATCCATTTATCTTGCAAATGGAGCACTGGGGACAGTACACCCAAAAATCTCCAGCGCACCTAGACCCCAGTGCTCCATATGGGAGTGAAGTTCAGGTGTGACTGGATGGCATTCCGCCCCTAAATTTTTGGCACCCTAGGACTGGGCCTTTGGAGCCTTTCCACAAATCTGAACATGCTCACACCCATTCCCTAACGTGAACATCATTCATTGTTAATCTTGCGCGAGGTGTTGCGAGTAGTGATGAGCGAATCTGTCCCGTTTTGCCGAAAAATTCGAAAAACTGTGGAAAAATTGGGAAAAAGGCTACAAATTCATTACTTTTTTGATGCAACTACGCCTTTTTGTGATGCAACCACGTTCTTTTTGACATGACAGCGCCCTTTTTGACACAACCACAGATTTTTTCGCTGCAACATTTTTCAGAAGTTTTGCAAAGCAATTCTCCGATGCCGAAATGCAGAATTTTGCCGCAAACCCATGCCTGGTGAAAAAATTCACTCATCACTAGTAGCGAGACCCCCAGTTGAAAGTTCTCACAATTGTCCACCCCTTGTGCCTGGGGGTCTTCTAAAAGAATCCTTTTATCTATTTGAAGCTCATTTTTTTCATGCAATTTTGCTTTATATAATAACCATATTTTCTTTTTGGAAATGAATTCAAGTTAAGCTCAACTCTTGCAGTATTCCAGCCGGCGCCATAATCCATTTTTATTGTACAGCACAGCTGTGAGATGTGCTTTTTTTGTCCGCTGTCCAGTTAGTAGCAATTATGTCATAAAGCGCTAACATCTCAACACCAACCAGTGCATTAAAGATACATTATGAATCCATCTTTTAGGACACTACTAAGCGATATACTTTGGTTTGGTGTATAAGTGCTGCTGATGTACTTTGGCTGTTACATTTTTCATCCTCTTTAAAATATAGTAAAGGCAAGCTGTCAGTGCTAAAGTCTTATTTAAGGGTAGAGCTAAATAGGAAATATCTCATGCTTCAAAATGTTATTTAGATATATATTTATACAGATATATCCACAAGAAAAGCCGGCACTCATGTCCAGCATCTCATCTGAATCCCCAGACTTTTTCAAGGGGAAATACAGTTTTAACTAGTGATGAGCAAAAGTTTTCGCCAGGCATGGATACGCTGCGGAAAAAAATTGGCCATCAAAAAATTGCATTTAAAAAAATTGTTCCGCGCGTAATTTTTCAAGTTTCGTTATTTTTTTACAGTTTTGCGAATTTTTCGGCGAAGCGAAACAGGACAGATTCGCTCATCACTAGTTTTAACATCCTCTCCCCATAAACCTTGAAACTACACAACAAATAATGGATAGAGAAAGAGACCATCTAATATTTGTATCTCACTGATAGGTCCTGAATATAAATATAAATAATCAACAAATTTAACTGTTAAACAAACAACCATTTATTGGCTCAAATTTGATGAGTGAATCTGTCCCATTTTGCTTCACCATTAAATTATCAAAACGGCAAGAAAATTTGCGAAACGCATTTGCCGCACAATTTTTTTGTCACCCGCATCTTTTTTTGGTCGTCTGCATCTTTTTTTCGCCCGTGCTTTTTTTTATGCAACCACGCCCAATTTGACGTGCGTGGAAATTCGATGCAAATCCATGCCTGGCGAAAAAATTTGCTCATCACCAACCATACTATACCAAACGACAAACAGGTGCTTCCCAGTGCTGCATGGTACCCATACTCTGCTCTCCTTACGCGTTTCGCACCATTGGGTGCTTCATTAGAGGAGGTCAAACCTTGAAAGAAGGGAAAAGACTAGTTATGGGCAAACTAATTCACCAGGCATGGATTTGTGGCGAATTTCCATTTTTTGCCATTGACGGATTATTTTGTGAAATGGATGACAAAATTTGATGCGTTAAAAAAGGTTTTGCTCAAATTCTGAGGTAAAAGGCACCTATTTTAGCTATTTTTGTAGAAATTAAATAATACATTGTGCACATTGTTTTAACATCAATAACTGATTTTTTGCATGTTTTATATATATATATATATACAAAGCAACAGATATTTTTGTTTTAATAATGTGACCAATCATGACGACTGATGGACGAAATTCGGTGGTCATGGATTCGCTGAGAATTTCCACATTTTGCCATTAGCGGATTTTTTCACAAAACAGGTGTCAAAATTTGGTAAAAAATTATCGTCTTCGTCAAAGAAACAACGCGTATCATAAAATTGTTGCACGCGGTGGAAAAAAAAAACGCTTTGGCGGAACAAAACGGGACATATTTGCTCATCACTAATCATGACTTCAAAATGCCTTTTATGCAATGGTTTGAATTCCCAAATTATGTAGAAATAATGCACAAGATAAAGCAATAGCTATTTTTTCATTTTTTGCCCTTATACAGTATATTTATATTTTATTTTGTCTACAAAAATTTCCCATGTATTGCTCTGCCTCTTTTTTGCATATGTTTTGTTCTCTGTAGAACCTGCAGGAGTATTAACCAAGTGACTGGGGTGCGACAGCCCGTTGGACCTGTATCCCTTGGAATTCTAGGTTTAGTTCTGGAAGATCCAAGACACGGACATCAAAGATACTTCCTGTAGCATCGGAACAAATCTGAACATGAAAGGAGGTAAACACAGCAGTAGATACATCTCAACTGGCCATCTATATATCAACTTGCATAAGGGTATTTTATTTAGTTTTAATCTAATCTACTAAATAATGGAGTTCTTCTCACCTGGGAATGTGATACATTTGTATATCTTCTCTGTGATCTCTAGCTAGGTGCAGCAGGAGGTCTCTAACAATGTCTTTGGCTGACAACAACTGGAAGGATTCAACTGGTAATCACGGTTGTATATTTTGGCTTTACGTGATTATCTCACGCTTTGATTGCTTCCATACAAAGCTGCAAAAAGCTTTACTCTGAGCAGAAAATACACTCTCAGAAGGGTAGGTGACTATCTCCCTGACCTTCCTTACCTAATGACGTCTCTTGAGTTTACTTCTGTTTTTCTGGTGTTACTGCGTGAAAACATATTTTGATCAGGGGAATATTATCAGATGAATAAGTTAGCTCCTTTGAATGGAGAATATGTTAAAGGGAATCTATGAAAATGTAATATAAACTTCACTTGGCTGAAACAGAAAATGAACTTTCTAAATATAATCAATTAAAAATGATGTCCTGTGTAAGGTACCTGGTCGCCGTGGTCGTCCGCCCGCCGCCAAGGATGGCATGTGTTCTGTTGCCGCCACGCGTATAGTCGCCGGTCCGCACTCTGCCACCGGCGCGCGTATAGTCGCCAGTGCGTGTCCTGTTGACGGTGCGCGTATAGTTGCCGGCGTGCGTCTTGACGCCAGCGCATGTGCATTGCGCTTAAAAGGATGCCACAAGCTGGGAATCATTGCGAAGTGATCGTTTCCCTTGTGAAAGATGCCAGGCATTGTGCCCTACTGATTCTCATTCTTTGACCCAGCCTGATCTTCGACTTTGAATCTTGCTGCCTGCACTGACCTCTTGCCTGACCGACCATTCTACTGCCTCTCAATTTTGCTTAGACGTCTGGCTCGGCACTCCTGCCACTCCTCCACTTGGTTCCAGTGTTCCTTAGTGGGAGGTGTAGGAGAGGTCCTTCCTCAACGAGTTCTTCCAGCGACGCCACCTGCAGGTACCTGATATCCTGTTTCTGAAAGAACAAAGTTACTCTTCACTCTCCCCTCTCATCATCTGTTTCTCTTCATTCTCTCTTCCTGCTGTGGGTGGAGTCAGGTGTTGATTGACAGTTAGATCTAAACCATCCTTTGTGGAGCTCTTGGTTTCTCTACATGCAGGACTGGTGCAAAAAAGCCAATCATTTTGTTTGAGTTAGCTCTAACACATCTGCTAGGATAGGAAGCACCCCCCTAAAAGATGTATTAGACCTACCTGTCCATCAAAATCTGACCAGACATCTGTGGAGGAGAGAATGAAGAAAGCCAGGTTTCTGACAGGGAGATCAAGAAGAGTAATTTGATTATTTCAGAAACGGACAGAATTTTGAATTTACTATTTTTAGAAAATTTCATATTTCCGTCAAACCAAGCTTATAGTAACATAGTAACATAGTAAGTTGGGTTGAAAAAAGACATACGTCCATCAAGTTCAACCATAATGCCTATATATAACCTGCCTAACTACTAGTTGATCCAGAGGAAGGCAAAAAACCCCATCTGAAGCCTCTCTAATTTGCCACAGAGGGGAAAAAATTCCTTCCTGACTCCAAGATGGCAATCGGACCAGTCCCTGGATCAACTAGTACTAAGAGCTATCTCCCATAACCCTGTATTCCCTCACTTGCTAAGAACCCATCCAGCCCCTTCTTAAAGTTATATAATGTATCAGCCAGCACGACTGATTCGGGGAGGGAATTCCAGAACTTCACAGCTCTCACTGTAAAAAATCCTTTCCGAATGTTTAAATGGAACCTCCCTTCTTCTAAACGAAGTGGGTGCCCTCGTGTCCGTTGGAAGGACCTACTGGTAAATAAAACATTAGAAAGGTTATTATATGATCCCTTTATATATTTATACATAGTTATCATGTCACCTCTTAAGCGCCTCTTCTCCAGTGTAAACAGACCCAACTTGGCCAGTCTTTCTTCATAACTGAGACTTTCCATACCCTTTACCAGCTTAGTTGCCCTTCTCTGGACCCTCTCTAACTCAATAATGTCCCGTTTGAGCACTGGAGACCAAAACTGAACAGCATATTCTAGATGGGGCCTTACCAGCGCTCTGTAAAGGGGAAGAATAACCCCCTCCTCCCGTGAATCTATACCCCTTTTAATACAGCTCAAAACCTTGTTTGCCCTTGCAGCTGCTGCCTGGCATTGCTTGATACAGCCAAGTTTATTATCTACAAGGACTCCAAGGTCCTTCTCCATTATGGATTTGCCTAGTGCAGTCCCATTAAGGGTATACGGGGCTTGCATATTTTTACATCCCAGGTGCATGACCTTACATTTATCCACATTAAATCTCATCTGCCACTTAGCTGCCCAGATTGCCAGTTGGTCAAGATCCTGCTGCAGGGATGTCACATCCTGGATAGAATTGACTGGTCTGCAGAGTTTTGTGTCATCTGCAAACACTGATACATTACTCATAATACCCTCCCCTAAGTCATTTATGAACAAATTAAACAAAAGTGGACCCAGTACAGAACCCTGAGGGACCCCACTGAGAACCTTACTCCAAGTAGAGAATGTGCCATTAACAACCACCCTCTGTACCCGATCCTGTAGCCAGTTTTCTATCCATGTGCAAACGGCTTCACTAAGACCAATAGACCTTAGCTTAGAAAGCAGTCGTTTGTGGGGAACGGTATCAAATGCTTTGGCAAAATCCAAATAGATTATATCTACTGCATCCCCACTGTCCAGCTTCTTACTTACCTCATCATAAAAAGCAATTAAATTGGTCTGACATGACCTGTCCTTCATAAAGCCATGCTGATTACTGCTCATAATGCCATTCTCCACTACATAATTTTGAATGTGATCCCTTAACAAGCCTTCAAATAACTTGCCCACCACGGATGTCAAACTTACAGGCCTATAATTGCCAGGCTGAGATCTTACTCCCTTTTTAAATATGGGAATGACATTCGCCTTCTTCCAATCCCTAGGTACCATACCTGATGAAAGTGAGTCTGAGAATATCAGAAACAAGGGCCACTGCAATTCTGCCCCTAGCTCTCTCAGTACCCGAGGGTGTATTCCATCTGGCCCAGGTGCCTTGTTTACATTTATCGTGTGTAACCCTTTAAGCACCATATCCTGTGCCAACCACTGTGTAGTTGGAGCTGAGGCAACAGTGCAGCTATTATATTACATTTTAATTTTGCCAATAGCTCCCCGTTCAGAACTTTGTTGTAATAACTTTTCATTACAGTCCTCATTGCATTGGCTTCTAAAAGTTCCTTTAAAAGGTTGTCCATGATGGGACAACCTCATGGGATGGTGTAGGATGGTTTAATGGGTCCTACAAGGGTCCTACCTATAGTATGACTATGAAGATTTTCATTCATCCAGGTCATGGTATATCTAATATAAGTAAATCTAGAGCCACTTGACTTGCAAAGTAATCATTGAAGACGTTTCACTACTCATCCAAGCAGCTTCTTCAGTTCAACTGACTGGTATGGGAAGTCCTCAGCATATGTACTCTTCCACTAATCCAATCACAATGGCACTTTGTAACTTTTTAGAGAGGTGACACCTGAAACTCACAGAGGTGTGAATGCTGTGGAGTTACTTTGAGAGGATTACCAAAATATCACGCAACTCTCAGAGACAGGTGTTGCATGAATGGATGTGTGAAGAGTAGTGATGAGCGAATCTGTTCCGTTTCGCTTCTCCAAAAAATTTGCAAAACTTTCAGAAGATCCGCAAAACGGCAAAAAATTGTCGCCCGCGGCTATTATTTTGTCGCACGGCTATTGTTTCGTCACCCGCGGCTATTAATTTGTCGCCCACAGCTATTATTTTGTCTCCCGCGGCTATTATTTTGTCGCCCGCGGCTATTATTTTGTCTCCCGCGGCTATTATTTTGTCGCCCGCGGCTATTATTTTGTCTCCCGCGGCTATTATTTTGTCTCCCACGGCTATTATTTTGTCGCCCGCGGCTATTATTTTGTCGCCCGCGGCTATTATTTTGTCTCCCGCGGCTATTATTTTGTCGCCCGCGGCTATTATTTTGTCTCCCGCAGCTATTATTTTGTCGCCCGCGGCTATTATTTTGTCGCACAGCTATTGTTTCGTCGCCCGCGGCTATTATTTTGTCGCACGGCTATTATTTCGTTGCACGGCTATTATTTCATCGCCCGCGACTATTCTTTTTTGACGCCGGTGACAATTTTTGGACGTGCGGTGAATTTTTCCGCAGCAAATTTTTTCATCCGTTTCGCGAAACAATCCGCCAATGGCGAAACGCGGAAATTCGCCACGAATCCATGCCTGGCGAAACATTTCGCCCATCACTAGTGAAGAGTTACCTATGGTATGATTTTTCAGAACTAACATGTAACACCAGTTATCAAGCTCTGTAGACCCTTACTTTTTCATTGGGTGGGGTAAATGTTTGCCCACTGTGTGACCTCCTCAGTAGTTTTAATGGGTCCAGTCAACTATAAGTAATTTATTACTTTTCTTTAATGAATGATTCCATTTTAATTCTGGCATAGAGCATTTTGCTTTAAAGAGATGTGTCACAACCATTCTGAGACTGGTGATGGCCGCACTTGCTCCTACAGTGGATGAGATGCAGTAGTCATAGTGACTACCTAAAAGTGACATGGATTCATTCTAAAGAAGCAGTTCTATTTAGAGATGTAGCGAACTGTTCGCCGGCGAACTAATTCGCGCGAACATCGGGTGTTCGCGAGTTCGGAAGTTCACAATTTGGGTTCGCGTGGCGTTTTTACGCTGCGTTTTTTCTCAGCCTAAAAACGCCGCACAAGCCACACATGGCGTTTTTCAGCAAATCCCGTTTCCATGGTGCTAACAGTGCGAAATAGCAAAAAACGCCGCGTATTTCCGCTAGGTCTGCCAGCTGCCTTTGCGGTTTTACGCAACGCTGTGTCAACAACATATTTTTCAGAGAAATTTTTGCCCTTGATCCCCCTCCTGCATGCCACTGTCCAGGTCGTGGCACCCTTTAAACAACTTTAAAATCAGTTTTCTGGCCAGAAATGGCTTTTCCAGGTTTTAAAGTTCGCCTTCCCATTGAAGTCTATGGGGTTCGCAAAGTTCGCGAATATTCACACTTTTTTTTTTTTGAGGTTCGCTACATCCCTAGTTCTATTATTTGAAAAGAATCTTCTTCGGGTGTTTGAATAGTACCGTCATTTATGAATGGGTCCTAAAAGTAAAAAGCTGCTGAACTTGCCGTTATTTATTAGGGTCGAACCACTTTGCTCTTGAAAATTCTCCATCGCCCGGACTGATTCAACCACAAATAGATTTCTTCCTCACCTCTCTCGCTGGGATTTTTTTCCTTTTTGCATTCTGTAATATTTTATGCAAGTTCCCAGAGCTCTGCAGAAGTACAGTGCTAATCGAATAAATGTGCCAGATGGCATGGACCGTGAGAGGAGAAAAGAAAAAAGAAAAGCCAGAGCAGCTTTTTGACAGACGAAATGAAAATACTGGGTTTCCCTCTGTAGTTTGTTATTACGGATTGTTCTGCGCGCTGCACTCTTACCCAGTCATTATGGCAATATTGCCTTATTCTGCTTTGTACAGTAAGTGATTCACTTTCCCAGCCGAGCAGTGTAACACACTATGTAAATAATTAAATGCTGTGTTTCCAGTCTCTTTAATGTCCAGCCATTGATCATATTTAGCTGCCTTATATTGTCTCATACATTTTTAGTGCAAAAAAATCTAGTTAGCTATAAAAATCATAAGCTACACTCCTGATGAACCTCCAGCGCCTCTTGTTTATTGGGATTCTTGTTGCAGATAATAAACTGGTTGGATTGAATGAATGAAGAAAAATAACCTCACTGACTGTATTATTCATACAATACATAGGCATGAGCGTTTCTTAATGTATAGGTGGGTGGAAATGGTGGTCTTTTTTGACAGATGAAAGGCTAATAAGCATATTCACTGTAGGGGGCCTATAGAAGAAAGCACCTAAAGGGACCAAAACACTATATTAATATTTCTTCAGTATGAAAGGGAATCATATATCAGGTAATATGTGTAATTTGATAGAATCTAAGCTAGAGCGTGCAGCTAAAGCCAATATAAGACATAAAAAGTAGTGTTGAGAGAATTTTTTCGCCAGGCATGGATTCGCAGTGAATTTCTGCATTTCGCCAGGTCAGGTTTGGGTTAAACTTCCTGGCTCATTTCTCATTGGTATGTCTGACGTCAGCTAAAGGGATGGGTTGTGGTCAGGTTTAGGTGGCAAATTCTCTTCTCAATCTCGGGCCAGGTTGGGCTCAGGTTGAGAAGGGGCATCATCACCGCAGCTTTCCTTCAGCCAAGACTCAAATGGTCATAATGCCCTTGCATACCTGATAACCAACTTGCTTCTGCCTCAGTTGTGCAAGCAATCAGAACAACAAAGATACGGCCAATCCATGACCATTCATACACTTACCCTAAGGTTGTTCCACTTTGTGTCCCTTGAAACAAGGAACTGTATGGCTTTCAGGTGTCTACAGGCAACTTCCAACCCATTTCCTAGACTAAGGCCATATATTTATATCTTAAACATTTTAAGATCTTAACAACCTTGCCAAAAAAAGCTGATCTATCCCCCATATCCTCAGTGGGCAATATGATGCTGATCAGATGATTTACCCCTTGAGCCAGAGCAAATCACAATTACTGTAAATGTAAGCCATCAGGATGCAAAATGCATCAACGGGCCATTGTGATCCAATTTTTGGGCAGATATTGGTTGGGCAGGCTCATCAGGGGGCCCCATAAATGGGCCGAATTAAGCTGCCGACTTGGTTTGGAGGGACCGAATCCTCAGCTTTTATCAGCCTGTGTATGGCAAATGTAAGCCTGTTTAAGTACCTAGAGGGTTAAGTTAATTAAGGCCAGGTGTGAGACATGATTTGCAGGTAATTCATTTTTTGGTACAACCCAGCAAGTCAATCTAAAGATTTCTTCTCTAAGCACTATATTTATTTATTTAGCAGTTTCGGAGATATAAGCATTTTTAAACATTTTTCTACTGCTAGGCAGGTTTCAGCTCAGCAATTCTCTTTCAGACCCCTAACCCTTGTAAATTGTAAGCTCTTGCCCTCTGACCCTGTATACCCTTGTTTGTTGAGCTTTCTAAGACCCCTGTTTGTTGATGATGAGGATGATGAGGGCCAAGTGAATAATAAACCCTGTCTATATGGTCAATATCATAGACATCTGAACCAGGGGGCTGTACCCCACTAGGATTTTTACCCCCAGTGCTGATTTTTATGCAGGACTCAGGTTATATTTTCAGTGAGGCACACACACCCACCCCAGCACATTCACCCCCTTCTTCCTAACATTCAATCATAGCCATATTCCCCCTCTCTTCTCTCACAAACATCATGTGGCCAAGCTGGGGCTCAGGAGATGTTGCAAACGAGGCTGCAGCAGCTGCCACCAATGAGACCTGCAGGAAGGAGACACAGAGTTAACAGTTACTTTGGTCCTAGATGCCATTATGGAGACCTGGGGCTTTTGTCCTTCTTCAAGAGTATGTGTCTTATGTCTCCTTTAAAAAATATTTGTTATGTACAGGTATAGGACCTGTTATCGAGAATGCTTGGGACCTGGGGCTTTCCAGATAAGGTGTCGTTCCATAATTTGGATCTCCATACCTTAAGCCTACTAAAAAATCATTTAAACATCATTTAAACCCAATAGGACTGTTCTGCCCCCAATAAGGGGTAATTATATCTTAGTTGGGATCAAGTACAGGTACTGTTTTATTATTACAGAGAAAAGGGAATCATTTAACCATTAAATAAACCCAATAGGGCTGTTCTGCCCCCAATAAGGGGTAATTATATCTTAGTTGGGATCAAGTACAGGTACTGTTTTATTATTACAGAGAAAAGGGAATCATTTAACCATGAAATAAACCCAATAGGGCTGTTCTGCCCCCAATAAGGGGTAATTATATCTTAGTTGGGATCAAGTACAGGTACTGTTTTATTATTACAGAGAAAAGGGAATCATTTAACCATTAAATAAACCCAATAGGGCTGTTCTGCCCCCAATAAGGGGTAATTATATCTTAGTTGGGATCAAGTACAGGTACTGTTTTATTATTATAGAGAAAAGGGAATCATTTAACCATTAAATAAACCCAATAGGGCTGTTCTGCCCCAATAAGGGGTAATTATATCTTAGTTGGGATCAAGTACAGGTACTGTTTTATTATTACAGAGAAAAGGGAATCATTTAACCATTAAATAAACCCAATAGGGCTGTTCTGCCCCCAATAAGGGGTAATTATATCTTAGTTGGGATCAAGTACAGGTACTGTTTTATTATTACAGAGAAAAAGGAAATCATTTTTAAAAAATTAGAATTACTTTCTGATGTAGATGGCCTTTCTGTAATTTCGGAACTTTCTGGCGCAACGGGTTTCCAGATAATGGATCCCATACCTGTATTGAAAATTAATCTCAAAATTAAAGAACAAAAATGACTAGAATATCTACAAAATCAATATGTTCAGCACTGCTCCCTCTTATAAAACACGAGCCAGGAACTATTTATGATTACTGGAGCCTTTGGGATCGCTGGATTTCAGGGGCAAAAATCTTGGCAACTTTCATTATTTTTCCTGAACAGGTTTTTGCGTAAAAAAAAAAAATGGCAGCTTTTATGTACCAAACTTTTTTGGTTAATAAGTAAACTCACTTAGTCGCAACTTTTTCGTATGTTTCGCGACTTTTTCGTCGCCGTCGCAATTTTTTCATATATTTTCCGTGACTTTTCCATCGCCGTTGCGAAAAAATCGGATTGGTTTTTCCGCTGTTTACAATCGCTCAATACGGAAAAAACGCGACAGCGATTAAATAGTCACACAAAATATGATAAATTGACGGCGGTGACAAAAAAGTCACGACAAATACGAACAAGTCGCGACGGCGATGAAAAACGGCGAAATTTTCGTTTCCAATCCGAATTTTTCCCTTTCGGGATTCGGATTTGTGGATTAGTAAATCTCCCCCTTAGGGACACATTTACCAATCCACGAATCCGAATCCCGAATGGGAAAAAATCGTATTGGAAATGAAAATTTTACGACTTTTTTGTCGTTGCCGCGTTTTTTTTCGTATTTTGCAAAAAAATTTCGGCGCCGTCACGACTTTATCATATTTTTTCTGTGACTTTTTCGTCGGCATCGCGAAAAAATCGGATGGCACAACTTTTTTGCCCCTTAGGGGCAGATTTACTAATCCACGAACGGACCGAAAGCGTCCGAATGCGTGTTTTCATAATGATCGGTATTTTTGCGACTTTTTCATCGTCGTCGCAACTTTTTCGCATGTCCCACGATTATTTCGGCGCCGTTACGACTTTATCGTATATTTTCTGTCGCCGTCGCAAAAAAATCGAATTGGTTTTTCCGCCGTTTACAATTGGTCAATACGAAAAAATCATGATGGCAATGAAAAAGTCGCACAAAATACAATAAAGTTGTAGCGGTGGCATACGAAGAAACCGCTACGGCGACGAAAAAGTCGCAAAATTTTCGTTTCCAATCCGATTTTTTTCCCATTCGGGATTCGGATTCCTTAGTGTTGCCTTGAGGAACAAATCCATTCTGTGATAGTTTTCCTTTAAAACTATTTCTCATCCAGTTTCCGAAACCTGCCAAATCTGACGGCAAAGTTAAAACTTTTATGGACTGAGCGGAGCTCAGAGCTTCATCTTTGTCGGGTTCATCTTAACTCTTCTTTTAAATTACTGCAATCCACAGCGGGTATGTAAATGGCTCTAAATGAGTGACAGCCGGAGAAAATGATGGAGTACTTAGTCATGCAAAATGCCCTGAAATGTTAGAAAGAACCCCTGAAGGATTCACACAATACTGCTGAATTTACATTTAAAATATATTAATGTATGAAATACAGATGTGCCGTTCCCCTCAAAGTCTCTGATTTAAAACTCATTTGGAATGCAAGAGTTAAAAGACTCTGCCCTCACCTGACCCATATATCTCGGGAAATAGAAGTATCATTGTTATTTTCTACTCACCGGCAGAATGGAGTGATTTAAAAACTGATATTAAATCTGCGTCATTGTTTATTTCTTTAATTATATTAACATGTTCCCCCCGGCGGTTTGTATCCTCTCTCATTAATATGATATTTAATTTTTATTTTAGGAGTAGATGGAGGGATCCAGGCTGCTGAATGTGCCCATGAGAATATCAAATCAATTTATTATTTAACGGATTAGTGGGATCAGAGTCCAAGGGGAGACGCACACAGAATTCAGTAAGAAATTCATGTAATAGTCTATTCAATTAGGGCAATAAAATGTTCCTTGCCAGCATGAAGCCTGTTCCTATCATAATCTGGTAACAATTAGATACTTCCCTGTATTTAAACTTCTGTAAAGACAAACTGCACCATATAAGAGAGAAAAAACCCAAAGCCTCTAACCATATACAGTATAAATACTATTCCCCATTAGTAATGAGCACATTTTTTCCCCAGACATGGATTCGCAGAGAAATTCTGCATTTCACCATTGGCGAATTGTTTTGTGGAACTTCAGCGTCATTTCATAGCAAAATGGTTGCGTAAATAAAGGTGCAATCACATAAAAAAAAGGGGTCATGTCAACATTGGCATGGTTGCGTCAAAAAAGTAGTGCACGTCAAAAAAAAAAAAGTTATGCGGCACCTGTGTTTTGCTTATTTGTAGTCACTTTGCCAAATTATTGGGTAGTTTCGCTAATTTTCCAGCAAAGCGAAAGGGGACAAATTCACTCATCACTACTGATGAGGAAATTTTTTTCACCAGGCATGGATTGGCAGCGAATTTCCACATTTCGCCATTGGAGAATTGTTTTGCAAAACTTCTGCGCAAAATTCACCATGGAAAAAAATTGTGCCCGCGGCAAAATGGACGCTTAAAAAAAGAATGCAGGCAACAAAAAAAGACGCGGGCGACAAAAAAAAAGACGCAGGTGCTGAAAAAGCTGCCAGGCATGGATTGGCAGCGAATTTCCACATTTCGCCATCAGAGAATTGTTTCGCAAAACTTCTATGCAAAATTCACCATGGAAAAAAATTGTTGCACAGTAAAAAAATAGCAGCCGCGGCAAAATGGACGCTTAAAAAAAAGAACGCAGGCAACAACAAAAAAGGCGCAGACGCTGAAAAAGTCGCACGACAAACGTGTTTTCCTGATTTTTCATGGTTTTCGCAAATTCGCAAATGGATTAGTGGGATCAAAGTTGAAGGGGAGACACACACAGAATTCAGTAAGAAATTCATGTAATAGTCTATTCAATTAGGGCAATAAAATGTTCCTTGTCAGCATGAAGCCTCTTCCTATCATAATCTGGTAACAATTAGATACTTCCCTGTATTTAAACTTCTCTACAGATAAAGACAAACTGCACCATATAAGAGAGAAAAAACCCAAAGCCTCTAACCATATACAGTATAAATACTATTCCCCATTAGTAATGAGCACATTTTTTCACCAGACATGGATTCGCAGAGAAATTCTGCATTTCACCATTGGCGAATTGTTTTGTGAAACTTCAGCGTCATTTCATAGCAAAATGGTTGCGTAAAAAAAAAGGCGTAATCACATAAAAAAAAGGGGTCACGTTAACATTGGCATGGTTGCGTCAAAAAAGTAGTGCACGTCAAAAAAAAAGTTACGCAGCACCTGTGTTTTGCTAATTTTTAGCTACTTTGCCAAATTTTTTCCATAGTTTCACTAATTTTCCAGAAAAGCGAAAGGGGACAAATTCCCTCATCACTAGCGAATTGCCACATTTCACCATTGGAGAATTGTTTCGCAAAACTTCCGTGCAAAATTCACCATGGAAAAAAAATTGTTGTGAGAAAAAAAAAACACGGCCGCGGCAAAATGGTCGCTTAAAAGAAAGAACACAGGCAACAAAAAAAGATGTGGGTGACAAAAAAAAAAGGCATGTGACAAACGCGTTTCACAGATTTTTCACCGGTTCAAAGTTCGACAACACATTTTTGTTTGACAAAGCCCCATGCTGTTCAAGTGCTTTCTCTTATTAAGGGCATTTACTTATTATTTATATTGCCCCAGATGCAAGTGTAACAACATTCAGGGGTGCAGAAATGCACGTCTGAGTTGCTCTTTCACTAAGCCTTGAAGTGAATGTTGAGTTGAATGAAATATAATTTGGGGACCAGGTAGTAAGAGCAATGGTGTGCCTCCCATAGTCCTCCCCTCATGAATACAGTACTGTCTAATGCAGTCCTCCATGGAATAATACCAAAGATGCCAGGAAACTTGTAATTTTTCCTATAGCTTATTCATTTTAGAGCAGAGATCCCCAACCAATGGCTCAGGGGCAACATGTTGCTCCCCAACCCCTTGGCTGTTGCTCTCAGTGCCCCCAAACCAGGTAGTTATTTTTGAATTCCTGACTTGGGGGCAAGTTTTGGTTGAATAAAAACAAGATTTATTCCCAAATAAAGCCCCTGTAAGCTGATAGGGTGCATAGAGGCCCCTAATAGCCAATCACAGCCCTTATTTGGCTCCTCCATGAACTTTTATGGTGCTTGTGTTGCTCTCCAAGTCTTTTTACATGTGACTGTGGCTCACGAGTAAGAAAGATTGGGGCTCCCTGATTTAGAGAGTATCATGATTCAAAAAAACCATTTTGCACATTGTTTTTTTTATTCCAGTTTTTTCTTTAAAAAAAAATCACCCTTAAGCATTAGAACCGTAAGGCACTTTATTACTCTCCCAAATGAAAGCCCACACAAAAGACATCTGTAAACAACATCATTGTTTTAAAATGGCCATCAAATGAAGCATTTTTAAAAGCTTGAAGAACTTTCTCTTTGGATTTCCATCTTTGGGCACATTGCCTTAGAAAGTGAGTATGTAAAAATGACATTTCATGGAAACTATTCTTGATTTTCTGGTTGCAGGTCCCTCGGGTTTCCAACCATTTCCACTGTCAAAAATGGCAGTTGTGAAGTTCCTTGAGTCGCTGTCATTTGGAAATGATATAGTAAATCATGAGAGCCTACAGATATTGGAAATTACGATCTTAGAACTGTAAATGTTGATTTAAAACAACAGATGGTTGCAACGATCAGTTTGAGAATTCCCTTCCGCACTAACAATAACTATCTGACTAAATTAAATTGTGTCTGTCTATTGCCACTAAATAAGTTTCCGACTGGGAAATGAACTTTGCAGGTGCTTTCCATCGCTTGAGTTTGGCGTGCACAAAACCGGATGGCATAAGTCATTAAATATCTTGTAAATTAGGCCACAGAGAACATTAATTTTCTTCAAAAATAATTAGATTAACAATGCCCTTTCCCTCTTACTCCCCCATTTATTTATATCCTAGAAACCTGCAGATCTTGAAACAAGTTTCCTGTGGGTTGGGTCCATCTAACACAATTTGCTTTAATATTACCTACCCTAGTGAAAGAGTCTGTGTGTTGTGCAGACTGCCAATATAGCCTCTAGGGTGCTACTGCATCAAAAAAGACAACCTGTTTAGAGTGATGAGACCCTGCTCTACTCTTCCCCCTCCCATCAGAATTTGCTCCCCATCCCAAAAGAATTTGCTCCCCCTCCCAACTCTGTGTAATCTAAGCTACCAGGAGCTAGAGCTGCAGCAAGGAATCTACTGAGACCAAGCTAAAATGGCAGCTACTATCTTAAACAAAGAGAGAAAGCTTCTAGGGCTGTTTACACAGGTATGGTAAAGCTTTCTGCAGAATAAATATAGAGTTATAACTTGATCTATTGTAACTAATCTATTGACAATAAAATGCCAAAATGCCTTTCATAGTAACATAGTAAGTTAGGTTGAAAAAAGACTTACGTCCATCACGTTCAACCATAATGCCTATATATAACCTGCCAAACTTCTAGTTGATCCAGAGGAAGGCAAAAAAACACATCTGAAGCCTCTCTAATTTGCCTCAGAGGGGAAAAAAATTCCTTCCTGAGTCCATGATGGCAATCGGACCAGTCCCTGGATCAATAATGTATCAACCAGCACAACTTATTCAGGAAGGGAATTCCACAACTTCACAGCTCGCAAATTCTTTCTAAAAAATACTTTCTGAATATTTCAATGGAACCTCCCTTCTTCTAAACGGAGTGGGTGCCCTCGTGTCCGTTGGAAGGACCTACTGGTAAATAAAACATTAGAGAGGTTATTATATGATCCCCTTATATATTTATACATAGTTATCATGTCCCCCCTTAAGCGCCTCTTCTCCAGTGTAAACAGATCCAACTTGGCCAGTCTTTCTTCATAACTGAGACTTTCCATACCCTTTACCAGCCCTTCGCCCTTCTCTGGACCCTCTCTAACTCAATATAAAACACAACATATTCCATGGATGGGCCAGCACACCCAAGCAAACATAAACACATTTTTAAATGCACATTTGACCAAATTTATAGAAATTTAGAATATTAGAACATGACCCTAAGGATACGTGGAGACACATTTATTGACATTTTGATTTTCATGGTTTTAGAGCTTTGTGAAACCACGAATAAACTCATTTCCACTAAAACCACAAATGTCTAGTCATTTATTAAATATCCAATTATAAAAAGCAGAAAACAAAAAAAAAATGTGTTATGAAAACAAATAGAACATAAAAATCTTAAACGTTTCATTTACATAAGAATTTGTTGCTTACAAACACCTCCCCCCGAAAACTTCTTAAACCATGGATTAAATAAAGATTTTTACAGTTTGCCTAGGACAGCTCTCAATAAAAATAAAAAAGCTCTTTTTACATTTGTTTTGTTTTTTTTTTGTTTTTTTTCTTGTGGTTTTAGTGTATAATAAATGATGAAAATTTAGCATTTTTTACAAAAAATTATGTTTTAGAACAAAAAAAAATGCAACAATTAATAAATCTGCCACCCAAAGTTTCAGGGGTTTCTGTTTTCATATCTTGGTAGAGCAGATTTTCAGCTTTAGTTAATCTTTGACTGCTATTGGTAGGCTGCAGAACTTTTGTACTGCAATCTTTTGGTATTATAATGGCATCACAAATGGATTTTGGCCAACTATTGCAAAGGTTGCCATAATGCCATATGAAAAATGGGGCTTGAAGAGTTGTCCAAGGCCTAGATAATCTACCAAAAAGTTTTACCACGTTATCCACCTTCAAAGATCATGGCCTAGCACCAGTTGTGTATTTGTATTTTATTGGTAGGCTGCAAAACTTTTGTACTGCAATTTTTTGGTAGAATAATTGCATCACAAATGTTATTCATCTTCAAAGATCATGGCCTAGCAACAGTTGGTTTTTTAATGATCACCATATGCCAATGAATGACTGACAATGTCAGTAGGATGATCAACACTAAGGGGCACAAAGTACAAGTTTGAATCCCGAAATGGGAAAAATTTGGATCAAATATGATAATTTCTGATGATCGCAAATATCACGAAAATGCTTATGAAAAAATCGTATTAGTCACGATAATATCGTATTGGCGATCCGAAAGTCACAAAATTTTCGTATCCGAACGATTGTAAATGGTGGGAAAACCTTTCTGACTTTGATCCTTCTGTGCATGATTGAGAGCCTCCCATAGGGCTCAATAGCACTCTGCAGCTCCAACCCGGCCCAAGGAAAGTCTCCCATAGGGCTCAATGGCACTCTGCAGCTCCAACCCGGCCCAAGGAAAGCCTCCCATAGGGCTCAGTGGCACTCTGCAGCTCCAACCCGGCCCAAGGAAAGTCTCCCATAGGGCTCAATGGCACTCTGTAGCTCCAACCCGGCCCAAGGAAAGTCTCCCATAGGGCTCAATGGCACTCTGCAGCTCCAACCCGGCCCAAGGAAAGCCTCCCATAGGGCTCAGTGGCACTCTGCAGCTCCAACCCGGCCCAAGGAAAGTCTCCCATAGAGCTCAATGGCACTCTGCAGCTCCAACCTGGTCCAAGGAAAGTCTCCCATAGGGCTCAATGGCACTCTGCAGCTCCAACCTGGCCCAAGGAAAGTCTCCCATAGGGCTCAATGGCACTCTGCAGCTCCAACCCGGCCCAAGGAAAGTCTCCCATAGGGCTCAATGGCACTCTGCAGCTCCAACCCGGCCCAAGGAAAGCCTCCCATAGGGCTCAATGGCACTCTGCAGCTCCAACCCGGCCCAAGGAAAGCCTCCCATAGGGCTCAATGGCACTCTGCAGCTCCAACCCGGCCCAAGGAAAGTCTCCCATAGGGCTCAATGGCACTCTGCAGCTCCAACCCGGCCCAAGGAAAGTCTCCCATAGGGCTCAATGGCACTCTGCAGCTCCAACCCGGCCCAAGGAAAGTCTCCCATAGGGCTCAATGGCACTCTGCAGCTCCAACCCGGCCCAAGGAAAGTCACAACATCGAAGCTTGAATGAATCTGAAACTTTTGTACTCTGCGCGACAATAAGATCTTGTCGCACAGATTTTGTTGCAAAGTATGAAAAAGTTGCAGAAAATACACACAGTATGAACAAATACAAATTTTTTGTATTTCGATCCTATCGTACTTTGATAAATCAGCCCCTAAATAGACCAACACACATTAACAAGCAAATGAAAAAACAAAAAAGTTATTTTGCTATAGTTTCTTTTTCTGTGTAAGCAATTTTAGCATGACATATTAGACACTTCTATCCTAACGGCCCAACAGAAATTTCTTTGTGATTATTACATTGTACAACAGAGATTATTGTAAGTTGATTTTATGTTTTCCTGTGCCCTATTATGTAGAAGAAATAAATATTAACTTAGTCACTTGCTGCTACGTGTCCCAAATAAATGTGTTTTTAATCACAAAATGACTTCATTTTATGGGAAATGAAGAAGCTGGGGAGAATGATTATATTTAGGCAGGAAGCAAGTGTTTCTGAGAAATGCACCGTATGCGATAATCTATTTATCTGAACGAGTAGGAACCATTTTTCTCTGTCTATATATTATCATGCTAAGTCTCAGGAAAGCTGCTTGACAAGCTATTATTTACTCAATTAGTTTCTATTATATATTATTCTTTTTTATCCGATTACATTTCAGTGAAAATGATAAACACGTTTTATTTCATATTTATCCATTTTAAAACATAAAACTGGCCACACATTGGGGCACATTTACTAATCCACGAATCCGAACCCCGAATGGGAAAAAATCGGATTGGAAACGAAAATTTTGCGACCTTTTTCGTCACCGTCGCTTTTTTTTTGTATTTTGTGCGGTTTTTTTGTCGCCGTCACGTTTTTTTCGTATTGAGCAATTGTAAACGGCAGAAAAACCAATCCGATTTTTTCACAATGGCAACGGAAAAGTCGCGAAAAGTCACGAAAAAGTCGTGACGGCAACAAAAATACTGATCATTACGGAAAAAACGCATTTGGACACTTTTCGGACGTTCGTGGATTAGTAAATGTGCCCCTTTGATTCTATAAAGGACATTATGGGCCTGATTCACTAAAGGGCGATAAAAATTATCGCATGCTTTATCGCGTTAAAAAACGCAAAATAACTTGCGCGCGATTCACCATAGTATTATTGCGTGCGAAAAATCGCCATTTACGCATGGGGTATTTCTCGCACTAGTTTTACCGTTTTGCGTTAATTTCCGCGCTGAAAAGAATACGATCGCATGATTCACTATAACTTTTGCGCGCTAAATATCGCATTCGGCTATACGAAAATTAACACCTACTACAGGCAGGCGAAAAATTATACAAAAGTACAGTAAATGATTTTTTGCAATAAAATATGGACTTACAGTGTTATTTATTCAAGTTTGTGTTTCCCCCAGAGTGACGCAGCCGCCAGTTTGCAGCGAAATGTTCATTTTTAATACAGTAATTTTCCGCAAGTATTGGCGTGTATGGCTAACATGGCGTGCGTTCATTTGCGCAACTATTTCTATTTGGCTACAAGTGATGAAATGTTTCGCCAGGCATGGATTCGCAGCGAATTTTTGGACGTGCGTTGAATTTTTTCGCGGTGTATTTTTTCATGCGTTTCGCAAAACAATCCGCCAATGGCAAAACGCATGAAAAAATTTGCCACGCAAAAATTCACCGCACATCCAAAAATTGATACAAGTGTCAAAAAATAATAGTCACGGGCAACAATTTTTTTGCCCGCACAACATTTTTGCCGTTTCGGGGATCTTTCGAAAGATTTGCTAATTTTTCACTAAAGAAACCAGAACACATTTGCTCATCACTAGTGGCTACTATTTATAAGCATCTACTATTTATATGTGGCTAATATTTATATACACCATTTATATGCTTTGACAATTTTTATACACTATTCCTATGCTACCATTCATATTCGGCGATTATTCGCGTAATTTAGCGCATGTACAGGCAAATACCGCATTGAAATAGTCTTTCGCGAGTTAAATAACGCTTGCAATATCGCGCGTAAAAAAGCGCGAGTATGCTTATAGTGAATCGTGCGAAATATCGCCAAAATTAAGCGGCGGTAAAAATTTTAGCGCACAATAAGAATAGCGCACGTTTTATCGCCCTTTAGTGAATCAGGCCCAAAATAACTAGAATCGGGCTGTGACTATACTGTATATTGACTAGTGATGAGCGAATCTTTCCCGTTTCGTTTTACCCAAAGATTCCCAAATCTTTCAAAAGATCCACGAAACTGTGAAAAATTTGTGAAATGCCATAAATGCCTCGTGTCAAAAAAAATTGTTGCGCGCGTCATTTTTTTTTGACGAGGGCAACAATTTTTTGCCACACAGTGAATTTTCCCGCTGCAAATTTTGTCGACTGTTTCACGGAAAAGTCTGTCAAACGTGAAACGTGGAAATTCGCCGTGAACCCATATCTGGTGAAAAATTTCACCCATCACTAATATTGATTTATACTAAAAAAGACTAATTCTGTGACATTTCCATATGTACTTCAATATTTTTTCAATTATTTTCAGCTATTAAGCACCCTGTTTCCTTATGGGGCAGATACATTAGATTATTTACAGTTTGCAATAGTCTATTGATCTACAACGATTATAAACCAATTTTATGTGTATATGTATTCTCATACCAAGTCCCTGGTATTCAAAAACGATAAAAAATAAATAAAGAAAACCAATTGCAAAGTTGCTAGGAATAGGGAATAGGGAAGTCCCTATTTAACCCATTAAGTGGGTTAAAATTGCCATGATAGCAATCAGGACCAATCATTCCTGTTGCTTCCCAGTCCTCTGTCTCCCCCCACACTTCCCTTAGAACACACTTCCTACCATATCCCTTGTTGGTTCACACTCCTCCACTAGAGATGTAGCGAACTGTTCGGCGGCGAAGTAATTCGCGTGAACATCGGGTGTTCGCAAGTTTGCGAACTTTCCGCGTATGTTCGCCACGTTTTTTTTTTCGCTGAGTTTTTCTCTGCGTTTTTTCTCGGACTAAAAACGCTGCACAAGCCACACATGGTGTTTTTCAGCCTAGTGCAGGTGTAAGCAAATCCCGTTTCCATGGTGCTAATAGTGCGAAATAGCAACAAACGCCGCGTATTTCCGCTAGGTCTGCCAGCTGCCTTTGCGGTTTTACGCAACACTGTGTCAACAAAGTATTTTTCAGAGAAATTTTTGCCCTTGATCCCCCTCCTGCATGCCCCTGTCCAGGTCGTGGCACCCTTTAAACAACTTTAAAATCAGTTTTCTGGCCAGAAATGGCTTTTCTAGGTTTTAAAGTTCGCCTTCCCATTGAAGTCTATGGGGTTCGCAAAGTTCGTGAATATTCACACTTTTTGGCCCTATCCTCCACTCAGAAATGGGTTGCTATTTCATCCTATCAGTCTAATCCCCTATTCTGACCTGTTTGTGCAAAGCCATGGACAGGGAATATCAGTGATATCAAGTAATAAATACAAGATATAAAGGAATAGCATACAAGTTCATGACATTTGGGCGATGACGTTACATACAAAGTAGTTCTTACCTTTCCAGCGCTCAGTAGGAGGCTGCTTTCTGCGACAGCAAAGAGGCCATGTCAAATTGTATTCCAGCAGCAGCCTGAGGCTACAAGCAGATAGAGAATCTAATAGGGCACAGAAGCTGTCAGCTGTCTATCAGTTGCTGTTATTATTTATCTATTTAACACCTTTCTCCATTGTCATATTTATTGTGTATTTCCAACTCTCAGACACCGTCTAGTGTTATGCTTCAAACAACCAGTATCCAAGTTCAAGATAATGGTCTCAAAGTCTTAGAGGCCCTTTTCTCCTTGTCATAGTTCCAAAATCAATATCTGCTGCAGGTTCTGACAGTGCACGTCATGACTTATTGTGTTCATTAGTTATGGCTACAATTACAGGTATGGGATCTGTTATCCATAATGCTTGGGATCTGGGGTTTTCTGGATAAAGGTATGAATCTTCATACCTTAAGCCTACTAAAAAAACACAATTTAAACATGAAATAAACCCAATAGGACTGTTCTGCCCCCAATAAGGGGTAATTAAATCTTAGTTGGGATCAAGTACAGGTACTGTTTTATTATTACAGAGAAAAGGGAATCATTTAACCATGAAATAAACCCAATAGGGCTGTTCTGCCCCCAATAAGGGGTAATTATATCTTAGTTGGGATCAAGTACAGGTACTGTTTTATTATTACAGAGAAAAGGGAATCATTTAACCATTAAATAAACCCAATAGGGCTGTTCTGCCCCCAATAAGGGGTAATTATATCTTAGTTGGGATCAAGTACAGGTACTGTTTTATTATTACAGAGAAAAGGGAATCATTTAACCATTAAATAAACCCAATAGGGCTGTTCTGCCCCCAATAAGGGGTAATTATATCTTAGTTGGGATCAAGTACAGGTACCGTTTTATTATTACAGAGAAAAGGGAATCATTTAACCATTAAATAAACCCAATAGGGCTGTTCTGCCCCAATAAGGGGTAATTATATCTTAGTTGGGATCAAGTACAGGTACTGTTTTATTATTACAGAGAAAAGGGAATCATTTAACCATTAAATAAACCCAATAGGGCTGTTCTGCCCCCAATAAGGGGTAATTATATCTTAGTTGGGATCAAGTACAGGTACTGTTTTATTATTACAGAGAAAGGGGAATCATTTGTAAAAATGTTAATTATTTGATTAAAATTGAAGTCTATGGGTGATGGCCTTTATGTTATTCTGAGCTTTCTGGATAACAAATCCCATACCAGTATCTACAACTAAGCAGTTATTATAATAAAATATACATTATACAAGAAAAACAAAAAGCAATGAATCATTTCATTTTCCACATTTCTTCCAATATATATTGTATTGTTTGAGACACAGAAATATAATATTCTGACTTATACCACTCTTTTGACTTGACTTGCCCAGTATAGTGATTTACAATTTATTTTATCAATATTCCCTCTCTTGTAAAAGATCTGGCAGTGATCCTGCCTCCTACTGTACCTGTTGTCCAAATTATCTTGTAATCACTTTGCTAATTGATCAGTGTTAATATACTCATGCTGCTGCATGTCCCAAGCCATCACTTGCAACATCGTACAATTATCCCAGCTGACAAATGAATATAAGACGGCTTCAGTCCGGCACCTGTTTGTCTCTTTAGCCACCATACACAAGTTTATCAAAGGTACGAAGGTCTTAAGAGGACAAGATAAAGTAAAATACGTGAAAGGGGCATGCTCTTTTAGAATATAGACCAGAGTGTCTCCCTCCTGTACTTAGTAAATAAATCCAGACCCCCCCCCCCCCCCCCCCATGATCTTAATGAGATTTCAGCAAGAGACCTTTAGGTTTTTGGCTGTGTACTTTATCCACTGGGCTAGGTGAGCAGCTAACAGGCTTTCTCATTATCTATTACCTGGCCTTTCCAGTCTGCTCATAGCAGCTGCCTTATTGGTGGGTTGGGGTTAGCCAATTAGGACCCTGCCCTATATAAGCCCAGCCCTTTATCACTGCCAGAGCCTGAACAACCAGCTCAGATCTTTGGCCTTACACCAGAGAACTGTGGCTTTACCCTAGCTCTTTGTTTCCTTGCTCTGGCTACTGTCCTGTTTCTCAATGTTTGGCTCCTTTATCTGTTCCTGCTCTAGTTTTGATCCTGTTTGGCTCTTGTACTTGTCCTGTTCTCATCCCTGTTCCTGCTTTGCCTTGTCCTTATTTCTTGCCCTATCCCAGTCCTGCTCTGGCCCTGCTCCAGTCCTGCTCCATTCCTGCTCCAGTCCTGCTCCATTCCTGCTCCATTCCTGCTCCAGTCCTGCTCCAGTCCTGCTCCATTCCTGCTCTGGTCCTGCTCCATTCCTGCTTCGGTCCTGCTCCAGTCCACTCCATCTCACCCTGGTTTCTACACCCGCACTGTCTGTTCTGTCCTAGAGTCTTTACCCGCTATGCCCTCACTCCAGTCTCATCACACTCTCCATCCCACTTTGTCCAGCTTCTGATTCTTTGTCCTGCTCCGATCCTTCAATCACCAGATCCTGTGCCCTTTACGTCCTGTCTCTGATTCTTCACCGGTTCAGTCCAACTCCTTCCTGTTCCTGGATTCTCTCCTCCTTTACCCTGTTCCTGTTGGCACTGTAATTGGTCTTTTCCTAAAAAGCTTGCCTTTCCCTCATTCTTCTCCTTGGCACCCCTTCCTATCCCTCACACTAGGGGGTATATTTATCATGCTGTGTAAAAAGTGTAGTGAAGCATTACCAGTGATGTTGCCCAGGGCAACCAATCAGCAATTAGATATCAACAGTGAGAAAACCAAAGCAAAGCATCTAATTGGCTGCTAT
The DNA here is from genome assembly GCF_000004195.4 of Xenopus tropicalis. Taxonomy (NCBI): domain Eukaryota; kingdom Metazoa; phylum Chordata; class Amphibia; order Anura; family Pipidae; genus Xenopus; species Xenopus tropicalis. Next base: position 79,565,116 of record NC_030685.2, on the reverse strand, counting down.
GAGCAACATCACCGGTAATGTGTTAATCTAGTTTTTACACAGAATGATAAATATACCCCTAAATTACTGTTTCAGTATCTCTTTAACTTGGGTTGATAATAGACCAGAGTCCATCAAGTTCAACCCTTCCAAGCAAACCCCAGCACACTCACACAGACCCATACCAACCTATCTATACAATCACATAAGTTGCATATACCAACATTGATACTAATTGTAGATTTTAGTATCTCAATAGCCTTAGATATTATGCTTTTCCAAAAAATCATGCAAGACATTCTTAAAGGCATTAACAGAATCTGCCATTACAACAACACCCAGAAGGCCATTCTACAACCTCATAGGTAGAATGTTCATTGAATGTCCGTTGCCCCAGGGCATTATTGTTGCCAAGGATGGCACCTGTATTTAGAGTCGCATTTACTTTATCTGTTTTATACTACAAATCCTAATTTTGAAATAGAAAAAAATCTAGTGATGGAGTATTTTTTGTTCATTTGGCTCATACCCAACAGCCAAAACAGTCAGTTTAAAGCTGTTTAATTTGTATTATGTGGGTTTTTACAGCAATAGGTGACCAATTTCTAATCATACTGGTATCATTATGGAAAATACACACAGATGATTATTAAATAAGTTATACTCTTTAATGTTGTAGCTGTTAGTCTTCTTCCATGAAAAGTCAGTAAGACCCACCTCAAATCCTGCAGTTATGTAAACACTGGGTTCAAAGATCTACAATGGTCTGAATGCTTTCATATCAAGCATATCAAGCCATAAAGCATGACCCAGTGGGTACCAATGTGACAGAACTCTGTTACAAATACTGGAATAATAATAATATTGGAATAATTTGATTAGGTGAAAATAATCATAGAATCAGTTGGTTTGTTATGTGCAGATGAAGTTTGGAAATGTCTGAAATCATAGTATAAGATTAGTTCAGACAAAATTGCTTACGATGATTAATGAAATCAAAATGCCCGAACCAATTACTGAGAGTATAAAGCTGAATAATATTTCCAACCCTAAATTCCATGGTTAATGATGCCTGATAGATGGCTCTCCAGTACCTATGCAAATAATCTGGGTAACGTCTGAGTTAAAAAGAAAATGCTCTACTTGGAAAGGAATATGAAGGGAAAACATTTCCTGAAAGAACAAAGATTAGTATAAGAGAAAGATTAGTATAATTACCCCTTATTGGGGGCAGAACAGCCCTATTGGGTTTATTTCATGGTTAAATGATTCCCTTTTCTCTGTAATAATAAAACAGTACCTGTACTTGATCCCAACTAAGATATAATTACCCCTTATTGGGGGCAGAACAGCCCTATTGGGTTTATTTAATGGTTAAATGATTCCCTTTTCTCTGTAATAATAAAACAGTATCTGTACTTGATCCCAACTAAGATATAATTACCCCTTATTGGGGGCAGAACAGTCCTATTGGGTTTATTTAATGGTTAAATGATTCCCTTTTCTCTGTAATAATAAAACAGTACCTGTACTTGATCCCAACTAAGATATAATTACCCCTTATTGGGGGCAGAACAGCCCTATTGGGTTTATTTCATGGTTAAATGATTCCCTTTTCTCTGTAATAATAAAACAGTACCTGTACTTGATCCCAACTAAGATATAATTACCCCTTATTGGGGGCAGAACAGCCCTATTGGGTTTATTTCATGGTTAAATGATTCCCTTTTCTCTGTAATAATAAAACAGTACCTGTACTTGATCCCAACTAAGATATAATTACCCCTTATTGGGGCAGAACAATCCTATTGGGTTTATTTAATGGTTAAATGATTCCCTTTTCTCTGTAATAATAAAACAGTACCTGTACTTGATCCCAACTAAGATATAATTACCCCTTATTGGGGGCAGAACAGCCCTATTGGGTTTATTTCATGGTTAAATGATTCCCTTTTCTCTGTAATAATAAAACAGTACCTGTACTTGATCCCAACTAAGATATAATTACCCCTTATTGGGGGCAGAACAGCCCTATTGGGTTTGATTAATGGTTTATTGATTATTTAGTAGACTTAAGGTATGGAGATCCAAATTAAGACCCCTTATCTGGAATACACTTGGTCCCAAGCATTCTGGATAATGGGTCCTATACCTGTACTAGCACCAGAATAGCAAAATATTAATATCACTTTAAATAAACTTGACCCATTTAGTTCTTTTTTTGTCTCATTTTTCTTCTACTATATTTCTTTTTGTTGTATTGTGATCTGTTACTCCAGTGCTGTGCACTGGGCCCCGTTTGTCACCTTACTCTTACCCCCACACTGTGATTAATTAGAATCCATGTATATTTATAGTGCTTCATACATCATGTTCATATTTCATACCTATTTAGTATAATCTGATAAAACATGCCAACACTTATACAGCGTTAATGTGCCAGAATGCAGTGCACTTTAGCTAAACAGAACTTGTTGGCGTTCATTTCTTTGCTTATTATGATCATGTTTCAAAGATGCGTCAGAGATGTATTATTTCACTTCTGTGTAGAGAACATGCAGTTCATTAGGAAACATAATATACTATAGCCTATAACAGTTCATTCCTTGATAAAATGTCATGCTGCTATGCTTTATATATGCTATATATATATATATCTACAAAATTCCCTAAAATTAGAAAATATGCAGAGAAATTATGGAGCCCCATGAAGAAGGTGCAAAGTACCAAATTTTGATTGTCTTTTTTAACCATTCCATTAGTTTTAGTCAGAGATAACATTTGTTAAAGAAGGGTGTCCAACCTTATGCCAATACCCTCTCAATTATAAAAAGGTATAAGAAGTATTGATAAGAGTATCTGTCCCGTTTTGCTTTGCCGCAAAATTTGCAAACATTCAACTCTTTTGACACGACCGCGCGTTTTTTACACAACCACGAATTTTCATGCAGAAGTTTTGCAAAACAATTCACCAATGGTGAAATATGGAATTCCGCTATGAATCCATGTCTGGCGAAAATTCCCTAAAATAAGAAAATATGCAGAGAAATTGTGGAGCGCCATGAAAAAACGTGCAAAGTACCAAATTTCGATTGTCTTTTTTAACCGTCTCATTAGTTTTAGTCAGAGATAACATTTGTTAAAGAAGGGTGTCCAACCTTATGCCAATACCCTCTCAATTATAAAAAGGTATAAGAAGTATTGATAAGAGTATCTGTCCCGTTTTGCTTTGCCGTAACATTTGCAAACGTTCAACTTTTTTGACACAGCCACGCGTTTTTTTTTACGCAACCACAAACTTTCATGCTGAATTTTTGCAGAAGTTTCGCAAAACAATTCACCAATGGTGAAATGCGCAATTCCGCTGTGAATCCAAGTCTGGCGAAAATTCCCTAAAATGAGAAAATAGGCAGAGAAATTATGGAGGCCCATGAAGAAGGTGCAAAGTACCAAATTTCGATTGTCTTTTTTAACCGTTTCATTAGTAGCCAGAGATAAAATTTGTTAAAGAAGGGTGTCTAACCTTAGGCCAATACTCCCACAATTATAAAAAGGTATAAGAAGTATTGATAAGAGGATCTGTCCCGTTTTGCTTTGCTACATTTGCAAACATGCAACTTTTTTGACACGACCACGCGTTTTATACACAACCATGAATTTTTCGTGCTGAATTTTTGCAATGGTGAAATGGCGGAATTCCTCTGTGAATCCATGTCTGGCGAAAAAGAATTTGCTCATCACTAATTAGAAGATATTGTTGTATCAGTTTATTCAGCCACAGTTCCAATACTATCTAGGGAACCCAATCTTGCTCTGACCTTCAAGATGTACCAAGAAGTGAAAATAAATTTTTTTCACCAAATCTTACTAGTGATGAGCAAATCTGTCCCATTTCGCTTCGCCATAAAATTAATGAAATGGCAAGAAAATTAGCGAGATGATGAAAAATTAGCAAAACGAATTTGTTGCACGGTTTTTTAGTTGCCCGCAACTTTTTGTCGCCTGCGGCTATTTTTTGTTGCCCGCATCTATTTTTTGTCGCCTACACCGTTTTTTTTGTCACTGCGGCTATTTTTTGCTGTAACCTTTTTTGGCGTGGCCACGCCCATTTTGACGTGACTCCGTCCAATTTTGATGTGAACATGCCCATTTCTACATGACCACGCCCCTTTTGCCGTGACTGCATCCATTTTGACGCGACTGCACCCAATTTGACGCGTGCCAAAAAAAATTCCATGCCACAAATTTTTCAGAGGCAAGTTTCGCGCAACTATTCGCCGATGGCAAAAGCGAATCCATGTGGTGAAAAAATTCACTCATCACTAAATCTTACCCTAAATAGTCTTTACGATGAGCCCACCAGGCCACTACCACAAGCCTCCCATGGGGAGGGGGAATACGCTATAGCTTTTCCTTCGAAATATACTACTGCCCATAAGGATTATTTACACCAATTTTCAAGGTTCATTTAGGGTGAAATTTGGAAAAAAATCTTACTTGATCAAATTACTGTGTTAAAGAATACATTCGCTTGCGGGATTTTTATTAATGTTTTTACTGGAATAATATATGCACTATGAACAATACATATTTATATTCTGCAATTTTGTACAGGCTCATCTGACAGCAAAGCAAAAGGCCATGCCTTTTATTGATTGTTGCAGTAGGTTCAACAATATCAGTATAGGACAAAATTTTTTTTTAATTTTTGCCCCCTAAAAATACGCCACCTTTAGGTCTTCAAAATATGCTACACTTAATAAATATGTGTTATGTTTACTGCTTCTGTTATATTCCCCCACAAGAGTTCATTAAATGTAAGGACTAATTCAGCACAGTAGGAGAATAAAGCGAGGCATAAGGCTGGGTAAATGATGTGTCTAACGTATTGACCTAAATTACCAGCTAAGTATAATAATGAGCTTGAAAGTGTTGAGAGCATGAATACCTGGTCCCACTGAATGTACTTATTTTTAAATATTGTTAAACTAATTGGTACAGTCAGCGCAGTTCTCAAGCAGACAACTTTCTTCCGTTTTGTTGTTTTTTTTTCTAAAAGTTCTGTGATAATTGTTTTTTGCCCTTGACAGAATGTAGTTATATATGTAACTTTTATATTCTGTAACTCTCATGAATGGGGCACAAATATCAAATAAATGAAAGAGCTGCATATATATATATATATGCTATACACTTACTCAGCTTGTACAAAAAAATGTGTATTTTATTCAAAAGTTCCATTATAGTTAGCTATGGGTGATTTTTTTTCACCAGGCATGGATTCTCGGCTAAATTTCGCATTTTACCATTGGTGAATTTTTTTGTGAAATATCTGAAAAACTTTGCCATGCTAAAAATTCCTAAGGTAAAGAAAAAGTTGTGGTTGAATTAAAAAAAGTTGTGGTTGCTGATTTTGTGTTTTGCAAATTTTTTCAGCAGTTTCTTGAATTTTTTGGCTAAGCGAAACAAGACTTCACTCATCACTAAATATTTTATTAATCTCCCTATGTAAACTGCTATTCGCCGCCCCAATAGCACTGGTGAGCCATAGTGATGGGCGAAATGTATCGGCAGGCATGGATTGGAGGCAAATTTCCGTGTTTCCCATTGGCGGATTGTTTCACGAAACGGATGAAAAAATTTGCCGCACGTCCAAAAATTGACGCCCCTGTCAAAAGAATAGACCCGCAGTCAAAAGTAATAGTCGCAGCGTCAAAATAAATAGTCGCGCGTCAAAAGAATAGTCGCAGCGTCAAAATAGTCACACTTCAAAAGAATAGTCGCAGCGTCAAAATAAATAGTCGCACGTCAAAAGAATAGTCGCAGCGTCAAAAGAATAGTCGCACGTCAAAAGAATAGTCGCAGCGTCAAAATAAATAGTCGTACGTCAAAAGAATAGTCGCAGCGTCAAAATAAATAGTCGCACGTCAAAAGAATAGTCGCAGCGTCAAAATAAATAGTCGCACGTCAAAAGAATAGTCGCAGCGTCAAAAGAATAGTCGCACGTCAAAAGAATAGTCGCAGCGTCAAAATAAATAGTCGTACGTCAAAAGAATAGTCGCAGCGTCAAAATAAATAGTCGCACGTCAAAAGAATAGTCGCAGCGGTAGAACAAATAGTCGCAGCGTCAAAGAATAGTCGTGGCATCATAACAAATAGTTGCGGCATCAGAATAAATAGTTGCGGCATCAGAATAAATAGTCGCGGCATCAGAATAAATAGTTGCGGCATCAGAATAAATAGTCGCAGCGTCAAAGAATAGGAACGGCGTAAAAATAAATAATCGCTGGCGTCAAAAGAATAGCCGCGGGCGACAATTTTTTTTTTTGCCCGACATTTTTGCTGTTTCTCTAATCTTTTGAAAGATTCGCAAATTTTCCAGTGAAGCGAAACGGGACAGAATCGCTCATCACTAGTGAGCCACATTTGAATAATATATAACAGATATGCTATTCAAAATACACTGGTGACACCAAATTACAGTCCAAATTGCCATCCCCAATACCTGATATCCTGCAACTGGCACTTAGGGGCAGACTTATTGATATTCTGATTTCTGTGGATTTAAAATTTTTTAAACCTAGACTGAACTCATTTCCACTAAAACCAGGAATAGACACGAAAAAAACATGAAAACCGAAGCATAACCCCCCCCAAAACCTCTAAAACCACTAAGCAAAAAAAGATCTTCCACTTGTAAAAAGGACAACTACCATTGACTAGTGATGAGCGAATTTTTTCGCCAGATATGGATTCGCAGCGAATTTTCGCATTTCACCACTGGCGAATTGTTTCATGAAACTTCTGTGAAAATTTGTTGCACAGAATTTTTTTTTGTGCAGAAAAACCCGCGGGCGACAACAAAAATAGACGCGAGCAACAAAAAAAATTGCGCAACAACTGCTTTTTGCTAATTTTTCGCCGTTTCATGCATTTTCTGGCCGTTTCATGAATTTATTGGCGAAGATTTGTCACCTTTATGGCAGCTCTAGGGTTCTCCTATGTAAATTGGTCAACTTGTGCAATGGGAAGGCCCATCTCTCAACGTTCTCATTTAGTGGTTTTAGTGGTCTTTCAAATCACAAAAAAAAACTAATTTTCTACACCACGAATGCCAAGTGATTTATTAAAACAGCCTTTAAAAAAAAAAGCATGAATTAACAAAAAAGTGGAAAAAAAAGTAAAAAACACGAATTATTCATTTTATTGCACAAACTAAAGCATTAAAAAAACCTGAAAACCTCTAAAACCATAAAGCAAAGAAAGATTAGCCAATTGAAAAATTGGTTCCTACACGATCTCGACAGCTTTTAGATGCCGTATTTTTACTTTCGGATTTATTGCAGTTTCAGTGGAAAAAACATGAATCGTGGAAAAAAAAATGTTAGTAAAGTACCTTTTAATGACTAGCATCAATTCCTGAAGTGATTTTTGAGTTTTTGCCTTCCTCTGGATCAACTAGCAGTTAGGCAGGTTATATACTGTATAGGCATTATGGTTGAACTTGATGGACGTACTGTATGTCTTTTTTCACCCTAACTTACTATGTTACTATGTAGAATTGTGGTCATAAATGACCCCTTATTTATATTAACAAGGCTTAGCAATCACCTTGTTAGATAGCAGCAACATGACTAATGCCTGACAGGCTGGATTCTCATTGCACCAATGAGCTGGTGACTGGTGAGTAGTAATGGGTGAATTGGTACCATTGGCGGATTTTTTTACAAAAAATAGCATCCAAAATTGTCACCCGCGTCAAAAGAATTGTCTTTCTCATCAAAAGAATTGTCTCGCCCCAAAAAGAATTGTTGCACGTCAAACTTATTGTATTGCAATTTTTTGATGCACAACATTTTCCCCTTTGTGAAAATTTTTTGCCATTTCACGAATATTTTGAAAGATTCGCAATTTTTTCTGAGAAACGGGACAGATTCACTCATCACTACTGGTGAGTGCAACAAAACGGTTTTGTTGAGCCTTTCACCCCTTTATAAATCGATTTTTATTTTTATTCATGACCAATTCATAACGCAAGTGATTGACAAATTTTATTTGCAAATCAACAATTTTTTGGGGGGATTCATTTTTTTTAACTTTTTAAGTCACTTTGTCTGGACCCTGTTAATTCTGTATATAGTTCCAGTTTATTTTTCATCCTTTCTTGCAGGAATCAGTTTAAACAGTTAAATGCTTTTCAGCGGTTGTTAGCGAGTACGACATTATTTGCATTTTAATGACCATTTGGCAGTTTCGTGGTGCAAATCCGCAGATTAATTAGATAAATGTGAATCATTGCAAATGAAGTTTTCTCTTCCATAACAATATTTGCACTTGTAGAACTGTGCGGAACTACAACACATTACTGGTTAAATAATTAGTTTCCGCAAAGACCGAAATGGGAGAATAAGTGGTTTGGCCAACACAGAATTTGTTTTCATTTCCAATTTTGAAAATAATGAAGTGGATTTTTTTTAATTTATATCATTTATTGAAATTTTCAGATGTGTTACATGTTCCTGCAATGTGCTGTGCTTGCAGCACATAAATCAGTTCAATACACTTACAGTACATCAATTTATATGTGAGGGGGCAGTGTATAGGCAAGTGCAATGTGAGTGTGAATGTGTTTTTGCCGACGTGGATCTTCTAAAAACTGAGGAAAATTACTGTTAGGCATTCACATATCTGTAATCTGTTATGACAGGGCTCAACCAGCTCCTGTATCTCAGAGTAGGAATAGGTGAGAACCTTTGCTATAGAGGAAAGTCACAGGACTTAATTCATGAAGCACAGAGCAAAGTGCCATGTTAGTTCGACTTTTTACCCATCCCTGTGGGCTGTGGCACAGGTCTTTGCACTCCAGAATAGTATTTCAAGACCTGCACCTTTCCACTAGAATACACCATCTCCTGCTTGTGCCAGAATTGCATTCACAAGGCTTGAGCTGAAGACAGTACATAGGTAGTGATGAGCGAATCTGTCCCATAAAATTCGCGAAACGGCAAGAAAATTCGCGAAATGGAGTAAAATTTGCAAAACGCATTTGTTGCACGATTTTTTTTTTGTCGCCTGCATTTTTTTTACGTGACCCCGCCCAATTTGATGCGCAACAAAAAAATTCCACGCAACAAATTTTTTCGCTGCAAATTTTCACTGAAGTTTCGCAAAACAATTTGCCAATGGCGAAATGCAGGAATCCATGCCTGGCAAAAAAAAAATCGCTCATCACTATACATAGGTATCACTGAGGCAATGAAGCTAGAGTGGCGTAAATGGGGGGCAAACTGGAAAAAAACTTTAACCCCCTTATGTAATAAAAGACACAACATTTTCCCAGGAGCACTAACTCATGGCAAGGTGGCAGCCAATATGATATTTGCTGACTAGTGATGATAAAATTCGCAAAACGGCAAGAAAATTTGTGAAACGCATTTGTCTCACTTTTTTTTGTCGCCTGCATCTTTTTTGTCACTCACATATATTTTTTTTGTCGCCCACGTCTATTTTTGATGCAACCGCACCAATTTTGCCATGACCGCGCCCGATTTGACGTGCCAAAAAAAAAAAAAATTCCGTGCAATTAATTTTTCCGATGTGAATTTTCATGGATGTTTCGCAAAACAATTCGCCAATGGCGAAATGCGGAAATTCGCTGCGAATCCATGCCTGCCGAAAAAATTCGCTCATCACTATTGCTGACCACTAAATGCTACCTGCTGATTTGTTGCTATAGGTAACAAGTGGGCATTGGAGGGAATCTCTGTCTGCCTTGAGATGACCCTCAATGCAATGCACTGAGTCCTCTATCAAAAGAAACAGGATTTTTCTTCTTTTGTGTAAACATGTTCTTCTGTGTCAGACTTCCTTTTCTTTGAAAAATCATTCTGGGCACGGGCACAAGTCTGCCCAGTCTGCTCCTCTCTCCCTCTCCCCCTCACTCCTGCACAAGTGTGAGTGCTGGTAAAACGGGAGTCACCAATTACATAATAGGCACAAGTTGCACCTTCAGCATACCATTCGCAGTGAGGCACAACATCTTTGTGTCCAATGACAGAGGTGCACCTGACAGCTGTGGGAGCAGAGACAGAGAGCATTATGGGAAAAAAAAACTTTTTTCAACTTGGGCAGGGCCCTCTTTACCTCTTGTATCGGTTATTGATTGCTTTATATGTTACCTCTGTATGTCCCACTTATTGTACAGCGCTGCGGAATATGTTGGCGCTTTATAAATAAAAGTTAATAATAATAATAATAATAATGGCTGTGTTTTTGCACTTTGCATCCCTTTGAAAAATGAACCCTGCAGTGACATATCTATACAAACAAGTATAAATAGGAAACGGATACAGCTACCAGCAGGTAATTTGTGAGATAATAATGCTTTGCTCAGGAAGCATTTAGACAAGTCACTCTAATAGGCAACGTTCCTTTGCCCCCATAAATAAAACTAGAGAAAGGTGTGACATTTGAAGAATAATAGCAGTGACCTTTATTTAGCATAAACATAATTAACATTGTTTATAATCAATTTACCATAATGAGAATTGTTCATAAGAATACAGTGCAACCAAAGGGAATAGACAAAAAAAAAGTGAAATAATACATTATTTATACTGTACAATAATAATCTGAGTAGGTAAAAGCCAAGCTCAAAGTGGGATAACAATGAATGGATTTTTTAATACAAAACATGAATAAAAATTGTGCAATAAATATTCTTCACAAATAAACTGAAGAACTGATCACCCAGTGGGGGGTTATGTAAAGCATTTTGATAATTTCTAAACAAGCTGCATGGTATTGGGGGGCGGTGTTTGTAAGGGGTTCCCAAATGATTGACCCGGATGCTCAAATGATCACACCAGTGCTGATCAACCAAACCAAACTGGACTTGTACTGGTTTTCTATGGGGATAGTAAGTGACCAAGTAGATGCGCTTGTATGGCATTCACAAAGTAAATCTAAGTCATTAGTATGTGCGCACAAATAATAAAATAATAATAATGTATAATAACCTGAAGGCTATCCATTGGAATTAGCTGGATGATCTGGTTACTGGGTACAAGAATCAATTTTTAAAATATAATTGAACAGTAGAGTCTTGCATTTTAGGAGGTACACCGCAGAAGAAAAAAGTGGGGGAGGTAGAACGCAGAAGTAAGTAAACTTTTTTTTATTCAATCAGCCTCCAGAATTACCTACCTTTGTCCCAGCATTCTGTCTGACCTGGTTCCTCAGTTAGAAGTTGATAGTTTTCTTTGCTTCCTTGTGTAGAGTGAAGCCCCGCCCCCAACTTCCTTTTCAGTTCTCTCTTCAATTCGACTACTGTAGTCGAGCTGGAGAGCCTTCTGGGCATGCCTGGAGGCAGCAGGAGCCAGTCTGTGCATTAGCAGGGTTTTTTTTTTTATGAGCTACCTGAACAGGAAGTGGGGGCGGGGGCTTCACTCTGCACAAGGATGTTTATCATAAACCACACCATATATCACCCAGTATGACAGTGATTCTCTTAGGTGTGAGCCCTTGCTTCATATGGAGGCCAGGTTGGTGTGTGACTATAACTCTCGATAATATGGGCGCCAGTGGTTCTTAAAGTTGAACAAGAAGGGTTTCTTTACATAGCCACATTGGAGTATTAACAGGTACAATATGTACTGTAGGTAGCTAGCATCTCACAGGTTAGGCAATACTCACGACTACTGGTCACAATAACTCTCTCCCCGCAGAACACAATGGGTTACCCCCAGCTTTCAGGTTATACTCTCCCAATGGAACCTAGGGATTCAGTATCTAGCCCCAGGTCTGTACACTGGTAACCCTACTCTGGGCAGCAATACACCCGGGAAATAATCCCTCTACAATCCTTGTCGGAACCAGGAGCTGCTCATTAGCTAGCCCTACCTATCTGTCAAACTAGTGTGACCTATAACAGGAGCTGCCTGACCTGTCTGGGCCTACCTATACCCAGGTTCCACACATGCTTGTTCAGGTGGTGTTCAGGTTTTCACAAAATGGCCTCTTGACACATGGCTACTAAGCCTTTTATACTATATCCCAGTGCCACCTTATGGCCAAACTGTGAACTGCAAAAGGTCAGGCTATGACCCAGGAAAAATGGACTTACTTCCCATTAAACAGAGGACCCTTTATAGCCGTCCAAATAATTAGGGGACTGCCAGTGAGAAAAGGGCACCATTTTCCAGTCCCCTACATAAGTTTTGCTGGTATTACTTTTATGTTGGTTCAGCTTATCAATTTATTCTGCTATTTTGCTGGCTATATAGTTATTTCCTTCACAAAAGCATTTTGTCAACAGAGAAGAAAAACTTATAAGTGCCTTACTATCCAGGGGCTTTAGTGCTTGCATTGCTCTGTTACCAGGATACCACATTTATATATTCCAAACCCATCCGATACAGCTATTGGAAGCCGCGTTCACTAATTTATTGTTCTGGACCAACTTTATTCAAATAATTGTTTTCTCTTTATCCATTAAAGAGGACAAAGGCATCAGGCTTCCATTTAAATTCCCATTCTGTTCTTCCCGCTTTAGTATCCCTTTATTGTCCTGATGAGATTCGCATTATTTAGTGCAGAGTTTTTAACCTTGAGGTTGGGTGACGGGAGAATGAAATTGGTACACAATTAAGAAAACCTAAAGTGTTCTTTTTTTTTCATTATTATTTTAGCAATGAGTATATAGTGAACAGTACCCCAAAGGCAATATACATCCCCCTACCAAAGCCTTAGATGAATTGAATCAGTAGCCTCTTTGTTGTAGATCAAGTTCACCTTAGTTACATTCAGTGTTCTTGGAAATAAACAACCATTGAGACAGCACGTTTGATAGGGACAGCCAAGCAAGAAAATTGTTAGCTTTTGTAAAAAATGGCTATTTACGTTTCTTATAATGCTAGAATGCGAGGTCAGTCCATTTGTGAACCTATTATAAGGTTCATAATTCCTAAGTATATTAGTAATGGCGTGAGCGATTTTTAGCTGTTCCGAGGTAATGAGGAGCTACAATTGTTCCCAGAGGTCACAGAGATATAGAATTTTAATGTTGGACTCGAGACCTTTGCTAGTACCAAACTCAGGACAAACTGGAATGCTCAGGGAACTGAATGATTTGCCTTGCTGAGCTCTAATGCAGAGAGGGAAAAAAAACTGATCTGTAGAAATTCTGTAGCCCTTACGTGAGGCTAAGATTAGGGGCAGAATATATTCAATATAATTCATTAAAATTACTAATAAAATGATTAATGTTTGTAGTCTTCTTCCACAAGACTATCCACAGAAGAACCCACCCAACAACCATTTGTGGTTCTTCAGATGTGAACAAAAAAGACCCAAGAGGCATGATGAGAAAAAGAACTTTAGTGTCCTTTGGTTTTTGGCTTTAGACTGTAACAATTAATGCTCCATTCAGAAGTCACAAAAAGTAGCACCTAAGAAAAAAACATAGGGGCAGACTATTGATGATGATAAAAATAAAGCTGGTTGACCTAAAATGTTCAAGTGATCCATACTATTAAACTTCCAAGATGATTAATCTGCCTCCAAGTCATGAAAAATGCTTTAATAAGTATCCCGATTTCCCATTGGTGTCTATTTTGTCTAGGATTTAAGCACTGCTACCATTTTATCACAAATTTTTGACAGTCTCAATGTAAAAGGGCTAGAGCCCATATGCTGGGTAAACACTGGTAGATGATTCCATGAATGGTCTTCTAAATCAACAAGGGGTAGTAAGTGCTAATAGTAAATAGATAGTAGAATATATCCAATATACCCGGAGCCAGGTGACAGGCCAAAGCAGAGACCAATATATAGGCCAAAGCTCGAAACCAGGAAATCCATAGAAGTAACATAAGAACTGGACTTGCAACAGAGGAACCAGGCAGAGACTCAGAAACAGGACAAGAATGAAGCAGGAATGAAAAAGGATGAATACTTATGGTATTAACCAACAAGCTTAGTCATAGCTACTGATGAGCTAATCTGTACCTTTTTAATTCGCTGGAAAATTTGCAAAACTGTGAAAAAATTCTCAAAACGGCAAAAGATTAGCGAAATTTTCACTCATCACTAGTCACAGCTGCAGGGAATTTTTGGCCTTGATACCTAAATTACTGGCACATAGCCTTAGCAACACTGGAGTTGTAAAATGTGGAGAAAAAGGTAGAAAATGCTTATTTGGATTACTCATTATTATTATTATTATTATTATTATTATTATTATTATTATTAACATTTATTTATAAAGCGCCAACATATCCCGCAGCGCTGTACAATAAGTGGGTTTCATACACTGGACATACAGAGTAACATATAAAGCAATCAGTAACCGATACAAGAGGGGAAGAGAGCCCTGCCCAAAAGAGCTTACACTCTACAAGGAGTAACATATAAAGCAATCAATAACCGATACAAGAGGGGAAGAGAGCCCTGCCCAAAAGAGCTTACAATCTACAAGGAGTAACATATAAAGCAATCAATAACCGATACAAGAGGGGAAGAGGGCCCTGCCCAAAAGAGCTTACAATCTACAAGGAGAAAGGGTTGAGACACAAGGGGGCTGATTTACTAACCCACGAATCCGACCCGAATTAGAAAAGTTCCAACTTGAAAACAAACATTTTGCGACTTTTTCGTATTTTTGGCGATTTTTTCGGCGTCTTTACGAATTTTTCGTTACCAATACGATTTTTGCGTAAAAACGCAAGTTTTTCGTAGCCATTACAAAAGTTGTGTAAAATCGCCCGATTTTTCCGTAGCGTTAAAACTTATGCGAAAAGTTGCGCCTTTTTCGTAGCGTTAAAACTTAAAAGGTGCGAAGTTTCGCGTAAGTTTTAACGCTACGAAAAAAGCGCAACTTTTTGCGCAAGTTTTAACGCTACGAAAAATCGCCAGATTTTACGCAACTTTCGTAATGGCTACGAAAAACTCGTGTTTTTACGCAAAAATCGTATTGGTAACGAAAAATTTGTAAAGACGCCGAAAAAATCGCAAAATACCGATCATTATGAAAAAAACGCAATCGGACTCATTTCGACCCGTTCGTGGGTTAGTAAATGTGCCCCAAGGTGTACTCATAAAGTTGTGCTCAACAGGCAAGTGCACCACCAGATTACCACACAGTTCCAGCCAGTTTTTATGTTTTTTTTATAAGAAGTTTAATCTCATGAACAGTTTTACTAAATGAAACTAATTGATACAGGGTTCATTTCATTCAACCATTAGATCACAGCAATGTTTTAGAATTTGTAGCCAAAACATGAAGCACTTTCATGAATGAGAAAAAAAATCTTTCAGTAAAGTCCACCTTGAACCTTAATGTGCACTAGTAAATGTAAATGTCCTTTTGGATTTTTTTTCCTTTTTGAGAAGTGTTTCATTGTATACTAATTTAACAATTTTACTGCAGGAATGTCAACATATAATTGCACTTCAAACATCTCTTTTAGTGATGAGCGAATCTGTCCAGTTTCGCTTCGCTGAAAGATTTGCGAAACAGCGAGAATGTTGAGCGTCAAAAAAAATTGTTGCCCGCGGCTATTCTTTCGTTGCACGGCTATCATTTTGTCGCCTGCAGCTATTATTTTGTCGCCCGCGGCTATTATTTTGTCGGCTGCGGCTATTCTTTCGTCGCACAGCTATCATTTTGTCGCCTGCAGCTATTATTTTGTCGCCCGCGGCTATTATTTTGTCGGCTGCGGCTATTCTTTCGTCGCACAGCTATCATTTTGTCGCCCGCAGCTATTATTTTGTCACCTGCGGCTATTCTTTTGTCGCCTGCGGCTATTCTTTCGTTGCACAGCTATCATTTTGTCGTCCGTGGCTATTATTTTGTTGCGCGCCTATTATTTTGTCGTCCGTGGCTATTCTTTTGTCACGGGTGACAATTTTTGGAGACGCGGCAAATTTTTCTGCTGCAAATTTTTTCATCCGTGTCGCAAAACAATACGTCAATGGCGAAACGCGGAAATTCGCAGCGAATCCATGCCTGCAGAAACATTTCGCCCATCACTAATCTCTTTTGCTATAACGTCCCAAGAGTGGATTTCCGCACACTCCTCTGTTGGAGTTAAACCTGCGGAAGAGACACCAAAGGCCAACTTCACCTCAGTCTACAGCTGCTCTCGTGCCAGAAAAACAACTCTAAAACAATTATAATCTGCAGCAGTCCCAACTACTAGTACATATTGTTCTACTCTCAGCTGCCACACAACCCGATATTAGACACATTTCCTCCAACTTCTCCGAGGATCACCTTAAATACAGTATGTCAGGCCGGGATACCAAACTGCATCAATAAAGCACCCATCTGCGAGAATGTTATTCCGAATTAATGTATTTTTTCTGACTGTCCAACCGTAGCAAATATAGTTGGGATGTTACAAAAAGAAATAAATAAGTGTAAATGAGGCAAAAAGAAAGTGCGGCGTTCTAGCAATGCACATGACACTAATAGGTATGAGGAGAGGAAGGACTCGCGCATACTGCAATTTGTCTTTATTACTTTCAGGGTTGAGCATATAACACATTGGTCCCATGGCTCTCTTCTATTTGTTTTAATTGGCACGTCATAGTAACAGTTCAAAACAATTAAGGAAGCAGCTGCACATCTGTGCCGTGGGGTTTTTTTTTTCTTTGCTTAAACTTTTCTGCTATTCTGTAGGCCTCTGCATTTAATTATGGCCCTTAACTCCTTCCTAACCCAACATGCATCATTATCATACATTTGTATGTATGGCTAATGCATGCATCAACCATACATACAACCACTTATTTTATGGTATTTTTGTACAAGATGATAGATTTGCTACTGGTAAGGAGGATTTTGCTTGAAGAACCATCTTGCATCTGTAAATAGGTTTCAGATACCTACTTCTGAAAGCTATTGGCCACAAATACGAGTTATGTGGAACGTTTTCATTCCATTCAAAGGACACTTCATAACCAGGGTTGGACTGGGGGGTGCAAGGCCCACCGTGGCTATCACCCCAGGCGCCCCACACCCCATTGGCCGTGTTTCCCGCCACGCTCCCCTAACCCAACCGCAGAGGCCCCCTCCCGACGTCCTCCCCTGAGCGTGCATAAGTGAAACTCATCAGGGGAGAACACCTTCGGCCAGGGAGCAACAACAGGCATCGGGTCTGGGCCGCCAGGGCCCACCGGGTTTTTTCCCAGGTGTCCTGGTGGCCCAGTCACACCCTGCATATAACTATATGTAACCAACTAGCAAGCTAGTTTTAATGCCCAGAGTGAAACATTACTTGGTCCAAACTGTCCTTCATGGTATAGTCTTAAGGGCCTCTTCATAATACCTATGTATACCCGTAGGCAGATCCTTTTATGCCATTTGATGTTCTTCATCTTTTAATACCTTGAAATGAATAATGGTGCAACAGGGTCAAGGGGCAGGATGTAAAGGAAAAAAAACAAGAGCAGGCCGCCATAATTGGAGTGTTGGTGAGCATTAAGGGGTGCAGTTTTTGGTGCACTTGGATCCAGGGTCGTCATAAATGATTCCTATTATCACAAACAGACGATTGGAATAAAGTTTGCAAGTGCACTTAGACCCAGGAGTTGAAACTACAAAAAAACAGAATTTCGTTAGAATATAAAGAAGCGCTGGCTCAATAATAAACAGTCTAAAATAGGTCAACAAGTTCGGCATTCACATTTTTACTGTGGGAGAAGTGATTGAACAGAATACACTGCCTACCTTACAAGTGATCATTAGAGTCCAATTTTTTTTGATGTAAAATATGAGGGTGAATAAAACATTAAAAGATAAGAGATCAATCATTGCAAACACATCAGAATTTTACACTGAAACTGTAAAGTGCCTTGTAAAATCTCTTCTTGATGCCACATCAAAATCTTCTAATTTCTAATCAGCCTCATGCTGGCTCGTATAACCTTCTCTCTCCAAACTGCTGCCAGTAATGCTTCCGATAAATACACTTTGGCTTTCCGTGCTATAGGGATGAACTATCGCATTGCTTTGTACAGAAGTAAAGTGAGTTAGACTTACTTAGAAGGTTGTATTAAAGAAGAAAAGAGAAAGAAAGGTAAAAACCAAGTAAGATTTATTGGATAGGTCTATGTAAATACAGCCATAAGCACAAGTCCTCTATCAAAAGAAACACAGAATTTCTTGTCTTCTTTTGTGTAAACATGTTCTTCGGTATCAGACTTCCTCTCTCACAAAAATCCTTCCGGAGTCTGCCCTGCTCTCTCCTTTCTCCCTTCTCCTGCTCCCCCCTCCCATAAGAATGCATAAGAATTCACTCCCCTCTAGCGAATCTGAAAATTTGCAAAACGGGAAAAATGTTGCGCGTTAAAAAAAAAAAAAAATTGTCACGCAACAATACGTTAGACGCACAACAATTCTTTGATGAGAGACAATTCTTTTTGGCGCAAGACAATTCTTTTGACGAGCGAGACAATTCTTTTTTGACGCACAACAATATTTGGATGTGCGGCAAATTTTTCCACAACAAATTTCGAGATTTTCGAGAAAAAATCCGGCAAAGGGCAAAAAAAGTGGAAATTCGCCACTAATCCATGCCTTCCAAATTTTTTCGCCCATCACTACTGACTGTCAGTTAGTGATGAGCAAATCTGTCCCGTTTCGCTTTGCCATAAAATTCGCTAAACTGCAAGAAAATTCACGAAATGGCGAAAAATTTGCGAAATGCATTTGTCGTGCAATTTTTTTCTCGTCCGTGTCTATTTTTTTGTCGCGCATGCTTTTTTGGACGCCATCGCGCCGAATTCTGATGCAACCGCGCCTTTTTTATGCAATTGCGCCCAATTTGATGCAAGCGTGCCCAATTTTACGAGCAACAAAAAATTCTGCACGCCAAATTTTTCCGCTGCGAATTTTCATGGAAGTTTCGCAAAACAATTCGCCAATGGCGAATTCACTGCGAATCCATGCCTGGTGAAAAAATTTGATCACTACTGTCAGTTACTGCAATGTGTCTGAATGACACACCATGTCGTCCATGTTGTCTGCCAAGTCAGTGCCAATTGCCATCTACGTGAATGGGATGTGATTGTAAGTGTTTTTTACTCAGCCCACACAGCTAACAATCTATGGGAACAAAACCGATGTATCTGCGTTTGGTACATACAGAATTACTTTGCATTCATTTCAATTGGGGAGCAGCTCAGTGTAACACTAATTCCTTTCAATTAAAATTCATAAAGGGGATATGGGTAGTACAGGAATTGTGTAGATGTGGTTAATGGTTTACTGTTTGTAAAGAAAGTGAACATTCTGCTTCTGAGAGGTTTTTTTTTTTGGTGGGTGGCAGGCTGGAAGCAGGGAAACAAGTGCCACTTAATGCTGCTTTTTGGCAATTCGTAAAATGTTTTATAATCACAGTAATTAATTAGTCAAGTGCACATGACAATTTAGAGGCTATGTTATTCTACGCTCAGTAAAAATTCTACGTCTCATTGCTCTGCAGGCCGCTGGTGGATAACAGTTTAGCTGTAAGGCTTGCTCCTTAATGAGGAATGTTTTAATATTAACAAATATATATACCTTTAATATACCTTTTGCACTTTAAAGTGTGTGCTGTGCATCCAACTTATTATATATATATATATATACATCTTGTAGATTGTAAGCTTTTGGGCAGGGCTCTCTTCTCCTCTTGTATCAGTTATTGATTGCTTTATATGTTACTCTGTATGTCCAGTGTATGGAACCCACTTATTGTACAGCGCTGCGGGATATGTTGGCGCTTTATAAATAAATGTTAATGTAATGTAATGTAATATATATATATATATAGGGAAAAAGACCCAGAGGGCCCTGGCCCTTGTGCGCTCCGGGGCCCGCAGTTCCTCCTCTCCCAATGCACGCTTGGGGGAAGGGGTTTGGTGGGCAGCAGTGCCCAGAGGTGTGTGGGGACCAATGCGGGGGTCCCTTGGGGGTGTGTGGGGCTCTGCACCCCCCAGTGCAACCCTGTATATATATATATGTAGGGATCTCCAAAATTGGGCCCCTAGGATGGTTACCCCCAGGATAGACCCCCAAGGGAGGGTAGTACTTTAATAGTGCAACACCTTGGGTGGTTGGCACTTAAATAGTTAAAAGGGAGTATCCCTGCAGTTCAAGGTTATGGCCACAGGGTGGTACACTTAGTATATAAGGCTGTGCAGCCATGTGCTGCCAGGTCTTCCTGCCTGGGACCCCTCTTGGGATAGAGGTTAATAACAGGCCAGGGCATAGTGAGTGAGTTAATTTTCATAGGCCCCTCTAGGAGTGGCAGATAGGTTATTTGGCTGGGCAGCTTGGCCCCGACAGGCGATTATATGAGATTAAGATCTCCCAGTACTCATTGCTGGAGTCAGGGAACTAAGTGGAAGGAATAGGAGGTTTGCCTAATCAAAGGGATAGCCAGTGGATATTACCGGGGTGAGGTCTCAAGGGGGTGTCCGCTTGGCGGGAGTACCGGGCTTCTGGCGAGAAGTACCAGAGGGAACCCCAAGGAGGGTCGCCTGGCAGGGGTATTGCTGGTATCTCAAGGAGAGAGGGTCTCTTAAGGAAAGAAAGTGTTCCCTGATTGTACTGTGACTTCTGCAACGCCTGTCTGTCAAGCTACAATAAAAGAAATCACTTGGTTCATCATAACATCTGAGTGCAGTGTCTTACTATCAGGAGGATCTACTCTGCCTGGTAAGAATCTACCCCAAGGGAGGGGGCAAGGTGCCAGGAGGGCTGGGAGTCCCCAAGCAGAAGCATAATATCAAGTTCTCAGGAAGGAAGTTGCAGTTCAGTCTGTCCCTATACTGGGTGGAGGCACGCCAAATAATACAGCAACATCTGTTCCCCAAAGTAAGCGGGGCTCAGGATCCTGTTAGCGCCACAAGTAATCAGCAGGTAGCAGCACAATCTCTAAAGTGGGCTACATATATATATACCTATAAAGCACACCAGGGTCAGACTGGGGGGTGAAGGGCCCACCGGGGCTCCTTTCCCAGGGGCCCTGCAGGTGCCCCCAGGCAAGCGCATCCCCTAACCCCCCGCAGGGCCCCCCCTAGCCCCCCTTGCAGGGCCCCCCACCCGACATCCTCCTCCGAGTGAGTAAATTTGACGCATCAGGGGAGGAGCGGTTGGGAGGGGGAGCACCGGCAAGGGTCGGGTCTGGGCCGCTGGGGCCCACCAGGATTTTTCCTGGTGTCCCGGCGGCCCAGTCCGACCCTGAAGCACACCATTTCACATCAAATCTTCTGTTTATTCACTGTGCATTCCAATGTTTCGGTCACTCTTGGGACCTTTATCATGGACATTGTGCAAGTGAAAAATACAAACTTTAATGGTACAAAAACTTGAAAAAAACTTCAGTGACATAATTTGCATAGACTCATTATCCAATGCCATCACAGCGCAATCCAATGGTTCATAATGTTACTATATAAAAAAAAGTCAATGTAATTTCTCTCTCTCACCAGTAGGTGTCAGCATACATGTGTGTGTGACCACTCTCAGGCAGTAGCACCCAACAAGTTTCCATGGGCAACAAAATGTCTCTCTTGGTAGATTTAATAGCAAAATGTCTGATTACTAAGCTGGAAATTTGACTCTACTAGTTCAGAGAGCACAATGATGTGCCCCCATGGACCCTGTCCGGAGCAGGAGAGGTAAGCGTTGGGGGGCAAAGGGGCGGCATTGGAATAGCTGCCTCAGGGAGGCTTAGGGGGCAGAATCACCCTGATTCAGATAAAATGTAATGGCCCTGTTCTAGTTTGAACTGATTTGTTCTTGTGTTTCCTGGGATGTTTAGTTTTGGGGCTGTGGTACCCCTGGAGCCACTCCCTGGTTTGGAGGTGGAAGTGGAAGGAGTCATGTTGGCGCCAGTACCTTAGTAATAAATGGGATTTTTCACACAGCTGACTGCATCCAAGCATAACTGAGGGGCAGTTTGTAAATAGCTCCTGGGGGGAATTATTCCCCAATCTCAGCAGGTTTTATATGGCGTATTTTTGCATTCAGATTTGTCGCGGTTTTGCCACATAATAAATTGCAACAAAATCTATTTTTTTTATACATGTATAGGACCCATTATCCAGAATTCTTGGGACCAAGGGTATTCCGGATAAGAGGTATTTCTGTAATTTGGATCTCCATACCTTAAGTCTACTAAAGAATCAATAAAACATTAAATAAACCCAATAGGATTGTTTTGCATCCAAAAAGGATTATTTATATCTTAGTTGGGATCAAGTACAGGTACTGTTTTATTATTACTACAGAGAAAAGGGAATCATTTAACCATGAAATAAACCCAATAGGGCTGTTCTGCCCCCAATAAGGGGTAATTATATCTTAGTTGGGATCAAGTACAGGTACTGTTTTATTATTACAGAGAAAAGGGAATCATTTAACCATGAAATAAACCCAATAGGGCTGTTCTGCCCCAATAAGGGGTAATTATATCTTAGTTGGGATCAAGTACAGGTACTGTTTTATTATTACAGAGAAAAGGGAATCATTTAACCATTAAATAAACCCAATAGGACTGTTCTGCCCCAATAAGGGGTAATTATATCTTAGTTGGGATCAAGTACAGGTACTGTTTTATTATTACAGAGAAAAGGGAATCATTTAACCATGAAATAAACCCAATAGGGCTGTTCTGCCCCAATAAGGGGTAATTATATCTTAGTTGGGATCAAGTACAGGTACTGTTTTATTATTACAGAGAAAAGGGAATCATTTAACCATGAAATAAACCCAATAGGGCTGTTCTGCCCCCAATAAGGGGTAATTATATCTTAGTTGGGATCAAGTACAGGTACTGTTTTATTATTACAGAGAAAAGGGAATCATTTAACCATGAAATAAACCCAATAGGGCTGTTCTGCCCCAATAAGGGGTAATTATATCTTAGTTGGGATCAAGTACAGGTACTGTTTTATTATTACAGAGAAAAAGGAAATCAGCTTTAAAATTCTGAATTATTCGATTAAAATGGAGTCTATGGGAGACGGGCATTCCGTAATTCGGAGCTTTCTGGATAACAGGTTTCCGATAAAGGATCCCATACCTGTATTATAATATTTTAGATCACACTTTGCCATGATTCATGTAAATTGCTGTAAATAATTGCCATTGTGATTTTCTTTTTTCTATTCTCTTTTTTACCAATTACATTTTTATTTTGGGGTGGCACTGTTTTTTTTGTTGTTCTTGTTTTATTAAAAAAATAAAATCATAAAAAAATAAATCAGGTACAAATTTTAGATTCTAATAAAAAGCAATCATGGAAAGAAAATGCAAACATGGGTAGTTAGTTGTCTTGAATTCTTGATATTATGGTTTGTGCTCAGATGTGAATACTGGGAGATGAAGTTCAACAAAAGGTTGAAAGGTGCAGCTCAATAGTTTCTAAACTGACTTTTTTCTGTCCCGGTTACTGTACTTTAAAACAATGCAATTGTAGTACTTCCATTCCAGTGCTAAAATTTGGAGAATGTCAGTCTTATTTATGAACATAATAAAATAAGCAGTAAAAAGAATGTCAGTGCAATTGGATATTTTACTGCTCCAAAGCACTTTGCCAGAATGAGACCCAGAGCAACGACTGATATTGCTCAGCTGATGTAAAGTGTGGATATGTTTGCAAGGCATTTTATTTGTATGTGCATCAGAAATAGTTGAAAACAACAACATCTTGATGGAAAAATGCAAGTATCTTGAGGTTGTTTAGTCTACCTTTGGCAGGAAAATATCTCAAAGATCATATGGGAAGTATAACAGCTCTTGGATTGATGATTAGAGCTGAAAGTCTAAAATATTTTGCTGGAAAAAATACAGACTTCAAGCAAAAAGTTACATAAGAAATGATTGTTATAAGTATAATGACAACTATTAGTGCTCAATTAATATGACTATGAAGATTTTCATTCATCCAGGTCATGGTATATCTAGTATAAATTAATCTAAAGCAACTGGACTTGTTAAGTAATCATTGAAGACGTTTCACTACTCATCCGAGCAGACTTTTTCGTACTTTGTGCGACTTTTTTTTGTACATTTGCACAACTTTTTTGTACTTTCCAACAAAATTTGTGCGACAAAATCATATTGTCGTTCCGAGTACAAAAGTTTGGGATTCATTCAAGCTTCCGTATCGTGACTTTCCTTGGGCCAGGTTGGAGCTGCAGAGTGCCATTGAGCCCTATGGGAGACTTTCCTTGGGCCGGGTTGGAGCTGCAGAGTGCCATTGAGCCCTATGGGAGACTTTCCTTGGGCCGGGTTGGAGCTGCAGAGTGCCATTGAGCCCTATGGGAGACTTTCCTTGGGCCGGGTTGGAGCAGCAGAGTGCCATTGAGCCCTATGGGAGACTTTCCTTGGGCCAGGTTGGAGCTGCAGAGTGCCATTGAGCCCTATGGGAGGCTTTCCTTGGGCCGGGTTGGAGCTGCAGAGTGCCATTGAGCCCTATGGGAGACTTTCCTTGGGCCGGGTGGGAGCTGCAGAATGCCATTGAGCCCTATGGGAGACTTCCCTTGGGCCGGGTTGGAGCTGCAGAGTGCCATTGAGCCCTATGGGAGACTTTCCTTGGGCCGGGTTGGAGCTGCAGAGTGCCGTTGAGCCCTATGGGAGACTTTCCTTGGGCCGGGTTGGAGCTGCAGAGTGCCATTGAGCCCTATGGGAGACTTTCCTTGGGCCGGGTTGGAGCTGCAGAGTGCCATTGAGCCCTATGGGAGGCTTTCCTTGGGCCAGGTTGGAGCTGCAGAGTGCCATTGGGCCCTATGGCAGACTTTCCTTGGGCCGGGTTGGAGCTGCAGAGTGCCATTGAGCCCTATGGGAGACTTTCCTTGGGCCGGGTTGGAGCTGCAGAGTGCCATTGAGCCCTATGGGAGACTTTCCTTGGGCCGGGTTGGAGCTGCAGAGTGCCATTGAGCCCTATGGGAGACTTTCCTTGGGCCGGGTTGGAGCTGCAGAGTGCCATTGAGCCCTATGGGAGACTTTCCTTGGGCCGGGTTGGAGCTGCAGAGTGCCATTGAGCCCTATGGGAGGCTTTCCTTGGGCCAGGTTGGAGCTGCAGAGTGCCATTGGGCCCTATGGCAGACTTTCCTTGGGCCGGGTTGGAGCTGCAGAGTGCCATTGAGCCCTATGGGAGACTTTCCTTGGGCCAGGTTGGAGCTGCAGAGTGCCATTGAGCCCTATGGGAGACTTTCCTTGGGCCGGGTTGGAGCTGCAGAGTGCCATTGAGCCCTATGGGAGACTTTCCTTGGGCCGGGTTGGAGCTGCAGAGTGCCATTGAGCCCTATGGGAGGCTTTCCTTGGGCCGGGTTGGAGCTGCAGAGTGCCATTGAGCCCTATGGGAGACTTTCTGTAACAAAAAATGCCTTACCGGCACGGCGGGGACGCCCGCCGCGCCGCCGTCAGCGGGGACGCCCGCCGCGCCGTCCTCCTCATGCGCCGGCTTCCTCATAGTGGGCGCGCGCGCGCGCGCTCCCGCATTTAAAGGCGCATGCGCGCTGGCGTGATGACGTCAGCGCGCAATGGCGCGAATTTCAAAGATATTTAAAGGGACGTTTGTTTACATTTTGTTGCCCGTGATAGGATTCGATTCCTGGTGCCTTCCTGAGCCTTGTGCTTTCTTGTTCCTGTATTTCTGATAGTATTTCTCCTGTTTTGACCCGGCCTGCTCCTGACTTTCCTGAAATCCGTAACCTGACCCCGGCTTGTACTTTTGACTCCGATTTTGCCTAAACCCGCTACTTGATTATCTGGTTGACCATTGCCTGTCTGACGATTCCTGTTTTCCGCCTGCTTCGACCCAGCCTGCCTGACGACGAACTTGTTTAAACCCTATTTGTACCGTGATCTCGGCCTAACTGACTTTATCTACAGTCGTGCCCCTTTGCTTGCCAGAACTCCTGCCTTGTTCCTCTCGTTAAGTCCAGGTGGCATCTGAGTAGCTGAGGGCTCCTCCCGAAGCCAAAGGCGGTCACATTACTGGTGAAGCCGAGCCGAGACCAAGGAACTTGGCATTTGTTCTGGTTTAGGGTGCCGACCGTGACATTATCACGGGCCATGGAGGACCAAGATCACGCTGAGTCCGCTGCTGCTCCTCCCACTCCGTCTGCTACTACTGAAGCGCTTCTTACTGCCCTGCTACAGCGCTTGGAGGATCAGGAGCAAAAGCAGAATTATCTCCTGCAGGGTTTTCACAATCTAACCCGTCAGCTGGAGACTACGCAATCTCCGCAGCAGCAACCTGTTCCTAGTTCTTCCCCTCCTGTGGGTACGTTCGTTTTGGGGGGTAACACTTTCAGGCCCCAGGAGCCCAAAATTGCATTTCCTGAGAAATTCTCTGGGGACAGGTCCAAATTTTTCGTCTTCAAAGAGGCATGTAAACTGTATCTTAGCTTTTTCCCTCATTCTTTCCCTTCTGGTGTGGAAAAAGTAAAATTTGTTATGACCCTTCTGGTAGGGGATCCCCAAGTTTGGGCCCTTAGACTGTCTTCCTCTGATCCTGCCCGTTTTTCCTTGGATGTATTCTTTGATACTATGGCAGTTCTTTACGATGACCCAGATCGTGCATCATCAGCTGATTCGGCGATTCGTAAACTGCGCCAAGGGAGACGGGAGGTAGAGATATATTGCACAGAGTTCCGCCGGTGGGCAGGAGAGACTGAGTGGAACGATGCGGCCCTGCGCAGTCAGTTCCGTGTCGGGCTATCTGACCCTATTAAAGATAGCCTGGTGAATTACCCCTTGTCGTCCAGTCTAGATGATCTCATGTCCCTAGTCATCCAGATTGATAGGAGACAGAGGGAGAGAAGGACTGAGAGGGGTCATGCTAATTTTTCTGGGGTTACTTATAGGGGACCTGACGTGGTGCCCAATGTCAAGTCTTTGGTTTCCCCTGTGTCTCCATCTCAGGAGGAACCTATGCAACTAGGTCTATTCCATCTCTCTCCTGAGGAAAAGACACGCAGGCGGACCCTTGGGTTATGTATATATTGCGGGGACAAGGGTCATTTTCTGAAGCAATGCACTAAGAGGCCGGGAAACGCCCCAGCCTAAATGAAGAAGGGGAGCTTCATTTGGGTGCAGGCGTTTCCTCTCCCCAATTTGCCTCCAAGGTTCAGCTACCAGTTAAATTGTCCTGGCCTATGGGCTCCATTAACTTGTCCGCTTTCGTGGACTCTGGGGCAGAGGGTAATTTTATTGAGGCCACGTTTGCAGCCAAAAATGGTATTCCGGTGGTTCCCCTGAGTGTCCCCATGAGGATATTAACGGTGGACAAAAGACCCTTAGGGACAGGGGTGGTAAATAAGAGAACTGTCTCTTTATCCTTATGTGTGAACGATTTTCATGTTGAAGAGATAACCTTTTTCCTTATTGAAGGAGCCTCTTCTCCACTCATTTTGGGGTTACCCTGGCTCCAGGTTCATAACCCTCAGATTAATTGGGTTACAGGGGAGGTTTCTCAGTGGGGTCCTAGTTGTAGAAATGTCTGTATTGCCCCAGTTTTAGCAGCCACTTCACTTGAGGGTTTACCTGCAGCCTATTCAGCTTATGCTGACGTTTTTTCCAAAAAGGCTGCCGAAACCTTACCTCCACATAGACAGTATGACTGTCCCATTGATCTGATTCCAGGTTCCTCTCCCCCTCGTGGTCGTACATATCCACTTTCCCTACCTGAATCTCAGTCTATGAAGGAATATATCCAGGAAAACCTCGAAAGAGGTTTTATCCGGCCCTCTAGTTCTCCTGCAGGTGCAGGGTTTTTCTTTGTGGGTAAGAAGGATGGTGGTCTCCGTCCTTGTATAGACTACAGAGGTTTAAACAAGGTCACTATTAAAAACCGCTACCCCCTTCCTCTGATTTCCGAGCTATTTGATCAGGTTAAAGGCGCCAGAATCTATACCAAGCTCGATCTTAGGGGTGCTTACAATCTCATCCGTATTAGAGAGGGGGATGAATGGAAAACTGCCTTTAACACCAGGGACGGCCACTACGAATATTTGGTAATGCCCTTTGGGCTCTGTAACGCCCCCGCAGTTTTTCAAGAATTTGTCAATGACATTTTTCGTGACTTGCTGGGGGTATTCGTAGTGGTCTATCTTGACGATATTCTTATTTTCTCTTCTAATTTAATGGAACATCGTAATCATGTTTGTGAAGTCTTAAAGAGACTAAGGGAGAATAATCTGTATGCAAAACTAGAGAAATGTACCTTTGAAGTCTCTTCTGTCCAGTTTTTGGGGTTTATTATTACCAGCAAGGGTCTAGAAATGGACCCAGGCAAGGTGAAAGCTGTCCTGGATTGGGCACAACCCCTTTCTTTACGTGCTGTACAAAGGTTTCTCGGATTTGCCAATTATTATCGTCAATTTATTAAGAATTTTTCTCTTATTGTAGCCCCCATCACAGATTTAACTAAGAAGGGCGCTGATCCCAGCTTGTGGTCTCCTGAGGCAGAGCAAGCCTTTGAAACCCTCAAAAAAGAATTCAGTTCTGCCCCAATCCTTAAATACCCCGATTCTGCACTCCCTTTCATTGTAGAGGTAGATGCATCTGAGGTGGGAGCTGGGGCAATCCTTTCTCAAAGGCACCCGATAACCAACAAAATACATCCCTGTGCTTTTTTTTCTAAAAAGTTTTTACCCGCAGAGGTAAATTACGATATAGGGAACAGGGAATTGTTGGCTGTCAAATTAGCTTTTGAGGAATGGCGCCATCTTCTAGAGGGTGCTAAGCATCTGGTGACGGTCTATACGGACCATAAAAATTTACTTTATATCAAATCTGCTAAGCGCCTGAATCCAAGACAAGCCAGGTGGGCTTTATTTTTTTCAAGGTTCAATTTTTCTCTAACTTTTAGGCCTGGTTCAAAGAATACTAAGGCAGATGCACTTTCTAGGAGTTTCAATTCTGTTTTCCCCGACTCTGGTGAGTGCACTCCCATCATTCCCAGGGAGTTAATTGTTGCAACCTTGGAGTCTGACCTCTCTTCCTTATTGTCCCCGTTACAAACTTCTGCTCCTATTGGAACTCCATCTGGTAAATGGTTTGTTCCTGAGGAGCTTAGGGAACAAGTATTAAGAGAGGTTCATGATTCTAAAATGGCAGGTCATCCAGGTGTTGCAAAAACCATTTCTTTGTTGTCCCGCCATATTTGGTGGCCATCCTTCAAGCAGGATGCTAAAACTTTTGTCAATTCCTGTCCAATTTGTCAAAGGTCTAAGTCATCTCATCAGCGGCCCCAGGGTCTGTTAAATCCCTTACCTATTCCAATGAAGCCATGGTCCCACATTTCTATGGATTTTATTGTGGAGTTACCCCCTTCTCAGGGTAAGACAGTGATTTGGGTGGTGGTTGATAGATTCAGTAAAATGGCTCATTTTATTCCTCTCCCACACCTCCCTTCTGCTAAGACCTTGGCTGATCTATTCATTACTCATATTTTTAAGTCTCATGGGTTTCCTGTGAATATTGTTTCTGACAGGGGGGTCCAGTTTGTGTCAAGATTTTGGCGTGCTTTCTGTTCCCTGGTTGGTACGGAATTGTCCTTTTCCTCTGCCTATCACCCCCAAACTAACGGTCAAACTGAAAGGGTTAATCAGTCCCTTGAACAGTATCTCAGATGCTATGTATCCGATAATCAGTCCACTTGGTCTGAATTGCTTCCCTGGGCGGAGTTCGCATATAATAATGCTACCCACTCCTCTTCAGGGAGGTCTCCTTTCTTTATTGTTTATGGTTTACACCCCAAAGCATTTTCTTTTTCTGGATCTAACTCCTCTGTACCCTCTGCCAATTCTTCTGTTTTGAAATTTTCGGAAATTTGGTCTTCAGTTCATGATTCATTGTCTGCAGCTTCCCTAGCCCAGAAAAAAGCTGCTGACAAAGCCCGTAGGGAGGCTCCCCAGTACAAGGTGGGGGATTTTGTGTGGTTATCAACCAAGAATATTAGGTTGAAGGTTCCCTCTCCCAAACTGGGTCCTAGGTTCATCGGTCCATATCCCATCAGTGCTATAGTGAACCCATCTTCTGTCCGTCTTCAGTTACCTCCTAATTTCAAAATTGCTAATACTTTTCATGTTTCTCTTCTAAAACCTGCTTCTAATTCTCGTTGTCTGTCTGCTCCTCCCCCGGTGTTGGTTGAAGGTCAGCCTGAGTACGAGATCCAGGAGTTCCTCGACTCCCGCCTGGTGAGAGGTAAACTACAATATCTTACCAGGTGGAAAGGCTTTGGTCCTGAGGAGAACTCTTGGGTCTCAGTTGATGACATCAAAGCTGATCTCCTCAGGAAGCAATTTCATTCTAGGTTTCCTGAGAAACCTGGGGGTCCAGTGGCCCCCCCTAGAGAGGGGGGTAATGTAACAAAAAATGCCTTACCGGCACGGCGGGGACGCCCGCCGCGCCGCCGTCAGCGGGGACGTCCGCCGCGCCGTCCTCCTCATGCGCCGGCTTCCTCATAGTGGGCGCGCGCGCGCGCTCCCGCATTTAAAGGCGCATGCGCGCTGGCGTGATGACGTCAGCGCGCAATGGCGCGAATTTCAAAGATATTTAAAGGGACGTTTGTTTACATTTTGTTGCCCGTGATAGGATTTGATTCCTGGTGCCTTCCTGAGCCTTGTGCTTTCTTGTTCCTGTATTTCTGATAGTATTTCTCCTGTTTTGACCCGGCCTGCTCCTGACTTTCCTGAAATCCGTAACCTGACCCCGGCTTGTACTTTTGACTCCGATTTTGCCTAAACCCGCTACTTGATTATCTGGTTGACCATTGCCTGTCTGACGATTCCTGTTTTCCGCCTGCTTCGACCCAGCCTGCCTGACGACGAACTTGTTTAAACCCTATTTGTACCGTGATCTCGGCCTAACTGACTTTATCTACAGTCGTGCCCCTTTGCTTGCCAGAACTCCTGCCTTGTTCCTCTCGTTAAGTCCAGGTGGCATCTGAGTAGCTGAGGGCTCCTCCCGAAGCCAAAGGCGGTCACATTACTGGTGAAGCCGAGCCGAGACCAAGGAACTTGGCATTTGTTCTGGTTTAGGGTGCCGACCGTGACACTTTCCTTGGGCCGGGTTGGAGCTGCAGAGTGCCATTGAGCCCTATGGGAGACTTTCCTTGGGCCGGGTTGGAGCTGCAGAGTGCCATTGAGCCTTATGGGAGACTTTCCTTGGTCCAGGTTGGAGCTGCAGAGTGCCATTGAGCCCTATGGGAGACTTTCCTTGGGCCGGGTTGGAGCTGCAGAGTGCCATTGGGCCCTATGGGAGACTTTCCTTGGGCCGGGTTGGAGCTGCAGAGTGCCATTTAGCCCTATGGGAGACTTTCCTTGGGTCAGGTTGGAGCTGCAGAGTGCCATTGAGCCCTATGGGAGGCTTTCCTTGGGCCAGGTTGGAGCTGCAGAGTGCCATTGAGCCCTATGGGAGACTTTCCTTGGGCCGGGTTGGAGCTGCAGAGTGCCATTGAGCCCTATGGGAGGCTTCCAAAATCATGCACAGAAGGATCGGAAAGGTTTTCCCGCCATTTATGATAGTTCGATATGAAAATTTCATGACTTTCGGATCGCCAATACGATACTATCGTGGCTATTCCGATTTTTCCATAAGCATTTTCGTGATATTTGCAATCATCAGAAATTATCGTATCTGATCCAAATTTTTCCCATTTCGGGATTCAAAGGGTTGATAATAATAACAGTGATTCTGTAACAAATTAATATTTCAGAAATATCGAATAGGGACAGATCTTAATCTTAGTTAGATTAAGGATGAATAGGAGTGCAAAACATGTTAATTATATGGTCTCATTAGCTGTTATTATTGCTCCAGTTATTTTTGTTTCTTTTCTTGTACTTTTTCATGTTGAGGTTATATGTTTAAACTAAAAAGAAAAAAAAAATAGATGTTGACAAATGGGAGTAGAGGGAAATATGGGAACTGTAAATAATGCACCTTCTGTTTTCAGATGTAGAGCAATTAATGGGTAGAAAAGAACAACACGGTCTCTGATGTACCGAGCAACAATAACAGCACTAGAAAGCTGGGCTTACATGAGCCTTATACAGTATTTGTACCCTATTAGATAATGAGTTTATATAAAAACAACTTCATTAATTTGAGCAAATAACTTTCAGTGACTTCATAATTAAGGTTTCTATGTGAAGTAAAGTTTAGCTGCCAAACAGTGACTAGAGTTAGCTTGTAAAGTGAAACAAATACCATGTACTAACAAAAAAATAACTCTAAAGTTTACCAAACTCAAATGTTTTCTTATTTATTAATATATTTCAATATAAAAAAGTCAATCGAATTTCGTATTCTATCCATCATTTTCAATGGGTCTACAATGTCTCAAAAAAAATTCAAAAACTCTAAAAACTGAAGTTTACAACTCCCATTGACTTATACATGAACCCAAGTTTTGCATCTTTTTTGCCCGTCCGCTTCAATTTTTTTTTGTGTTGCCCGTGTTTTTTTGAGGTGACCGCACTCAATTTTGATGCGCAACGATATTTTTTGCTTTTCCACGGCGAATTTTCACGGATGTTTCGCGAAAACCATTCGGCAATGACGAAATGCGGAAATTCGCTGCAAATCCATGCCTGGGGAAAAAATTCACTTCTCATCACTTTTCATACACTGTTTATATATTTTAGTGGGAAGAGTATCCGATTACAGTGCAAAACAAGGGCCAAACGATGGAATTAGCCTGGATTCTCCCGATATCGCCCACCCGTAGGTGGGGATATCGGGAGAAGATCCGCTCACTTGGCCACATCGCCAAGCGAGCGGATCTGAAGGTGTATGGGCACCTTTATCAAAGTTTCAAATTCCCAAAATATATGCACATGTATCTCTACTGCTGGTAGGATGAAGTGGATAGAACCTATAGTCAAAGAATGGAATATGATTAGTGTTGAGCGAATCTGTCCCGTTTCGCTTTGCCGAAAAATTTTCAAAAGATTCACATAACGGCGAAAATGAAAAAAAAAAATTGGCGCCCGTGACAATTCTTTTGACATGCGACTATTCTTGTGTCAATTTTTGACGCGGGGTGAATTTTTCCACTGCAAATTTTTTCATCCGTTTCGCGAAACAATTCGGCAATGGCGAAACGCGGAAATTCACTGCAAATCCATGCCTGTCCCATCACTAAATATGATCCCAAGCTTATCCCTTATTAAGTGCATAAACATTAAAAAAAAATCATCTAATAGAGAGTAATTAGCAAATCTTTGATGAACTGACACTACTGCACCTTTGTTGTTTATACAGAAGGTTTTTCTTTTGTTTACTCAGTTTTTTGACACATATTAATAGTTTTCACAGCTGTTGTAGCTTTAAACATTAATAAAAACAAACCATATTGCCAAAGCAGCTTTTTTTAATTAGTCACTTCCTAAGCATCTTATTTAATTACATTCAGGTTGCCGGGAGGAATAGTTGCATCCTGTGATTATGTTCAGGTTCATAACAATGCAGCAAGTTTGAAAAAATACAAATACAGTTGGATAAAATGTATTTACATTCTGTAAGGCTCAGATAAATAAAGTCTAAGCTGTTTGCACGCTAAAAAAAAAATGAAAGGCAATTTAGAATTCTTTGTTCCATAATCTGTAAAGCCTACGTTTGTTTTATTGTGTCATTTAGTTATTTTGAAGTCGTGAGTAAGTTGGTATTTTGTGAAGCCACAGGCGCTTTAAGTCTAGAATGATCTTTTGGAATTCTGCTTAGTACTGAGAAATTTCTAGGAACGCCTATATGAGCAAAACAGGGAGAATTACTCAAGAGCTTTTACAGAGAAAGTAACTATACTTGAATATTGGCTTATTTATCACGGTCTAGTGAAGGGGTGATACGGGTCACACCATCGTAGCCATTAGACGCCCATAGAACAGGGTTCCCCAAACCATTTAACCATTAAATAAACCCAATAGGGCTGTTCTGCCCCCAATAAGGGGTAATTATATCTTAGTTGGGATCAAGTACAGGTACTGTTTTATTATTACAGAGAAAAGAGAATCATTTAACCATTAAATAAACCCAATAGGGCTGTTCTGCCCCCAATAAGGGGTAATTATATCTTAGTTGGGATCAAGTACAGGTACTGTTTTATTATTACAGAGAAAAGGGAATCATTTAACCATTAAATAAACCCAATAGCGCTGTTCTGCCCCCAATAAGGGGTAATTATATCTTAGTTGGGATCAAGTACAGGTACTGTTTTATTATTACAGAGAAAAGGGAATCATTTAACCATTAAATAAACCCAATAGGACTGTTCTGCCCCAATAAGGGGTAATTATATCTTAGTTGGGATCAAGTACAGGTACTGTTTTATTATTACAGAGAAAAGGGAATCATTTAACCATTAAATAAACCCAATAGGGCTGTTCTGCCCCAATAAGGGGTAATTATATCTTAGTTGGGATCAAGTACAGGTACTGTTTTATTATTACAGAGAAAAGGGAATCATTTAACCATGAAATAAACCCAATAGGGCTGTTCTGCCCCCAATAAGGGGTAATTATATCTTAGTTGGGATCAAGTACAGGTACTGTTTTATTATTACAGAGAAAAGGGAATCATTTAACCATGAAATAAACCCAATAGGGCTGTTCTGCCCCAATAAGGGGTAATTATATCTTAGTTGGGATCAAGTACAGGTACTGTTTTATTATTACAGAGAAAAGGGAATCATTTAACCATGAAATAAACCCAATAGGGCTGTTCTGCCCCAATAAGGGTGTAATGTTGTTCCATCCATCCCTGTATGAATGTTAACTGTTCCTTTTAATATGCATTAGCAGCTTAGCACTGGGTGGAGTAATGAGAAAGGTTGGGACACAGGAAGTGGAAGCAAAAGGGAGGGGACACACTGTGTGGAGAGAGCAGCCATGAATAAAGCTGAGTTCTACCCTGCTATCTAAGATCTCCATGTGGGTTTTCTAGTTCTGCTACACCCGTGTACCAGGTTATTACAACTGGCGACGAGGATTCATATCAGCTACAGGTATCACAGTAATACAACTCACAACCCACAGAACTGTCAGCAGTCCAGCACACAGCATGGCCAGTCTGCCTAACTTCCCCTGTTTTGATGTGCATCAGTCCCAAGCAAACCTAGGAACACTCTGGGATAAATGGCTTAAGCGCTTTGAAATATTTCTCCAAGCAATGAACATAACTGACAATGCCAGAAAGAAAGCCATGCTATTACATTATGCTGGGGAGCAGGTATATGATATCTTTATAACTCTGCCTGGCACAGGGGGTGACAGTGACTATGATGCATCCAAAACTGCCCTAACAAACTACTTTTCTCCACATAAAAATCCAGTTTTTGAGATTTTTAAGTTTAGACAGTCAAAACAGTTACCAAGTGAAAACAGTGATGAATATCATGTGAGACTAAGGGGCACATTTACTAACCCACGAACGGGTCGAAATGAGTCCGATTGCGTTTTTTTCGTAATGATCGGTATTTTGCGATTTTTTTGTATTTTTTGCGATTTTTTCGGCTTCTTTACGAATTTTTCGTTACCAATACGATTTTTGCGTAAAAACGCGAGTTTTTCGTAGCCATTACGAAAGTTGCGTAAAATCTGGCGATTTTTCGTAGCGTTAAAACTTGCGCAAAAAGTTGCGCTTTTTTCGTAGCGTTAAAACTTACGCGAAACTTTGCACCATTTAAGTTTTAACGCTACGGAAAAGGCGCAACTTTTGGCGTAAGTTTTAACGCTACGCAAAAAGCGCAACTTTTTACGCAACTTTCGTAATGGCTACGAAAAAGTCGCGTTTTTACGCAAAAATCGTATTGGTAACGAAAAATTCGTAAAGAAGCCGAAAAAATCGCAACAAATACGAAAAAGTCGCAAAATGTTCGTTTTCAAGTCGGAACTTTTCCAATTCGGGTCGGATTCGTGGGTTAGTAAATCAGCCCCTAAGACATCTTGCCTCTACATGTGAATTTGCAGATGCAGACAAAGAAATTCGCATGCAGCTTATACAGGGGTGCACATCAGCCAAGCTGAGACGACAGGCACTCAGAGACCCCACCATGACTTTAGCTAAATTACTAGAGACTGCCCGAATTAATGATGCAGCAGAAAATCAAGCTAAAATGATTGAGCAAACTGATAGCATTCCAGATCAGTCATTCTCTTTAGCTAATATCACGCAAAAACCCCATCAAGCCTATAAACCAACTGCAACCTGCTATAACTGCGGTGGCCCATATCCACACCAGCAAAACTGTCCAGCAAAAGGGGTAATTTGCCATAACTGTGGAAAACACAATCATTTTGCAAAAGTATGCAGATCAGCTCCAAAATCACATCTACCTGTACCGGTTAAAACATCTCCCGAAAAGAGAGTAGTAAGCACAGTAGCACCAGCTGTAGCTGAAGACTCAGGCAGCACATACTTGTTTGCAGTTACAGAAAAGGATTTGCCTCAGGACCAGGCCATTCCTAATCCACGGCAGATAATTCTAATAAATGGCAATCCTGTAGAAGCTCTTATTGATACAGGGGCATCTGTTAATGTTATCAGCCAAACCATTTACCAGAACTTTACAAACAAACCTGCAATACAGAGTACTGCACTGAAAATATTTCCTTATGGTTCATCACATGCTTTGCCTATATGTGGCAAATTTCAGTCAGAACTGACCTTTAAAGATAATTCAATTACTGACTCTTTCTATGTAGTGGAATGTGCTGCTGACACACTTCTTAGCTGCAGCAGTGCAATGGCCTTAGGACTTGTTACACTAGTAAGCAATATCAACGAATCCCACATTCCTGATATAGTGCATAAACATCCGCAACTCTTTCAAGGCATTGGCAAATTAAAAGGTCTGCAGGTAAAACTACACATTGATCAGTCAATATCACCTTCAGTTCAACCACACAGGCGCATCCCTTTTCATGTTCGCAAGCTAGTGGAGAAGGAATTACAGCAACTGCAAACATTTGACATTATTGAACGGGTTGAAGGCCCAACTCCCTGGGTCTCACCAATTGTTGTTGCACCTAAACCAAAACAACCTGGTAAAATCAGATTATGCATAGACATGCGACATGCAAACCGGGCCATTCAGAGAGAAAGGCATATTACACCTACTATTGATGACATCATCACAGATCTAAATGGTGCTAAATTATTTTCCAAGCTTGACCTTAACTCGGGATATCATCAACTGGAGCTGCATCCCGAATCCAGGTACATTACAACATTTAGCACACACATGGGACTTTGGAGATTTAAGAGACTAAATTTTGGCATTTCATCAGCTGCAGAAATTTTTCAAAATGTTATTAGGGAAACCCTGTCCGGGATACCTGGCGTCCTCAATGTAAGTGATGATATCCTCGTATATGGCACATCCCAACAAGAACATGATAAGCGACTGGAACAAGTATTTCAAGGATTACAAGACTACAACCTGACTCTCAATTCGTCAAAATGTCAGTACAATCAGAAATCTCTAACTTTCTTTGGCTACATTTTCTCCGAAAATGGAGTATCAGCTGACCCTCAGAAAGTAGACGCCATAAAATCAGCCTGTCAGCCCCAGAATACTTCTGAAGTCCGTAGTTTTCTTGGCCTGGTAACATATTGTGGCCGTTTCATACCGGACCTTGCCACGGTGTCAGAACCCCTGCGGCAGCTTACAAAAAAAGATGTTCCATGGTCATGGACCACTGAGCATCAAACGTCTTTTGATGCACTAAAGTCTAGTTTGACTAGTGACACAGTGATGTCTTATTTCGATCCCCTCAAATCTACAGAGCTTGTAGTAGATGCCAGTCCAGTGGGCCTGGGTGCAATTCTTACTCAAATTTCAAAGACTGGTCATGTGCACACCATTTCTTATGCAAGCAAGGCACTAACAGAGACAGAGCAACGCTATTCACAAACAGAAAGGGAAGCTCTTGCAGTTGTTTGGGGGTGTCTGCATTTTCACCTTTACCTTTTTGGGCGCAGTTTTACTGTGGTAAGTGACCACAAGCCACTTGTTCCAATCTTTAATAAACACTCATCCAAACCACCCCCACGAATCGAACGTTGGTTACTCAGACTACAAAACTACTATTTTCATCTGCGTTATGAAGCGGGAAGTGGTAACCCCGCTGACTACTTTTCTAGACATCCATGTCCACAGGATACAAAAGACAACACCCCAGCAACCATCCTAGCAGAGGAACATGTGAACTTTGTAGTAGCACATGCTGTGCCCAAAGCAATGACAATTGTAGAAATTCAGCAAACAGTAGATGCTGATCCTCACCTCCAGTTAGTTATTGAAACCGTTAGGTCCAAAAACTGGAGCTCTTTCAATGCTGAGGGCCGTCTACAATGGCCAGAAAAAACAGCATACCTACAAGCATTCTTTAATGCCCGACACTCCCTCTCCATATCTGACTCTAACTTACTTCTGCCTGACAATCGCCTTGTCATCCCTACTCAACTTCAGGACAGGGTAGTTGATCTTGCTCATGAGGCTCATCAAGGTATAGTGAAAACTAAGCAACTCCTAAGAGAGAAAGTGTGGTTTCCAGGAATTGATGCAAAAGTGGAGGCATGTATCCAGTCGTGTATACCCTGCCAGGCAACAACATCTAACTACAAGCGTGCACCTTTGCAAATGACACCCCTGCCTGACAGTCCATGGACAGCAGTTAGTGTTGACTTCTGCTCCTTGCCAGACAATTCTTACCTACTAGTTGTCATGGATGACTTTTCCAGATTTCCTGTGGTTGAAACTGTCTCAGCAACCTCTGCCAGAGCTGTTATACCCAAATTAGACAAGATCTTTTCTGCATATGGCATACCTGAAACTGTGAAGACTGACAATGGCCCCCCCTTCAGTAGAGCAGACTTTCAGTCTTTTGCGACTTACCTAGGCTTTACCCACAGGAAAATAACTCCTTACTGGCCTCAAGCCAATGGTGAGGTTGAACGGTTCATGCAGTGCATCAACAAAACTCTCAGGATTGCAACCATAGAACTTAAGGACTTACAACAAGAATTATGCAAATACCTCAGACAGTACAGAGCAACACCTCACTCCTCGACTGGTACACCACCAGCAACTGCACTCTTTAACAGGACATTGCGTATCAAGCTCCCAAACCCCCCTATCTCTTTGCCCACTATTTTCTAGTTCTGCTACACCCGTGTACCAGGTTATTACAAAGGGGTAATTATATCTTAGTTGGGATCAAGTACAGGTACTGTTTTATTATTACAGAGAAAAGGGAATCATTTAACCATTAAATAAACCCAATAGGGCTGTTCTGCCCCCAATAAGGGGTAATTATATCTTAGTTGGGATCAAGTACAGGTACTGTTTTATTATTACAGAGAAAAGGGAATCATTTAACCATTAAATAAACCCAATAGGGCTGTTCTGCCCCCAATAAGGGGTAATTATATCTTAGTTGGGATCAAGTACAGGTACTGTTTTATTATTACAGAGAAAAGGGAATCATTTAACCATTAAATAAACCCAATAGGACTGTTCTGCCCCAATAAGGGGTAATTATATCTTAGTTGGGATCAAGTACAGGTACTGTTTTATTATTACACAGAAAAAGGAAATCATTTTTAAAAATTAGAATTATTTGCTTATAATGAAGTCTATGGGAGATGGCCTTTCCGTAATAACAGGTTTCTTGGTAAGAAATCCCATTCCTGCAAAGTTTCTTGACATTGCGTTTACTATTTAAAAAACTTTTTGTTTGGGTGGAGTTCCCCTTTACATTTTTTTTTTTTACCATAAGTTGAACACAGTACACATAAATCCCATTAGGATAAGGTGGATTATACCATAAGAAACATAAAATTAAGTTCTTTCTCAATTTTGTCTTAGTAGCTTGTGGTTTAGTTTTCATTTTTTTTGTTTGTTAACCAGCAGCTTAGCGGCATCGCCTTATATATAATTCACCGCACATCTGTATATTATTTCCCCCACAACTGAGATAAGGTGAGAGCCATCTTGCACTCTGCTAGGCCTGTCACGTCTTGTAAGCAGTCCTTTCAATCAGCGGCCATGTTAACCGCTTCTAACAATGCCCTTATGTATTTCAGATTGTGAGGATGAACCTTTACATGCAGCTCTTAAATACTGCATTGGCTCGGGTCATAGCCACTGACCAACAATGGCAATAGGGAAACAATTACGTTAGCAACAATACAAACATCTCTCTCCACCAGCAGAAGCAGTTACTCCTAGTAAATGTTTAATCCCCTATCAGTCGGATGCGTATCAATAATTACGCGGTTTCACCATTTTGTCAGCAATGTGCTTACAGTGCAATACATGTGGAATTGTAATTACCTGCTATATGAGTTGCCCAATATCAACTGTAAATTACGTAGTCAAAGGGAAATACCAGTGGTTTCAGATTTATGTTGGGGCGGCAGCGGCGGCCACATTGATTGGAGCAACAATCCATAAGCAGCATTCTTATAGGGGGAAAAAAACATAAACTCGGAATTGGAAATACATCTTAATTGCATTATTTTCCATGATAGAATTATTCTAAGAAGAACTTAATTAAAATCATGTTGAGCCCATTCCCATGAGTGACGCTGATGAATCAAATTCAAATGCTTGTTAGTGCTGATTGAGCTTAATGGGAGAGCCGGCATCGGCACTCTAATTGCAGAGAGATAGTTCAGATTACAGCCAAAACAAAATTCCCTGCAATTTCTTTAGCAGGTATAATCACAAAGGATAAAGATAACAACATTAGCGGAGCTTTAGACACCGGGAAATGTACTCGGTGTAGCAATCTCTGAGTTATAATTAAGCTGTTTTCTCGTTAAGGGAATGTCTGAAGTGCTGAACGCAGTAGAGTTTTAGGGAGGGAAGAAAAAGCAGCACTAATGGGTTTTTTTGGGGAAAAAAATGAAGTTATGGGTCTTGCTAGATGTATAATATCAATTATAATTTTAACAATAATTTAGACTTGTTAGACTTTTAGACGTTTTTTAAAAAAATGACTTTAAGATAGACACATAGATAGATAGATAGAGGGGCACATTTACCAATCCAAGAATCCGAATGGGAACAAATCGGATTGGAAACAAAAATTTTGCGACTTTTTCGTCGCCGTCGTGATTTTTCCGTATTTTGCACGATTTTTTTTGTCGCCGTCACGACTTTATCGTATGTTGCGTTTTTTTTCCATCGCCGTTGCGATTATTTCGTATAGAGCACTTGTAAACGGCGGAAAAACCAATCAGATTTTTTTGCGACGGCGACGAAAAAGACGCAGAAAAGTCGTAACGGCGGCGAAAAAGTCGCGCTAAATACAAAAAAATCACGACAGTGACGAAAAAGTCGCAAAAATACCGGTCATTACAAAAAAAACGCATTCGGATGTTCGTGGATTGGTAAATGTGCCCCAGAAATGTTATAGGTCTCACCAAATGTATAAAATTTCAATAATAATATAGACTGATTAAAAAAAAATCGATCAATAGACAGAAAAACAGATAAATATGAAGTTACTCTCAGCTAGTGATGAATGAATCTGTCCCATTTAGCTTTGCCGTAAAATTTGCAAAACAGTGAAATATTAGCAAAATGTATTTGTCATGAGCCTTTTTTTTTTTCGTCCCCGCGTCATTTTTTTGTCGCTTGCAATTTTTTTCCGATGCGACTGCGCCCATTTTTATGCAACCACAACTTTTTTTGACTTTTCGCTAAAGTTTTGTGAAACAATAGTGAAATGCAGGAATTTACTGCGAATCCATGCCGGGCAAAAAAGGGTATTCCGGATAAGGGGTCTTTCCGTAATTTGGATCTTCATATCTTAAGTCTATTAAAAAATCAAGAAAACATTAATTACTGTATATACTCAAG
Source organism: Xenopus tropicalis (assembly GCF_000004195.4). Lineage (NCBI taxonomy): Eukaryota > Metazoa > Chordata > Amphibia > Anura > Pipidae > Xenopus > Xenopus tropicalis. Next base: position 79,523,258 of record NC_030685.2, on the reverse strand, counting down.
TATAAGCCTAGTTTTTCAGCACCCAAAATGTGCTGAAAAAGTGACCCTCAGCTTATACTCGAGTCGGGTGCCATGGGTCCCTCTAGACTAGCACTCTCTCTCCTTTGTGTGCCAATTAGGCCACCTGCAACCAGACCCTCTAGTGCCCTGGCCTAGGCTCCCACTAGCAATACTTATTTCCTCTTACATCTCCTCCGGGACTGGGTCTGCTGCCAGTTTGCCAATGTGCAATGAGCGTGGGGTAGTACTCATATTGTTTTTGTTGACCCTCTCTGCTTACAGAGCTAGTTTACTGTTTTTCTTTGAAATAAATATTGAAAAACATATACCCCACTGATGCCTCAATTAATGTAATTTTATTGGTAATTATTTTGATTATTGAAACTTAGCAGTAGCTGCTGCATTTCCCACCCTAGGCTTATACTCGAGTCAATATGTTTTTCGAGTTTTCTTTGGTAAAATTAGGTACCTCGGCTTATAATCGGACCGGCTTATACTCGAGTATATACGGTAAACTCAATAAGATTATTTTGCATCCAGTAAGCATTAATTATATCTTAGTTTGGATCAAATACAAAGCACCGTTTTATTTTTACAGAGAAAAAGGAAATCAGTTTTTAAAATCTGAATTATTTGCTTATAATGGAGTCTATGGGAGACAGGCTTTCCGTAATTCGGAGCTTTCTGGATATCGGGTTTCCGGATAAGGGATCCCATACCTGTATATATATTATATATATATATATACATACATACACGTACATATCATTTTAAAAAAATTGGTCTATATATAAAGTTATCTTGGTATCACCAGATGCATACTGTAATATTATGTATTGTTGTATTGTATTGTATACGTAGTGATGAGTGAATCTGTCCTACTTTGCTTTGCTGAAAAATTTGCAAATCTTTCAAAAGATTCGTGAAACAGCGAAAAATTTGCGAACCTGCTATGTCGCATTATAATATGACCCATAACGTTATTTTTTAGAATAAAAATATATATAATGAGAACATTTTATAACATGTTTGATTTAATAGCCCAGGAACGACAAACCAATGAGCATGTTGCAAGGGCTATATCACTGAGTACAGTTTAAAATTATATATATATATATATATATATATATATATATATATATATATATATATACTTTTTTGATTTAAACTCTGATCACTGTGGTTCCAAGGGGCCTTAACGAGTATTGTTTTTTCATATTGTTTCTTGATAGAAGTTGATGTGTTTTGCACAAAGTTATTTCATTCTTCATATGTGTATGTGTGTCATAGCAACTGTGTTTGTTATAATTATTTTTCCCATTGTATTAATTACATTTAGGCATCATTTTCTGGATAGTATAGCACTCTGCCAAGGATATGCCTGACCTCTGGAGCACTGCCTCAAAAAATATCCAACCTTTTTTTAAATACAATGGATAAACTGCGTTAAGTATTGTTATGCAAAAGGCCTTAATTTAATATCATACCATATTATTATACATTAATAATAATATTATAAAAGTGGGTTCCTTGATGATACAGTTTTTACTATTTGTATAGTTTTTGCCCAATAAAAAAAAATGCACCATGAGAAGTTCAATTAACCTTTCAGGAGTATAGCCGCATGTAATACATACTCTTGGTATAATGTTCAAGTTCAAGTAGTTCTTCTTCCAGTTGTGCCTCCCTCTTATCTGTCATGATTGTGTTGGAAGATTATAACTATTAAAGAGCGGTGCCTAGAGGTTAACCACAGCTTTGTACCACATAGTATAATCTTTCTCTTGCATATTTTCCAAGCAGGTAGCTATTTCTTTTCCGTTGAGTTAAAAAAATATAACTCCAAGTCAGAGGGGGATTCCAGTTTCCCAAGGCTCTTTCTTGTAAATTGCTCTACTAGATCAGAGATTAAACCACGGCACAAGCAAAGGTGGAAAAGTCAGTTTCAGTTGTACATTTGTCAAAGGTAAAACGCAGTAGACGTCCCCGGGACCATTAAGGTTGAAATCACTTGGTTGGCATCAAATCAAAAAGTAGGACTTCTCCGGTATTGTCCCGTATGATCCTCTGCTAGATGCTGGGCCAACAAAAAGAGATGGGAGCTGGGGATTCATTTCTCTGAAACATTTTCTTCAATATCAGAGGAATTTCGGTTTTTGCTGAAATGTATAAAAATAATACACATTCCGTTGCAATTGAATCTTTTCAAATGTCTGTTTTGTCACTGCCTTTCTAGGAAGCCCTTCAGATGACTATTTCATAGCAGGCTATGCTTTCGCATTTCTTGCTAGGAAGATGAAAATCCATTTTTAAAAGAACAAAATGTGTCTTTATATAAAGATATATTTTCCGTAGGTGAAAGGAAAGTTTCACTGATCAAGTAACCCTTCCAACTAGTGATGGGCGAAATGTTTCGCCAGGCATGGATTTGCGGCGAATTTCCGCATTTCGCCATTGGCAGATTGTTTCGCGAAACGGATGAAAAAATTAGCCGTGGAAAAATTCGGCGCAGGACCAAAAATTGTCGCCGGCGTCAAAAAAGAATAGTCACGGGCGTCAAAAGAATAGTCGCACGACGAAATAATAGCCGCGGGCGACGAAATAATAGCCGCGGGCGACGAAACAATAGCCGCGGGCGACAAAACAATAGCCGCGGGCGACGAAACAATAGCCGCGGGCGACGAAATAATAGCCGGGCGACAAAATAATAGCCGCGGGCGACGAAACAATAGCCGCACGACAAAATAATAGCTGCGGGCGACAAAAGAATAGTCGCGGGCGACAATTTTTTTTGTCGCACAACATTTTCACTGTTTCGCAAATTTTTTGCCGTTTCGCGGATCTTTTGAATGATTCGCGAATTTTTCGGCGAAGCGAAATGGAACAGATTCGCTCATCACTACTTCCAACCCTTTCCCTTCGTCTCTTTCCCTATATCCAGAAATCCATGGCAAAGGCATAGACTCTTCCTAGGACTGAGACTGCTTTTGTCCATTTGTCAGGTTCTTCATCGGGACATTTGGCCAGTGGACTGGTGGGGGAATTTTGGTTGTAAGTTGAGATTATTGCCTGGCATGTTGGTCTGAGTTATTTTAATTCTTTCTTGTGAAGTTTATAATAAAAACACATAAAAACCCTATATCTAATGTTGGAAACCTCAGCAAATGAAGGCAGAGTGGGCATATCACATCAATCTATTTCCATTGCCTCTTTTTATCCATATTAAGGCATGTATCTGGTGTTACCAGTCCCCTAATGCAGGTCTATTATGTGAACTTAATAAACAACTATGGACCTTTACAAATGTGGTGTGCAAAGTGCAATAATAAATGCAAATAACTGTGTTTTTTACCTACATCATTGTGGCTCAGCGCTGAGTCACATCATGCATCAAAACACAAGCAGGAATTTCTGCCAGTTTGAAGGTGTCAGTGGCTCCAGGGTTCCCCTATTTCTGTAAGTGCACTTGGCTGCGCTTCAGAAGTGGATGCAGGATGGACACACTGGTGCTAAGTATAATGAAGTACAGGTATGGGACCTATTATCCAGAATGCTCGGGGCCTGGAGTTTTCCAGATAAGGGATCTTTCTGTAGTTTGGATCTCCTTAACTTAAGTTTGTTAAAAATAATTTTAACATTAAATAAACCCAATAGGATAATTTTCCACCAATAAGGGGTAATTATATCTTAGTTGGGATCAAGTACAGGTACTGTTTTATTATTACAGAGAAAAGGGAATCATTTAACCATTAAATAAACCCAATAGGGCTGTTCTGCCCCCAATAAGGGGTAATTATATCTTAGTTGGGATCAAGTACAGGTACTGTTTTATTATTACAGAGAAAAAGGAAATAATTTTTAAAAATTAGAATTATTTGCTTATAATGGAGTCTATGGGATGACCATTCCGAAATTTGGAACTTTCTGGATAACGGGTTTCCAGATAAGGGATCCCATACATGTACAAGGAGTGTTTGGATATAAGTACCTTTTAGTGAGATCCCACAGTGAATGTGTTAAAAAATGAGCCCTAACTGTATTTTCACACCAAATATTTATGTAGTGTATGTACTATATAACTTTGCATTTATCTTTTGAAAGATTTGCGAAATTTTCGGTGAAGCGAAACAAGACAGATTCGCTCATCACTAGTAAATAATGATGAGCTAATTTTTTGGCCAGGCATGGATTCGCAGCGAATTTCCGCATTTCGCCATTGGCAAATTGTTTTGGGAAGCTTCCGGAAAAATTTACTGTTTTATTATTACAGAGAAAAGAGAATCATTTAACCATTAAATAAACCCAATAGGGCTGTTCTGCCTCCAATAAGGGGTAATTATATCTTAGTTGGGATCAAGTACAGGTACTGTTTTATTATTACAGAGAAAAGGGAATCATTTAACCATTAAATAAACCCAATAGGGCTGTTCTGCCCCCAATAAGGGGTAATTATATCTTAGTTGGGATCAAGTGCAGCTACTGTTTTATTATTACAGAGAAAAGGGAATCATTTAACCATTAAATAAACCCAATAGGGCTGTTCTGCCCCCAATAAGGGGTAATTATATCTTAGTTGGGATCAAGTACCGGTACTGTTTTATTATTACAGAGAAAAGGGAATCATTTAACCATTAAATAAACCCAATAGGGCTGTTCTGCCCCCAATAAGGGGTAATTATATCTTAGTTGGGATCAAGTACCGGTACTGTTTTATTATTACAGAGAAAAGGGAATCATTTAACCATTAAATAAACCCAATAGGGCTGTTCTGCCCCCAATAAGGGGTAATTATATCTTAGTTGGGATCAAGTACAGGTACTGTTTTATTATTACAGAGAAAAGGGAATCATTTAACCATGAAATAAACCCAATAGGGCTGTTCTGCCCCCAATAAGGGGTAATTATATCTTAGTTGGGATCAAGTACCGGTACTGTTTTATTATTACAGAGAAAAGGGAATCATTTAACCATTAAATAAACCCAATAGGGCTGTTCTGCCCCCAATAAGGGGTAATTATATCTTAGTTGGGATCAAGTACAGGTACTGTTTTATTATTACAGAGAAAAGGGAATCATTTAACCATTAAATAAACCCAATAGGGCTGTTCTGCCCCCAATAAGGGGTAATTATATCTTAGTTGGGATCAAGTACAGGTACTGTTTTATTATTACAGAGAAAAAGGAAATAATTTTAAAAAATTAGAATTATTTGCTTATAATGGAGTCTATAGGAAAATTTGTCGCAGGGAAATTTTTTTTTGTCATGCGTCAAATTGGGCGCGGGTGACAAAAAAAAATTGTGCGACAAATGCATTATGCAAATTTTTCGCTGTTATGCAGATTTTCTTGCTGTTTTTCGTGAATTTTATGCTGAAGCGAAACGGGACAGATCCACTCATTACTACATGTAAATAGGAGAGTAAGTAAGAGAACAAGTAGACAATCACCCCAAATGTCACACTAATTGGACTACATTCTGGGCCTTCCTGTCCAATGCTCCAGGCTACCCTAAGGGGGGGGGGGTGCCACACAATTTGGGAGCTGCTGCCTTAAGGTGTCCATTAACTACAATTGTCTACAGTCAAGTGGGTGTGTGCCGGTGGCACTTTATAAGTAAGACTGAGCACTATGTATCCAGTCTGAGGGACAGCATTATTGCATGTTTCCATGCAACGTAGTCTAAAATTTTCCATGAGAAATCTAAATTTCTAATGAAAAAATGATGGGAAAATACAATATGCAGGTTTGTAACAGCAGTCATTTAAGTCCTCCCACCCTAATTACAGTAGTTGAAAAGAACCCAACTATGGATCTAAATAGGGGATTGGGAACAGCGTTAATGCTCCAAGAAAGGCTTTCAGCAGATTTGAGATTTACGTCCTCAGTCTCTAACTGCACTACAAACATTTTAACGGACTTACTGATTAAGATCTAACATTTTATTAAAAAAAATGAACACTAGGGAAATTATTTAAGACATTATTCAAAGCCTCGCTGTTAATTGCTTCTGGTGTATATTTACATTTATTTTGTCACAACTTTTTAACTCTTGAGCAGTATGAATTTTTTCCCTACCACAATTTATATGGTTTGCATTGAGGATTTTTTGCTTTAATTTTTCTTTTTGTAATTTCCACAATTATCTCTGTCAGAATAATCTGTGATAATGAATAGTTTATTGCTGATAACATTTCAGAATTAGAAGTAATGTATAACGTATGAAGTGTCAGATCTGCTCGCTTTGCGATGTCGCCAAGCAAGTGGGGCCAAACGGTCGAATTATAACAACGGGTCTGGGGACCGCATCAACGAGCCGATGCGATTTCAGGCCAGATATCGGTCAGGCAGGCCCATCGTTAGTGCCCATACATGGGCCGATAAGCTGACGAATCAGTCTAAGGCAGTGCTGTCCAACTTCTGCGGTGCCGAGGGCCGGAATTTCTCGCACATACATGGCGGAGGGCCGCAAATGGAAGCCACTCCCCCCTTTTAAACCACACCCATTTTATCACAATGGTGGTAGTGCAGCAAAAACCCAAATGCTTGGTCCTCACTGCAGGGATATCAACCATCATCATTCATATGTGAAAGAATTATATTATGTCATATTAAGACACACCCTAAAATCCATATGACTTCTCCTCCCCTGTGGATAGCACAGCAACCCCCAGTACATAATTACACACCTTAGGGTGTGGCTATTTCCAACTGCTAACAAACTCCCAGAACAAACCCCTGCCAGGTTCACCTTCCACAGGCAGCATAGGGTAGGCAGAGTATGACACACACAGGCAGCACTCTGCCTGCCCTACGTTACCTGTGTGTGCCATACTCTGCCTGCCCAATGATGCCTGTGTCTGCCATATGCTGCCTGTGTGTGCCATACTCTGCCTGCCCAAGGATGCCTGTGTCTGCCATATGCTGCCTGTGTGTGCCATACTCTGCCTGCCCTATGATGCCTGTGTCTGCCCTACCCTGCCTGTGTGTGCCATACTTTGCCTGCCATATGCTGCCTGTGTGTGCCATACTCTGCCCTACCCTGCCTGTGTGCCATACTCTACCTGCCATATGCTGCCTGTGTGTGCCATACTCTGCCCTACCCTGCCTATGTGTGCCATACTCTGCCCTACCCTGCCTGTGTGTGCCATACTCTGCCCTACCCTGCCTGTGTGTGCCATACTCTGCCCTACCCAGTCTGTGTGTGCCATACTCTGCCCTACCCTGCCTGTGTGTTCAATACCCTCCCTGTCCTATGCTGCCTGTTTGTGCCATACCCTCCCTGCCCTATGCTGACTATGTGCCATACTCTGCCTACACACAGGCAGCATAGTTCAGGCAGTACATACAATGTCTGAGGTGTGAACAGACGAACAATATGGGTGATTACAGACTGAGCCTGAGGTGTGAACACTGCAGGGGGTAAACAATGCATAGATTAAAAGGTGTGAAAAACAGGGGATTACATATTTAAACAATACAGGGGGATTACAGCCTGAATCTGAGGTGAGAACCATGCAGGGGGGCAGTTAATCTCAGTACTGATACCATTTAAAGCTTACACAAGAGTAAACCATCAAAGCAGCCAGACAGGTGGGGGGCCACACAGAGGGGGGTCGCCAGTTGGACAGCACTGGTCTAAGGGACCAATATCGGCAGCTAGACCTCTTGTGTATGGGGACCTTTATGGTAGACCTCTTGCATGATTGTTGAGTACCAAATTGTTTATAGAATGATCTACAACTTGTAATGAGCCAGGAATGGATTCAGCACGAAATTCTGCATTTTGCCATTGGCAAATTTTTTTGCAAAAGTCTCCCCAAAATTTGCTGCGAGAGTAAAAAAGTTGCAGTTGTGTAAAAAAAAAATCAGGGTCATGCCAAAACTGTTGTGGTCACGTCAAAAAGTTTCACGGTAGCGGCATTTCAAATATTTTTCCCGTTTCGCAAAATTATCAGCAGTTTCACAAATTATTTGGTGAAACAAAGCAGGAAAGTTTCGCTCATCACTACCTACAACAATACAATTCTACAGCATATCATTAGAGGGGACAAATAGCATATATAATTAATAATATAGGTAGTGATGAGCAAATCTGTCTCATTTCGCTCTGCCCAAAAAATTGTGAATCTTTCAAAAGACGCGTTGGATGCACGACAATAAGTTTCATGAGAGACAATTCTTTTTTGGTGCAAGATAATTTGATGAGAGAGAGACAATTCTTATTGACGCTTTTGATGCTCTGCAATATGTTTGATGCTTGCAATCATTTTTGGATGCACAGTGAATTTTTCTGCGGCAAATTTTGCTGTCCGTTCTGCAAAAAAATCCACCAATGGCGAAACTCAGAAATTTGCTGTGAATCCATGGCTGCCAAGTTTTTTCACCCATCACTAAGGGGGGGATTTACTAAACCACAAACGCTCCGAGCGTTCGTTTGGCGTATTTTCTGTGACTTTTTCGTACCTGCGCAACTTTTTCGTATTGTCGCGCCGAGTACGAAAGTTTCGGATTCATTCAAGCTTCAGTATGGTGACTTTCCTTGGGCCAGGTTGGAGCTGCAGAGTGCCATTGAGCCCTATGGGAGACTTTCCTTGGGCCGGGTTGGAGCCTTGAGTGCCATTGAGCCCTATGGGAGACTTTCCTTGGGCCGGGTTGGAGCTGCAGAGTGCCATTGAGCCCTATGGGAGACTTTCCTTGGGCCGGGTTGGAGCTGCAGAGTGCCATTGAGCCCTATGGGAGACTTTCCTTGGGCCGGGTTGGAGCTGCAGAGTGCCATTGAGCCCTGTGGGAGACTTTCCTTGGGCCGGGTTGGAGCTGCAGAGTGCCATTGAGCCCTATGGGAGACTTTCCTTGGGCCGGGTTGGAGCTGCAGAGTGCCATTGAGCCCTATGGGAGATATTCCTTGGGCCGGGTTGGAGCTGCAGAGTGCCATTGAGCCCTATGGGAGACTTTCCTTGGGCCGGGTTGGAGCTGCAGAGTGCCATTGAGCCCTATGGGAGACTTTCCTTGGGCCGGGTTGGAGCTGCAGAGTGCCATTGAGCCCTATGGGAGACTTTCCTTGGGCCAGGTTGGAGCTGCAGAGTGCCATTGAGCCCTATGGGAGACTTTCCTTGGGCCGGGTTGGAGCTGCAGAGTGCCATTGAGCCCTATGGGAGACTTTCCTTGGGCCGGGTTGGAGCTGCAGAGTGCCATTGAGCCCTATGGGAGGCTTTCCTTGGGCCGGGTTGGAGCTGCAGAGTGCCATTGAGCCCTATGGGAGACTTTCCTTGGGCCAGGTTGGAGCTGCAGAGTGCCATTGAGCCCTATGGGAGACTTTCCTTGGGCCGGGTTGGAGCTGCAGAGTGCCATTGAGCCCTATGGGAGGCTTCCAAAATCATGCACAGAAGGATCAAAGTCGGAAAGGTTTTCCTGTATTTTACAATCGTTCGGATACGAAAATTTCATGACTTTCAGATCGCCAATACAATATTATCGTGACTAATATGATTTTTTCGTAAGCATATTCATGATATTTGCATTCTTAAGAAATTATTGTATCCAATCCGAATTTATCCCATTTGGGATTCTAACTCACGTTTTCATGAATGGGCCCCAAAATATAGGGTTCTAGTTTCAATCTGGGATAAAAGGATAGTTAACTTTGAAAACAACACATTTATTGAAGCTCCCCATGGATCATCTCTGGTCTGTTATCCAGACTAGTGTCACTGTAGGAAAGGGGTTGCTAATTAGAGTTTTGCCTGCTTGCAGTGTAAGGGTTAATCTTTTAGAAGGGCTTTGCTTTCCTTGCAAGGAGTCCATATCTAGACATTCACATATGCTTATGTTTAACCTCTGACCAAGGCACATTCTTAGTATATGCAGATTCAGTAGTTTGAGCTATATTCAAGTATAGCTTTCAGAATATACCACATTAACATGCATCCAATGAGTTTAAAAAATAGTCATTTGGGCTCTTCAAAAAGCAATAACAAACTTTGTATGGGGAGGCAAAAAACCCAGAATCAAAGCACCAATCATGACCAAACCTAAAACTCTAGGAGGCCTCGGACTCCCGCATATATACCCCTACTACTTAGCAAGCAGGCTAGAGGCCATGATAAACACACACCCACAAAAGAGCCATGGAAAATGATTGAAAACCAATATATAGCACCCCTACAACTAGCAAATCTATTTTGGATACCCAAACCATCAAGAATAACCACTGCAGAATTACTCCCAACTTCTAAGCACGCATTAGACCTCTGGGATACAATAGCACACAAATCAAAACTGATCCCTACCAATTCCAAATTCAGAACCATATTTAACAACAAAGAATTCATACCAGGCTGCACCGCCACAAATTTTAAATCCTGGATAGCTGCAAACCTGACTACGATTAAAGCTCTCGCACCAGAGCAAAAAGTCATATCCTTTCAAGAATGCACAGACAAACATGGGATCTCAAACACTCAACTCTTTCAATACCTACAGATCAAACACTTCTTAGAAGCAAAAATCAAAACACAAACAAGTCAAACATTCACATATTTCGAAAACATTTGCTATAGACAATCTCAACCAGAGCACCTAATCTCCCTATTATACTACCAACTAGCGTCAGACACAACACCTTTACAACAAACATACATGACAAAATGGGAAAAAGACCTAGAGACCACAATACCAGAAAAAACTTGGTCACAGATCTGGACCTCAGCCAGTAAAAGCTCGATCTGCGCAGTCTCAAGCGAAAGAGCATACAAGATTATTTTCAGATGGTACTACACTCCAACCCGCATTAGCAAATAACCCAGAACTATCAACTTGTTTTAGGGGCTGTGGAGAACAAGGCTCATTCATACACACATGGTGGACATGCAAAATAGCACAGGAATTTTGGCAAAAAGTAGCAACCCTACTCTCCGAGGTCCTCCACACCACGGTAGAACCAACCCCACAACTTTTCCTCCTAGGAATACAAACAAGAAACACACAACTCAAACAGGCACGCAAACTGACAGCTCATATCCTAACGGCAGCAAGATCACTACTAGCAGCTAACTGGAAACAACCCAGCATTCCTGGTACACCAACACTGATAACAAAAATAAACTGGATCAAAGCTATGGAATCAATCAGAAATAGATTATTGGACAAGAGCTATGAGGGGGAACTGGAGTGGTATCCGTGGACCCAATATCTGGAGAGCCAGCAGGCAGATAGCTCCGAATAGAAAACATCGAGAACCGGTAACTTTTACCCCCCCCTCTACCCCTACTTCTCCCCCCCCACCCCAATAACCCTACCTTTATATCTTTACCCACCCCACTTCACCACTTTCCTTAACCAATCAACTACAGCTTGCTAAAAGAGAGATTTAACGACGAAAACGAAAAGAAAAACAAGCACAAAACAAATAGATTATCAAAATTGAAGTCTTTATTGTAAACCATTTAGAAACAATGTTTGAATGTAAAGCAGAAATGTTGATTGTACTGTTTCCTGTCTTACTAAAACTAATAAAAATTTTCAAATGAAAAAAAAAAAAAAAAAAAATAGTCATTTGTAACTTTTTTTGTCCACACTATTGATCCATACAATTGTGAGTTATAAATCTTCTCTGGTGGAATTTTCTTGGCCTCTGCTTTTGTGTCTACAGGTGTACATTTTAAAACAAACATGAGGCACATAAAATCATTTACAAGGGAAAGAGATAGGCTTTGCTTGCCTCGGACCCACCTATCTGCTGATTGGCTACTATCCTACCTTGAAAAGTGATAAGAGCCAACAGAGCTAATGAACATCCTGGGAATAGAGATGTAGCGAACCTCACAAAAAAAGTTTGCGAACCCGTTCGCGAACTTCTGCCAAAAAGTGCGAACTTTTGCGAACTTTGCGAACCCCACAGACTTCAATGGGAAGGCGAACTTTAAAACCTAGAAAAGCCATTTCTGGCCAGAAAACTGATTTTAAAGTTGTTTAAAGGGTGCCACGACCTGGACAGGGGCATGCAGGAGGGGGATCAAGGGCAAAAATTTCTCTGAAAAATACTTTGTTGACACAGCGTTGCGTTTTGTGCTGTAAAGGGCAGAAATCACACTACATTTCTAAACTTGTGTAATAAACTGCTTTTACAAGGACTATTGGGTTACAGCAGATGAGATCAGCAGGACAGCTGCCCACAGCAGCTACATACAGAGCAGTAGAAAGTAGATTACTAGTCAGCAAAGCTACCTAAACTGTCCCTCAAACCCCTGCACAGCTCTCTCCCTATGCTAACTCATCAAGCACACACAGGCAGAATGTAAAATGGCTGCTGGGCTTCAGTTTATATATGGAAGGGAGTGGTCCGGGGGTGGTCCAGGAGGGAGAGCTGCCTGATTGGCTGCCATGTATCTGCTGGCTCTGGGGTGAGAGGTCAAAATTTGGCTCCAGCTAAGGCGAACCCAAAATTGCGAACATCGCTAAAAGTTTGCGAACTTGCGAACACCTGATTTTCGTGCGAATTAGTTCGCCGGCTAACAGTTCGCTACATCTCTACCTGGGAAGGCAGCCAGCAATTCAACATTTTGTCATTGGCAACAAAAATTTACAGAGTGAGGAAAAAGTAAAAACAAAAAGCCAAAGTTGAGTCAAAAAAAGTTGCGTGCCTCAATTTTTTTTTTCAGAAATTCCACAGATTCGCTCATCACTCTGTTTATACTTGACCTTCTTTCTAGTTTTTGATGATTCTCATTGGAAAATTCTGTTCATCTGTTTTTAGGGAAGGTGTATACCCTCCTTAAAGAGGTGGTTCACCTTTAAGTTATCTTTTAGTATGTTATAGAATGGCCAGATTTGCAATTGGTCTTCATTATTTATTCTTAATAGTTATTTGTCTTCCTCTTCTACCTCTTTCCAGCTTTCAAATGGGGGTCACTGACACCATTGTATTTATTCTTTTTTTATCTACCTATTCACCCCTCTACAACACTTATTCCAGCCTCTTATTCAAGCCACTGCTTGGTTGCTAGGGAAAATGAGACCCAAGCAACTGGATAACTGCTGAACTTCCAAACTGGAGAGCTGTTGAACACAAAGCTAAATAACTGAAAAACCATAAAAAATGAAGACCATTTGGCACTGGGGCCAAACGACTGAATTAGAATGGCGGGCATGGGAGCCTGTAGGTTTGGGGACCGCATCAACGAGCCGATGTGGCCCCCGATCAGACAAAAAAACAAACCTGCCCAATTTAGATCTGGCCAATTTCAGGACAGATGTCGGATAGAGAGGCCCATCGTTAGTGCCCATACATTGGACGATAATCTGCCAAATCAGTCTAAGTGACCAATATCGGCAACTAGAATTGGCCCATGTATGGCCTCCTTAACCCTAAGAACCTCCACATCTCTGTGGGCTATAGAACATCATCCTTCTCTTTAACCCTACTGATAAGGCTATTCATTACAATTTTATAACAGTCACGCTGAGAATACTAAATCTAGATTGATCTTAGTTGTGATAAGTACCCAAGGTCTAACTTACATTATTCTGTTGGACATCACTTTGCCCTATAAGTCTAGAGGAAGATAATATTGATTATTTTTCATTTCTGTTTATCTCCATATCATATTAGGGCATCGATTATTGTGTGTGCCGAACATTCCTTATGATTCAGATAGCTTGGCAATATGAATATAAATAGTTACAGTATGCCATAGTTCAAGAACCTTGTGTAGATGTCCATCTAGGCCACAAAACACATACAGGTATGGGATTCATTATCCAGAAACCCGTTATGCACAAAGCTCCGAATTACAGTAAGGCCATCTTCCATAGACTCTATTTTAATCAAAAAATGTAATCCATAATACCGCTTTTACTGCTTTATTAAATGATGTTATAGCCCAGTCCTAGTGATGAGCGAATCTGTCCCGTTTCGCTTCGCCAAAAAATTCACAAATCTTTCAAAAGATTCGCGAAACGGCGAAAATGTTGTGCAGAAAAAAAATTGTCACCTGCAACTATTCTTTTGACGCGGGACTATTCTTTTGATTCCCGCGACTATTCTTGCGACTATTCTTGCGACTATTCTTGCGACTATTTTTGTGACTATTTTTGGACACGCGACTATTCTTTTGTCGCCCGTGACTATTCTTGTGACTATTTTTGGACGTGCAACTATTCTTTTGACGCCCGTGACTATTCTTGTGACTATTTTTGGACGTGCGACTATTCTTTTGCCGTCCGTGACTATTCTTGTGACTATTTTTGGACACACGACTATTCTTTTGTCGCCCGTGACTATTCTTGTGACTATTTTTGGACGCGAGACTATTCTTTTGCCGCCCGTGACTATTCTTGCGACTATTTTTGGATGCGCGATAATTCTTTTGATGCCCGTGACTATTCTTGTGACTATTTTTGGACGTGCGACTATTCTTTTGCCGACCCGTGACTATTCTTGCGACAATTTTTGACGTGTACCTATTCTTTTGACATTTCTTGCGACAATTTTTTGGCGCACAACTATTCTTGCAACAACTTTTTGACGCGCCAATGGCGAAATGCGGAAAATCGCAGCGAATCCATGCCTGGCGAAACATTTCAACCATCACTACCCAGTCCCTCACCAACAATAAGTGGTTCTCGTTCTTGCAGAATATGAAATGTTTTTGTTATCTAATGACTTAAGCTTTTTGTTTATTCTTTTCTGGAACTTGGAACTACGTGTTCATTAGGAGCCGGTATTTTCGAAATGTAATCAAAATCAGCAGACAGCTTTAGGAAGGTCGTTTATTAGGGATTTGACATTTTGCGTTCCATATGGTTAAAATCCAAGAAGAAGGCACATAACTAGGGAAACATATGTTTATAAAGCTGTAGTTATTTCTTAGTGATGCAAGAATCCGTCCCCCCTCCTTTGCTTAGAATAAGCACTAAAAGAGCAGCCAAGATGACAAAATAATGACTTATATTTCCATAATACCAGACGACAGCAATCAGTAAGGAATAGAATGTATTCAAATATAAAACAGTAATAGCAGGGAATTTCAATGTGCTGAGGGATAGGTAGAGTAAGCCAGTGGCTAGGTAAATGTGACGGAGAAACGGAACAGACTAATAATTTAATAGAAAAATGTTATCAAGAAAGATTTGCAGTGTTCAAGATAAGATGCTATCAGTACCTCGAATGAGAGCAGCCAATGAGTAGGTAGCCCTCTTATTTCCTTTATATGATTACAAAACTCTGCTTTGGCTTCCAATATACTTTTATTTCCTAGCAGGGGAAAGAGGGAGAGGGAGAGGGAGAGGGAGAGGGACAAGAGAGAGGCGGAGAGGGAGAGAATAGAGATATTCACACAGCAACACTTTCCTTGAATCACATTGACCATTTCAGCATGATTTTCCTTAGATCTGTCTGTTTTGTTTAAATCCAATGCATTCATCCTCTCTCAGGTTTGTTTATTATTGGAGAAAGGAGCATAAAGCTCACTCTTCTGACCCTGTTATGCTCCATGTGTTGCACCAGGCAAGGTCTCATATTAGCCTTGTTCTCCTGCCAACTCTCTAAAAGAAACATTTAAGTTGTGTCAAACACACTCTGAATTTATACAGTTGACTGCCCACCTTGGTTTCTGTATGTCTCCTCTCCCTTATAGACTGTAAGCTCTTTGTGGATAGTAAACAACATTCTTAATGCATCTCTAATTTCTTCTTTGTTTAATGATCTTAATTTGTGTTTATCAGCCACCTATAGGTTCTTTGTAAATGATTGTGTAACCTTGTGGGACTGTATAAATACAAGCCAATACAATTAAACCTGTCGTTGCCATAAGAAGAGGTTTAGGAAATAGTGCAATAACTGGTGATTATCATGCCCGCTCTTGTCAGCCAGAGTAGAAGACACAACACAAACAGTGTGGCATTTCATGTCAATGTGTGTTATTGAGTGATGATATGTATAGACTACTTGGTCCTTGTAGATTGTAAGCTCTTTTGGGCAGGGCCCTCTTCACCTCTTGTATCGGTTACTGATTGCTTTATATGTTACTCTGTATGTCCAATGTATGTAACCCACTTATTGTACAGCGCTGCGGAATATGTTGGCGCTTTATAAATAAATGTTAATGTAATGTAATGTCCTTGGTTTATAACTAGTGATGGGCAAAAAAATTCGGCAGGCATTGATTCTCAGAGAATTTCCACCCTTTCGCCATTGGCAGATTTTTCGCTAAACGGGCGACAAAATTCACCACAGAAAAATTTGCCACACGTCAAAAGAATTGTCGCATGTAAGAAAGAATTGTTGCACATTATAAATAATTGTCTCTTATCAAAAGAAATGTCTCGTGCCAAAAAGAATTGTCTCTCTCCTTAAACGAATTGTCTTGTGCCAAAAAGAATTGTCTATGGCATCAAAAAGAATTGTCGCACGTCAAAAAGATTGTTGCACACAACAATTTTGTTTTGACACACAACATTTTTGCTGTTTCATTAGTTTTTCGCCGTTTCTCAAATATTTTGAAAAATTGGTCATTTTTTCGGTTAAGCGATGTGGGACCGATTCGCTCATCACTATTTATAACTGATCCTTCTACTCTCTGTTTCAGATCTCCCAACATTCAAGCATTCTCATTTCAATGACCCAAAAATGGATGGGGGTCACCCCTAAGTGAGTTGGATTTTGAGGAGTTCAGGGTATGTCTGGGGTCAATATTATAAGGGAGAATGGGCTCATTTACTAATTGCAGTTTTGCAACTTGCATCCACAGCTTCTTCTTGCACTTCCACATAGTTTTAGTCAAGGCGTGATGGCCCTTACCAAGTTGACGGCATGACGTTGCAGCCATAGGCACCACCATTTTGATGAAGGGGAGCACTCCTAACCGGAGTCCGTCCTGTCTCATCTTGCAAATTGTGGACCTCTGATTATAAAGGCTAGTGATGAGCGAATCTGTCCTGTTTCGCTTTACCATAAAATTCACAAAGCGACCAGAAAACTTGGGAAACGGCAAAAAATTCACAAAATGTGTTTTTAACACAACTTTTTTGTCTTTTCTGTCACCTGCGTTTTTTTTGTCATTCACATCTATTTTTTACGCGACTGCACCTATTTTGATGCAATTTTTTTTTGACTTGTGCCAAAATTTTCCATGCAATTTTTGCAGAAGTTTTGCAAAACAATTTGCCAATGGTGAAATGTGGAAATTCGCTCATCACTAATAAAGGCTGATCAGCACAGAGAAGTTGAGGAAAGGGGGGGGCAGGATTTATAGATTATTAAAAATTTACCAGCAAGTGCATTGCCGGTACATTTGTAATACCCAGTGCCGGCCCTAGCTGGTGAATTACCGGCTAGACCAGTTAAATACCGGCCAGGTGGCAACTCTACAGACATATCACCACTTCTAGTCCACAATCATTTTGGAAATGTGGGGGAAAAAAATGCTTCATTGTGGGGAAATAAACATGGCGACTTGCATCTGAAAGTACAGTTTGTTTATTGTAAATAAACCCTTATGTTTTGAAATATTAACTCTTATGCTGTTAGGAATGCTTTCTTTAAAAACAGGTTCTTCAATGGCAATGTGAAAAGCATAAAAAGGTATAAAAATCAGTCGAAGTGCACATTATTGCAGCCGGTGTATGTATTTTACATTGCTCCTCTATTACTAACCTGCACGGCCGGTGCATCAGGAGGTCAGAATGGAAATGTGTGCAATAAGTGCATTGTTTGTGCTGAATGGGCAGGCTAATGTTATTTGCCTTTATATACCCATCAGTACGTTATTTAGATTACAGGTGTATTAGGATTGATATGAACCTTACTCCCAGATCACTCATCCAATAAAAGAAGGTCCCTTACAGTGTTAGGTAATAAAGAAATCAGAGTATGCTTCATAACACTGCGTCTTTATCCTCCCTACAGCGCAGGGTTATCTCCTTGGTGCCTTCATCCATCTCCTGTTTAAAATCCATTCTGCATTACGGGGTCTGTTAAGAAACACTAATGGGCCTATATATTAAGAAAAAAAAGAATTCTGCTATTTGGAAAAATTGTGATAATAAACCTCAAACTTATTTTTCTTTTTACATTTTGTGATTTCTTCAAAAGAAAAATATTAAAAATTAGAATGAACAAATTCAGTAGGTAAAACCTGGCAGGCGTCTATAAAGGTCAATGGGAGGTGTATTTTTAAAGTTCAAGCTATTTTATTTTTAGGTGTACTATTTTTTTCTAGTGTTTAAAAATGTATTGCACAATAAAGTTTAGTTGTGTCAAGTTTGAGTTGAGTTTAATTGTTAAAAAATAACTTGAGTACAGAAATGAATACATCTCTGTTGACATCACAATAGACATTAAGCATTGTCTTTACAGTATAAAAATGTAAATATAAAATTATTGGATTGGGCTAGTGGGACACTGGGAAAAAACCCAGTGGGCCCCAGCCCTTGGGGGCCCTGTCAACCCAGACCAGATCTCAACCTGCAAGCTCCCCGACAGCTCTTCCCCACCCCCTCGATCACGTTAGATAGTTCTAAACAGGGTCGGACTGGGCCACCGGGACACTGGGAAAAATCCCGGTGGGCCCCGGTGGCCCAGACCCAACCCTTGCGGCGCTCCCCCTGCCCGACCGCTCCTGCCCGACACGCTCGGGGAAGGACGTCAGGTGGGGGACCTGTGAGGGGGGTTAGGGGGGCCCTTGGAGGGGAGGCTATGGGCGCGGGCCCCGGTGGGCCCTTCACCCCCCAGTCCGACCCTGGTTCTAAAGATCCAATTAGTGCTGCAGTGAAAGCATAATTGAGCAAATTTTGATGCATTGGCCACAGTAGCCCCAACTCCCCTCTTCTCACAGCAACAACTCTTAAATTATGGAAAAAAATGCCACATTATGGGAAGAAAACATGACGATTGCACTCAAATTTGCACTTTGCTCACTGCACTTGCAGTAACACAGTAAATGGTCTGATAACATCTACAGGAGACAACTTGGAGACCTTCCTCGCACACCCTGGCACTCCAAAGTGAGGCGTTCGGTGCACAATGCTGGAGGGATCGACACCCTCACAAATAGTGATGGGCGAAAAGTTTCGCCAGGCATGGATTTGCAGCGAATTTCCGCGTTTCGGCATTGGCGGATTGTTTAGCGAAACGAATGAAAAATTTTGCCGCTGAAAAATTCGCCGCACGTCCAAAAATTGTCGCCGGCGTCAAAAAAGAATAGTCGCGGGCGACACAATAATAGCCGCGCGACAAAATAATAGCCGCGGGCGACGAAACAATAGCCGCGCAACAAAATAATAGCCGCGGGCGACAAAATAATAGCCGCGCGACGAAACAATAGCCGCGGGCGACGGAACAATAGCCGCGGGCGACGAAACAATAGCCGCGCGATGAAACAATAGCCGCGGGCGATGAAACAATAGCCGCGCGACAATTTTTTTTGTCGCACGACATTTTCGCCGTTTCGCGGATCTTTTGAAAGATTTGCAAATTTTTCGGCGAAGCACTACTCACAAACAATTCCAAAAAATAGAAAGCAATGGCAAGCCTTTGCAAATTTTATTGCGGAGGCACCTGCTTTCTATTTTTTTGGAACATCTACAGAAGAGACAGACATAACCAAGCCAGACCACATTGGCTGCACCTTGCTAGGTTAGAGAAAGAAGGGAATTGTCCTTAGCTCTCTTTAGTAGTGAGAGATAGATAGGGTAGCTAGCAAGAACAGCTTGTGTACCAACAAGGAGTAAGTATTTTGGGTAGAGTCTCTAGGTGATTGTTCACCAGTCAGAAGATTAGAGCACTCAGATGTAGGTTACAGGAGAACCTATGAGAGCTATAGTGAGAGACAGCTTGACTGAAGCTTAGGCACTGAAACTGGACAGGGGTCCTGCAGGAACATTGTATGAGAGAAGACTAGAGAAAAGAGAGAGTGAAAGTGGTGCGTTATGGTCTTCCACACTGAGATATTTGTGCAACTGATAAAATTTGCTAGTCAATTGGCTCCAGTCTGCCCTGAAACCACCTGTGAGAGGCCTGCAATAAAGTCTGTTGCGGCTCAGTGCAGTTACTGTATGGTGCCGTTCCTATTTCTCACAATAAAGGCCCACAGCTAGTGTGGAGCGAATTTTTCAGCAGGCATGGATTCACAGTGAATTTCCGAATTTCGCCCTTGGCAAATTGTTTCGTGAAACCTCGTGAAAATTCGCAGCGGAAAAATCTGCCACATGGCAAAAAAATTAGCCGTGCGTCAAATTGGGTGCGGTCGCATCAAATTGGGAGTGGTCGTGGCAACATTTGGTGCGGTCAAGGCAAAATTGGGTGCTCTCATGTAAAAAAAACCAACGTGGGCTACCAAATAAGACGCGGGTGACAAAAAAAAATTGCGACAAATGCGTTTTACGCATTTCTCGCCATTTTGCAAACTTTCTTGCGAAACGGGACAGATTTGATCATCACTACCCACAGCTAGTCCCTAGCTGCTAGTATACTAGTCATGGGTACCCACATTACATGTGTACAGACTGGATGGGAGGTTGATGGAATGTGGAATTCCCTAAGTTATCCAAAAGTGCAAGGTAGGAGGTGATAATAGATGCAAAGCATTAGAAATTTCACTGTTTATTAAAGTTGTAAAGGTAGTGGGGCTTGATAGGAACATGCGCAAGTGGTGGGAAGCCTTTAACTGCTTGCCCCCTGCTATCATAAATAAGCCCTATTATTAGTGATGAGCGAATGTTTTCACCAGGCATGGATTTACAGCGAATTTCTGCATTTCGCCATTGGCGCATTGTTTCGCGAAACATCTGTGAAAATCCGCAGCGGAAAAATTACACAACAAATTTTTCAGCTGTGTTTCAAATTGGGCGCGGTCACGTAAAAAAAATGCGAGGTCGCATCAAAATTGAGCGCGGTTGTGTCAAAAAAAGGTGCGGACGCGTCAAAAAAAGGTGCGGTCATGAAAAAAAAAGCGCGGGCAACAACAAAAAAATAGACGTGGGTGACAAAAAAGATTGTAAGCTCTTTTGGGCAGGGCCCTCTTCACTTCTTGTATCAGTTACTGATTGCTTTATATGTTACTCTGTATGTCCAATGTATGTAACCCACTTATTGTACAGCGCTGCGGGATATGTTGGCGCTTTATAAATAAATGTTAATGTAATGTAATGTAAAAAAGATGCAGGCGACAAAAAAAAATCACGCGACAAATGTGTTTCGCGAATTTTATGGCAAAGTGAAATGGGACAGATTTGCTCATCACTACCTATTATTATTATTATTGGTATTATAAGCTTATAGAAATTAGTATATCCTAGTGTCTTATGAAAACAATCTGAGAATCTTTCCTTAGCTGGGTTTCCAGCTCACTGCAGTTGTACTCAAGGTAAGAATCACACACTCACTACTTTCCAAATGAGAAACTGCCTGGGGCACAATCCATTTTTCCGCCTAGTGGGAACAGCAAAGTTCTTTAAGGTCTTATCTACCTGTATATAAAATGTTATTGCTGAATATATACAGGTGTGTGTTTGTTCTCTTAGGACTGGTGATACGGATGGGGAAGCCACTTATGGAATATATGTTATGAGCTGAAAGGGGAGACGTGCAGAAATAATTTCTTCAGTATTTATATAAACTCTTTATTGCCCTTAAGCAGTCTTCTTTCAACTGCTCTTGCTTATCGCTGAATGATACAATCCCCTTACGTCGAATTGCAACTCGTAATGTCTACAGGGTATTTTTATGTCAATCTGCCATGCCTGAAACCATGTGCTGATTGGGAAATGGCACAGTTATGTGTCATATTCCGGTGCCAACTAAATAAAAGAGACTATAAAAGCTTTCACTTTTTCCTTTTCTGTATTCCAGTTGTGAAGGAAGGAACACGTTTTGTCTGTTGGATCCTGAAGAGGATGAAGACATGCATCAAACCATCAATAACCAGCCTTGGATCCAAATACATGTACTAGGCCAACACTAATTAGTCATACCAGGTATTGTGGAAATATACTTAATGCAAAAAATGTTTTATAGCTATAAAAAATGGTTTTATTTGGACTTATTGAGTCTACCATAACTGCTTCTGAAGCTATTGTGGTGACCTCAGATAGATCTCACTTTATTACTACTGGAACTTCCATTTTATATGTAACAACCCACAGATTTTGTTCAGGCAGTTTTACCCTAGTTTGGACACGTAAAGGTGGTCCTACATTGTCTGAAAATCTTTCCCTTCCTGGTTTACTCCCCTGCCGTTCTAAAATCACCCAGTAGGTGGTAGGGGACTCCAGTATAAAAGGGAAAGCCCAAATGAGCTTGAGGTCTTTCCTGGGACCTCACCTCACCATGAGTGGTTACAAGTCTGTGAAATAGCAAGCTTGAGTTAGAGAAAAGGATAGCTTTTGAAATAGTTGCACTAGGAGTGAAAGATAGGCTTAAGGGAAGTTAGCTGGGCAGTTGATAGCCCCACCAAGGATATCAGAGGGGGTAGCACCCTGCAGTGGTTAAACCGCCAGTGTAGGGATGCGAGTGGGTGAGCTCAGGGGGAGGTAGCTTGCCAGGGAGCAAGACCTCACTGTGGGATCGCCTATCCTGGGGATAAAGCCACTTTACAGGCGTGTGTGACCTCCAGGGATGTGTGCTATATTATAACGAAGGTTGATTCGGATAATTTTGAAACTGTGGGATAACATCTACCTGGAAGTTAATAAACAAGTTCATTTGGTTTGTATCATACACCCAGTCCTGGTCATTCATTTAAGGTGCAGAACTTCCCCAGTTCAGAAGATTTCCATCAGGAAAGCAAAGGCAAAGGAAACAGGGTGGCACATATACTGGGAGTTACTTCACAGAGGCCTATCCGGGATAGCTGCACACATCCCATGCACACACTCTCAACTTGTTTAAGGCCAGTGTCGGACTGGGACCCCAGGAGCCCACCAGAAAACCTTGGACCCTAGGCCCACTCTCCAAACTATTTTTCCTCCTTTCCTCGCCCAACCTCTTTATTCTCCTAGTCTCTTTTTTTAAATGCTAGCATCTATTCTTCCATCTATTTCTCCTCTTTCTTCCCATTCAGAAATAGGGAATGACCATGAAAAAGGCCAAATGGTCAGGAGCAGGAGGGCCCACTTACACCTGGGCCCACCGGGAGTTTTCCTGGTATCCTGGTGGGCCAGTCCGACACTGTTTAAGACCAACACCTAAGGGTGCGCTACATATACAATACTTGTTTGTATCCATGCTGCAAGTAAATACTCACTGAGGCCTAAGATTAGAGAACCAAAATCCCCAATATGTTTGCTGGAATACGAAAAAGGCAAATGAGAGTTTCCTTCTCTCCGTCCAAGAAATAATTTTTATTAGGAAAAAATGGTGACTCTCAAATGGAATCAGGTTGGGGCTGCTGTGCCGGTTTTCATCTCTAAAACATTGATTAATAGAAGAATGATAAAAGTGTTTTTCTCCCCTTTTCATAACTAAAATAGATAATGGCCCCACATCTTCTAATTTCTTTAGACTTATCAACCAAATAGCGGTTACATTATCTTACAGGATGCATCACGAGTCTATGAAACCAAACACTTTTGTGCTGTGTTTTTATTTTGTACTTTACAAGATATTACGAGTTTTAGCTTTAGTCATTAAAACAATTGAAATAAGGGGCATGTTAGTTGCTGGGCCACTTATCGGCAATTGGCAGGGATTGTGACTTAAGTCAGATGGATACAAAGAAAGCGTCATACAACACAATCCATTAAAGGATTAGAAAGTGATGGTCGGAATCAGCTCCACTCAGATAGACATTCAATGCCAGCCATTGATTTTGGCAAGTATAAAATGCTTGGATAGTAAGGAAGAAGAATTATCAACCACAGGCCAACATTTATAATTCAATGTCACTGGTGTCCATAAAATGCATGTCCTTCACTTTGTATTAATAACGTAATGATTGGGGGCTATCTGTAAAGCACAAGAGCAGTCAGTGCCTTCTTGGAACTGGTGTGAATCTCCCTGCAAATAACTACTGTCAAACACATTTTCCTAACAAGTCTGTCTAAATCAGACTGAGAAAAAAAGCACTTTAGCCTTTGCTTGTGGGTCATTGACTCAACCTGACCTGCACAGTCATCTCATTGCAATTTAACCATTTATGTAAAGGGTCACTTTGAACTAATGTCTGTCCTATCAGAGAGACAGCCAAATAACCCGTAACTAGACCTCTCTGACTGGACACTTAGGGCCCATTCATTAAAGTCCAAATGAGTACGAATGGAAAAAATTCGTATTTTTTTTTAAATTTTATTTTCTGGGATTTTTTTCGTTAATTTCCGTGACTTTTTGGTACTTTGTGACAATTTGTGTGCCAAAATCGTATAAAACGAGTATGAAAGTTTCGGATTCATTCAAGCTTCGGTATCGTGACTTTCCTCGGGCCAGGTTGGAGCTGCAGAGTGCCATTGAGCCCTATGGGAGACTTTCCTTGGGCCGGGTTGGAGCTGCAGAGTGCCATTGAGCCCTATGGGAGACTTTCCTTGGGCCGGGTTGGAGCTACAGAGTGCCATTGAGCCCTATGGGAGACTTTCCTTGGGCCAGGTTGGAGCTGCAGAGTGCCATTGAGCCCTATGGGAGACTTTCCTTGGGCCAGGTTGGAGCTGCAGAGTGCCATTGAGCCCTATGGGAGGCTTTCCTTGGGCCGGGTTGGAGCTACAGAGTGCCATTGAGCCCTATGGGAGACTTTCCTTGGGCCAGGTTGGAGCTGCAGAGTGCCATTGAGCCCTATGGGAGACTTTCCTTGGGCCAGGTTGGAGCTGCAGAGTGCCATTGAGCCCTATGGGAGGCTTCCCTTGGGCCAGGTTGGAGCTGCAGAGTGGCATTGAGCCCTATGGGAGACTTTCCTTGGGCCGGGCTGGAGCTGCAGAGTGCCATTGAGCCCTATGGGAGACTTTCCTTGGGCCGGGTTGGAGCTGCAGAGTGCCATTGAGCCCTATGGAATCGGTTAACATGTGCTTACACAGTGAAAATAGCTTCTTGCAGCCCCAGGTGCACGCTGTACCCACTGCCCGGGCAGATAAATTCAAGAATGAAGAAAACAGCAGCACTCCGGTTGTTTTGAAAAATGTGAATCTTTACTAAGTGCCAAAGGCAACGTTTCGGGCTTCACTCCAGCCCTTTATCAAGCCATTTATTGAGCCCTATGGGAGACTTTCCTTGGGCCGGGTTGGAGCTGCAGAGTGCCATTGAGCCCTATGGGAGGCTTTCCTTGGGCCGGGTTGGAGCTGCAGAGTGCCATTGAGCCCTACGGGAGACTTTCCTCGGGCCGGGTTGGAGCTGCAGAGTGCCATTGAGCCCTACGGGAGACTTTCCTTGGATTGGGTTGGAGCTACAGAGTGCCAATGAGCCCTTCGGGAGACTTTCCCTGGGCCGGGTTGGAGCTGCAGAGTGCCATTGAGCCCTACGGGAGACTTTCCTTGGGCCGGGTTGGAGCTGCAGAGTGCCATTGAGCCCTATGGGAGACTTTCCTTGGGCCGGGTTGGAGCTGCAGAGTGCCATTGAGCCCTATGGGAGACTTTCCTTGGGCCGGGTTGGAGCTGCAGAGTGCCATTGAGCCATACGGGAGACTTTCCCTGGGCCGGGTTGGAGCTGCAGAGTGCCATTGAGCCCTATGGGAGACTTTCCTTGGGCCGGGTTGGAGCTGCAGAGTGCCATTGAGCCCTATGAGAGACTTTCCTTGGGCCGGGTTGGAGCTGCAGAGTGCCATTGAGCCCTATGGGAGACTTTCCTTGAGCCGGGTCGGAGCTGCAGAGTGCCATTGAGCCCTATGGGAGACTTTCCTTGGGCCAGGTTGGAGCTGCAGAGTGCCATTGAGCCCTATGGGAGACTTTCCTTGGGCCAGGTTGGAGCTGCAGAGTGCCATTGAGCCCTATGGGTGACTTTCCTTGGGCCAGGTTGGAGCTGCAGAGTGCCATTGAGCCCTATGGGAGACTTTCCTTGGGCCGGGTTGGAGCTGCAGAGTGCCATTGAGCCCTATGGGAGACTTTCCTTGGGCCGGGTTGGAGCTGCAGAGTGCCACTGAGCCCTATGGGAGACTTTCCTTGGGCCGGGTTGGAGCTGCAGAGTGCCATTGAGCCCTATGGGAGACTTTCCTTCGGCCAGGTTGGAGCTGCAGAGTGCCATTGAGCCCTATGGGAGACTTTCCTTGGGCCGGGTTGGAGCTGCAGAGTGCCATTGAGCCCTATGGGAGACTTTCCTTGGGCCAGGTTGGAGCTGCAGAGTGCCATTGAGCCCTATGGGAGACTTTCCTTGGGCCGGGTTGGAGCTGCAGAGTGCCACTGAGCCCTATGGGAGACTTTCCTTGGGCCGGGTTGGAGCTGCAGAGTGCCATTGAGCCCTATGGGAGACTTTCCTTGGGCCGGGTTGGAGCTGCAGAGTGCCATTGAGCCCTATGGGAGACTTTCCTTGGGCCGGGTTGGAGCTGCAGAGTGCCATTGAGCCCTATGGGAGACTTTCCTTGGGCCGGGTTGGAGCTGCAGAGTGCCATTGAGCCCTATGGGAGACTTTCCTTGGGCCAGGTTGGAGCTGCAGAGTGCCATTGAGCCCTATGGGAGACTTCTAAAAACATGCACTGAAGGATCAAAGCCAGAAAGTTTTTTGCGCCGTTTACGATCGTTCGGATACGCAAAATTTCGGCACTTTCGGATTGTACCATAATATTTTCGTACGCCCACGATGTGATATTTTGCGCAATTAACGCACATCAGAAATTTTCGTATTTCATCCAAATTTTTCCCAAACATACTTTTAAAAGTCCGAAATTCGGACTTTGATAAATCAGCCCCTTACTATTGTTGATCTTATTTTAGAAGAGATGTTTGAAGCCCATAGGCATGACAAATATAAATAGCTTGGTTACTGCAATGTATATCAAAGAAGAACAAAGAGGGGGCAAAACATCAGTTTTGATACAGAGGATGATGAGCAGATGCCCATCATCCTCATCATCATCATCAAATGCCATAATTGATATTTATTTGTGCTATGCTCCAGTTACAGAATCAAGTACATAAAGTCAGATTTAAACAGATCAGGTAGGACTTTCACTGGAGGATACTTTTACACTTGAAAAAAGGCCCCTGACCCTAGAAAGTTGGGGAAAAGTTTTATTGATCTTTAAAGAGACAGTTACACACCACTTTTCAACATTAGCTGAACTAACACAGCTTGTGCTGAACATACTTTTTGCCTATTATTTTGATTAATAAATATATATAGTTCCTATTATTTCTGACCTTAAACAACAATATGAAAACAGATTCACTTTAGAACTTCCTGTCACTTCCTGTCCTGTAGAAACAGAGGAGCAGATAAAACTAGTTACTAGTCTTTTGTACCAACTTTTACCAACTTTTGTTGCTTGTGGGTTAGACCCTCCCATTATGTTCTTTAGATAAAGTAAGAAGAAGACAACCTACAATGGCAGAACTCTCTCTCCAAGCTGCTTTGTTGATGGAAATAAAGAAAACAAAATTGCCTTTTGGCAGTTTAATGAAAAATAAACAAAGAGTAAACACTACTGTGAATTTTCGCAGAAGTTTCACGAAATAATTTGAAATGGCAAAATTCCATGCCTGGCGAAAAAATTTGCTCATCATTAGTCAAAGGCAATTTGTTGGTGGAGACTTTCTTGCTGTAACTTGTCTCGGCAACTTTAGTATTTTTTTGCGGTAACTTTCCCATGGCAAAAATGTGCATGGCAAATTTTAATAGCAGTTTTGCAAAAATATTCACAGAAGGCAAAGTGTGGGATTTTGTCATGAATCCATACCTCATCACACATTCATTTTTATTGTGTAATTTGCAACTGACTAATCAAAGATAATTCAATCCATTTTTAATTTTTTTTAATTCAGATTTTGGGTGAATTTCTGTCATTTTTTAGCTTTTAATCTTGAAAAGGCCATATTGTTTTGTAAAGGGAACATTAGCCAATTCTGGGGAAGGATACTTAACTTAATCTCATGTATTTCTTTACATTTGCAGCTAGTTTCCCAAGGATTCATATCCATATCCCCTAGTTACTGATATGTAGTGATGGGCGAAATGTTTCGCCAGGCATGGATTCGCGGCAAATTTCCATGTTTCGCCATTGGCTGATTGTTTCGCGAAACGGATGAAAAAATTTGCTGCACATCCAAAAATTGTCGCCGGCATAAAAAAAAAATAGTTGTGGGCGGCAAAAGAATAGCCGTGGGCGACGAAATAATAGCCACGGGCGACGAAATAATAGCCATGCGACGAAATAATAGCCGCGGGCGACAAAAGAATAGCCGTGCAACAAAATAAAAGCCACGGATGACAAAATAATAGCCGAGTGACAAAATAAAAGCCACGGGCGACAATTTTTTTTTTGCCGCACAACATTTTCGCCGTTTCGCAAATTTTTCGCTGTTTCACGAATGTTTTGAAAGATTCGCTAATTTTACGGTGAAGCGAAACGAACAGATTCGCTCATCACTACTGATATGTATCATGTA
Source organism: Xenopus tropicalis (assembly GCF_000004195.4). Lineage (NCBI taxonomy): Eukaryota > Metazoa > Chordata > Amphibia > Anura > Pipidae > Xenopus > Xenopus tropicalis. The sequence goes on along the minus strand of NC_030685.2, from coordinate 79,494,749 downwards.
TTATCTTACTTTTATTTTCAAGTGTATGTTTTTTAATTTACAACAAGAATTATTATTATTATTTAACTATTCTTTTTTTAGTCAAAGGCAGTTTCTGAAAGACTGACAGAATTTTATTGTGTATGTGCCACGGAACCCTTTCTTCGGCAGGACAGCTGATCTTGTTAAATACATCTTTTATATCGGTGATGTGCTAATTTACAAGTAGTTTTAAAGAAATTGTCGTTGAAAGCTTTAAAACTGCAATGAAAGATATAAAATCCTTTTTCTACTAAAAAAAGAAAAGAAAAATAGCAAATACTTTCAAAAAGGCTTAGGGAATTACATACTCCGTTGCCTAAATGACAAGAAAAAGCTAATGTTTCCTTCCGGTAATTGATCCTTCATTACTCTGTGTATGATAGGAGAGCCGTGGTTTTCAAAGGGAACCGGCGGCAACACTTAGAACACATCCAAGAATTTTGAAAAGTTCTGAAAGAAGAAATGAAAGATTTAGGAAGCATTTACGACATTAGAGATTTCGGCTGAAGTTCTCTGTGGCTCTCTATCAAAGGCAGATAAGTCGTTTTACAAATGAGATCAAATAAAATTGCCAGATGAAAACGTTGCAGTAGATACTCATAAATCAACTTTCTTGCAAATGTAACTGTTATATTAGTTTTCTGTCCTTTGATAGTTCTACATCTATACGTGTGTTTTTGAAAGAAAGGCTTTTGGCATTAATTCTTTTGGAATTTCGGTGCAAATTTATTTATTAACACAAGTATGGGATATGGTATTCACAGAAGGCTCCGAATTACAGAAGGCCATCTCCCAGAGAGTCCATTGTCAGTAAATACTTCTAATATATTTAATGAACTCTGAAAATAAAGCAGTCCCTTGTACTTTCATGGCAGCTAAGTTGCATGAATCCATATTGGTGGCAAAAAAGTTTAAGGGATAATGTATTATAAGGGATAATGTACGCCCTAGTGTAAATGATAAGGATATTAGCAGTCACTGAGGGGTTCTGTGCCCATATAAAGGCACAAGGCTGCAGGCTGAGATATACAGGGAACTCTGAGTATCACTCATGTATTATAAGGGATAATGTACCCCCTACTGTAAATGATAAGGATATTAGCAGTCACTGAGGGGTTCTGTGCCCATATAAAGGCACAAGGCTGCAGGCTGAGTTATACAGGGAACTCTGAGTATCACTCATGTATTATAAGGGATAATGTACCCCCTACTGTAAATGATAAGGATATTAGCAGTCACTGAGGGGTTCTGTGCCCATATAAAGGCACAAGGCTGCAGGCTGAGATATACAGGGAACTCTGAGTATCACTCATGTATTATAAGGGATACTGTACCCCCTACTGTAAATGATAAGGATATTAGCAGTCACTGAGGGTTTCTGTGCCCATATAAAGGCACAAGGCTGCAGGCTGAGTTATACAGGGAACTCTGAGTATCACTCATGTATTATAAGGGATACTGTACCCCCTACTGTAAATGATAAGGATATTAGCAGTCACTGAGGGGTTCTGTGCCCATATAAAGGCACAAGGCTGCAGGCTGAGTTATACAGGGAACTCTGAGTATCACTCATGTATTATAAGGGATAATGTACCCCCTACTGTAAATGATAAGGATATTAGCAGTCACTGAGGGGTTCTGTGCCCATATAAAGGCACAAGGCTGCAGGCTGAGTTATACAGGGAACTCTGAGTATCACTCATGTATTATAAGGGATAATGTACCCCCTACTGTAAATGATAAGGATATTAGCAGTCACTGAGGGGTTCTGTGCCCATATAAAGGCACAAGGCTGCAGGCTGAGTTATACAGGGAACTCTGAGTATCACTCATGTATTATAAGGGATAATGTACCCCCTACTGTAAATGATAAGGATATTAGCAGTCACTGAGGGGTTCTGTGCCCATATAAAGGCACAAGGCTGCAGGCTGAGTTATACAGGGAACTCTGAGTATCACTCATGTATTATAAGGGATAATGTACCCCCTACTGTAAATGATAAGGATATTAGCAGTCACTGAGGGGTTCTGTGCCCATATAAAGGCACAAGGCTGCAGGCTGAGTTATACTCATTTATGTGAAACAGGTTTCTCATTGGAAACCCATTATATTGGTCTCCCACCAATGCCACAGAGGGTTGCCAAGCTTGCCTAAATGCCAGGCAATAGGCGCCTTTAAATGTCCTGTTCTAGAAGGTTATGCCAAAAAGGATTAGAACTGTTAAAGAGACTAAGAAATACATAAACATTTTCCTTTTAATTCCATCCCCAGAGCTCTGGGAACTCTGATAGAGCCGGGCTAGTGGAGCCTTACATACATATAATGCTTAGATTAATATGTATCGGCTCCCTTATCATTCTGTTGATAAAACCCAATAACAGATTCTTTTTTTATCCTCAAGCACTGGAAATAGCAGATGAAAGCGAATCAGGAAAGCTCTCCAGTTCATACGGTCTGGCAGAAAGAAAATTAACAAGCAACACAAAAGTTGCTGTTAAAAGCTATAATATTGCACTTAGAAAAGCTGCTAATTAGAATTGTCATTAGCTGATTGATTACCAACTCCTGAAACTGCAAAAAGGAGCTATTGGGTCTGAACAAGTGTCTTATCTTAAGGGTGCAAAACTGCAGCGTTCAGCTTCGGGCTGTCAGCAAGAATTCACTCGACGAAGGCCCTTTTTATCACTACAGTCTGTTCAACAGCTCTTAGGAGAACATACATGACATTTGAAGCATTTATAAAGATTATGGCGATATAAAAATGTAATGCTTTTAAGCGGACGATAAATCTCGGAGGCTTACAGTCAGCTGTGCGCGTGTTATTGTATGCAACTAGTAAACAATGGACTTAACGGATACAAATAGCATTGGGATAGTGTGGTGGGATGTCTTCTCTGAATGAGGAACATGGATGATCTCCTCAAGGCTAGTAGGACCCTATGTGAGTTATTATATATACAGTATATCCAGTCCATAATGAATACTGCTGCCCGGCTCATAAACCTCTCCAACCGCTCCTCCCTGCCGTGCCGCTCAGCCAGTCCCTGCACTGGCTTCCCCTACCATCCAGGATAAAATTCAAACTCTCACATACAAAGCAGTTCATAACTCTGCCCCACCCTACATGTCTGAACTCATCTCTAGGTACCATCCAACCCGCTTGTTACACTCCCTACTGATCTGCTCCTCAACTCCTCTCTCATTCCCTCCTCACACGCTCGCATTCAAGAGTTGTGAAGGGCTGCCCCCCTTCTCTGGAATTCGCTCCCATAATCTGTCAGACTTTCTCCCAATCTCTCTGCCTTCAAGAGATCTCTAAAATCACATTTATTTAGAGAAGCCTACCCTAATCTAGTTTAGCAACACCCTGTGCCCCACCTCTCACAACTCTGTCATGCCCATTCCCACACCTTGTGCCTCAACCCTTTCTCCTTGTAGATTGTAAGCTCTTTTGGGCACAATGGAAATGGAAAAATTTTAGTGTTTATGGGAAGTGCACATGACAGGGAGCCCCCCCCAATATGGCCAAACACATTATTTAGGGGTAGAAAAAGAGTTATATTACACTGAATCCCCCAACCATATCCCCAAGTTCAGGGCAAATGACCCCTATTGTAAATAATCCTGATTTTGCTTCTAGAATGGGCATAAATTACTGTATGTGGAAGGCCATTGTCAGGGGGGGGGCATTATTTCCATTAGTCTCTGAACACAGATCAATTTGGTTGCCTGTCAGGACAATCTCTAGGAGACCAGTCAAGTTTATAAAAATTATTTAGATATTCCTATCTAAGGAACCTTTTACACGAGGATCCTTGACAAACTATGTCCTCCCAGTCACCCCATTTCACAAAAACAGCTCATATTGTAGAAGTAGAAATTATTCTATGAAATGAAAAATATATTTGTGGATGATAAGCCTAAGAATTCTTCTTGGAGTACCTAGTTTGTCAACTTATGTGCATTGCCACTGAGGTTATAGGGAAGAGAGTCTGGCCAATCATTAACCACTTGTCAGTGTTAATTCAATTATTTCACAATATTCGACCAGTTTCTGAAGGTGTAAAGAGGAAATAGGTAAGCCTATGCACATATGGTGGAAATGCTACCTAACCCTGTCCCAGTGTCTAAGAAGGACCTTCTGATGGACCTTCTGATTGCAGAAGACATCATGGTGATCCCTTTGCATATGGAAAAGCCTACACCCCTCCACATGTTTTCCTGACTGGGTTTTTAAGTTTGAAATACAACGTAGAATGTTGGATGTAATCAACTCCGAAAGGAGCAACAAAAAGGCTTTTGTACAAACCTGCCTTTAGTGGAGTCTGACTGGTCCAAATAGAAGACCCTAAAACTAGACTCCATTTACAATGTTATATGCAGAGAGAAGGACCCTACTCCTGCTTTATACCTATTAATGCATCTGGAATGGTATTACCATTCATTAGTAAGAGGTTTTCTGGCCTCGTTGTAATTTATATAAGTGGAAACTTACTTTTTTTTTTCAATTCTTTATTTATTTTATATTTTTCGAGGAAGGGGGGGTACAGAAAAGTAGGGGTGGGAATGGAGGGTTATTCTTTGAATTACAGCCTTTGGGTACAATCTAAGACAGTGAAGTCTGACAATAAGTCATTGCTATAAGTCAGTGGTCCCCAACCTTTTTTTGCACCACGGACCGGTTTCAAGCAAGACAATTTTTCCAAGGACTGAGGTTGGGGGGGCACAAGTAGGTCAAAGTATATAATGTAATTATTACATATATAATGTAAATGTCATTATTACATTTTATATTATGCACTTTATTTTTATTGCTATTGATATTATCACATTATAAAATATAATACAGCTCACCATAATACAAAATCAATGGGAGACCAGGTGGCCCAAAAGCACAGCCCGCGGCCCGGTGGTTGGGGACCCCTGCTATAAGTCACATCAAAGGTTACAAATGTAGATGTTCAATAGTATATACACAGGTATGAATGAACAGTCTTATTAAATTGTATTTTATAGAGCTATGGTGCCATTACTTTCTTATAGTATTATAAGGATTTTTACTACGTTTACCCAAGGGGGCCATATTTTCCAGTATAGTGGGCTCTTGTTTTGTATCACAAGTGATATTTCCTCCATTTTCCTAATCTCTTCAACGTTGGCTAACCATTCAGAGTAAGAGGATGATATTTTTCTCGGGTATGATGAATAATAAGATTAGTGGAGAATTTTCAAGCTTAATAGACATATTTGTAATAGTGTTTATGGTATTCAAAACCTCTTGCCAATAATATTGTAGTGATGGGCATGTGAGCCAAGTGTGGGTATGGAGTAGAACCAGGGGTGGGCTAAGCCGACTGGGTGTCCTAGGCAACCCGGTCAGCCAACTCTGCCCACCCTGCACCCTCTGAAGGGTGCATGCGTGCAAAAGTACAGGAGGAGGTGCAGGGGGGGCGGTGCGATTAGATTGGTCATTGCCTCCACCGCTGGGGCTGCCGGGACACTGGGAAAAATCCCGGTGGACCCCGGCTCTAGTGGGCCCCGGCGGCCCAGACCCGACCCTTGCCGGCGCTCCCCCTCTCGAACGCTCCTCCCCTGACGCGTCAAATTTATGCGCCCGGGGAGGACGTCGGGTGAGGGGTTAAGGGGGGCCCCTACAGGGGGGGATTTGAGGACGTAAGATGAGTGCACTTGAAGGGCCCCCGGGATGGGAGTCCCGATGGGCCCTTCAAGCCCAGTCCGACCCTGGGCGGAGGCAATGACATAGTAGCACTAGGGGTAGGCAGGAGAGGCTCCTGCCTGGCACACCTCGATCGTTGCGCCCTAGGCAGCTGCCTCTTCTGCCTACCCCTAGTTCCGGCCCTGAGTAGAACCTTATTTTTATACCCTACTTCTCTACCCTCTTCCCTTACCTTGCCCTTCTCAAGATGTAACAATGGAGGTATCTCCATGTCCCATGGGTTTTGCCTTACAATTTACAATGCCAAGTCCATGCATTAATCCTCTTACCGTACTTGGTTCAAAACTGTAGAGAAACATATTATCTCAAGGGCATTGCTATTACCTCAACCTGAACATCCCTTGGGACTAAAAAAAAAAAAAAAATCAATGACATCTTTTCTCATTTTACCAAACAAATGTTCTTCATCCTCCCTTAGGAGGAAATAATAGAATTTCGCCAGGCCTGAGCTGGCAAAAGCAATTTCACTGTTATTTCGGTCAAAGAGGATGTCAAAGGTTAAAGTCGACGCTAGGTGGAAGCTATAAAGATATGAAACATTTTCTCGCTGAATGTGACGTTTGATAATTCGGTGGAGGTGTTGGAATTGGTGATATTATCAAGCTGGGACAATTTATCCATCTTTGATGGTGTAATGCTATATAATTAGCACCCTAGGCCTAGGCATAATTAACCATTAAGACCATATTATTCTTTAGACGTCATGAATGCAACACTCAACTCTTTAATAAGCCTCAGTTAACACAAAATAATGGATTTGCTTTAAAACGGTTACTTTGTTCATAAGGTTATGAGTCTGTATGGCGACTTCAACTCGTGTTTTAGTTAAACATTAATGGATTCAAATGCAACTCTGACCTGTAGCTCGGCTCATAATATATAAAAGCAGCAGAGGTCATTCTGTGCTCTCATTGTACCAGAGCGTTTCCAGCTACGCGCCTGCCCTAGTCTGTTCTTAGTTAATAGCCTGACCCCTAGACGCAAGCTCCTGAACGGATATACATTCTTAATGGGGGCCCTTTAAATGTCAGTGGGTCTTCTAACCATTCCCTGCTATTTATATGCTTCCGTGGGATAACGAGACTTATTCTCTTCTGACAACTGGAAAGGTGTCCTACATTGCACATATTTGTTACTATAGAAAACCTTTCTTGTTTGGCAGCATGATAAAAGATCACTCAATCCATTGCCGTTAATTAAACCCGTTGAACCTATGAGTGGACAGCGACTTCAATCGGGGGTTCCTGTGGGAAAAAAAATATTTATTCAGCTAAGGTCAGGTGTGAAAATGTAAATATACTTCTTAGGAAGAAGCTGACTGTTTTTTCATACTTTATATTAATTGGGTCTGAAAAAGGGAAAACCAATGAGACTTCAGTGAATAATGCGGCTCAATATATTGAGTTTTTTGTATTAATTGCTAAAAATAAATGTAATAGACTTGCTTCTGTGTACTAGTATCCTTATTCTGGTCTAAATGTCCTCTAGAAACTCGTAGAACATAAAACCAATGTGAATTCTTTAACTTTAGGCCATGAAGGTATTTTATAGAGATGGTTGAGATTTAGGGTATTTATCTGCAGTTTTTGATATTCATGTTGTTATGAGCTAAGGGCAGTCTGAAGGCCAGTTAGGGGGGGATTTGGGGTGAGTGCTTATTTGTGCCCTGGGTACCCCTGGAACTATAGCGGGGTGACTGTTACCCCAATGTTTCTATATATCTGTAACCTTGTTATGGGCTAAGGGGGCCCAGCCTGAAGGCCAGTTAGGGGGGGATTTGGGGTGAGTGCTTATTTGTGCCCTGGGTACCCCTGGAACTATAGCGGGGTGACTGTTACCCCAATGTTTCTATATATCTGTAACCTTGTTATGGGCTAAGGGGGCCCAGCCTGAAGGCCAGTTAGAGGGGGATTTGGGGTGAGTGCTTATTTGTGCCCTGGGTACCCCTGGAACTATAGCAGGGTGACTGTTACCCCAATGTTTCTATATATCTGTAACCTTGTTATGGGCTAAGGGGGCCCAGTCTGAAGGCCAGTTAGGGGGGGATTTGGGGTGAGTGCTTATTTGTGCCCTGGGTACCCCTGGAACTATAGCAGGGTGACTGTTACCCCAATGTTTCTATATATCTGTAACCTTGTTATGGGCTAAGGGGGCCCAGCCTGAAGGCCAGTTAGGGGGGGATTTGGGGTGAGTGCTTATTTGTGCCCTGGGTACCCCTGGAACTATAGCGGGGTGACTGTTACCCCAATGTTTCTATATATCTGTAACCTTGTTATGGGCTAAGGGGGCCCAGCCTGAAGGCCAGTTAGAGGGGGATTTGGGGTGAGTGCTTATTTGTGCCCTGGGTACCCCTGGAACTATAGCAGGGTGACTGTTACCCCAATGTTTCTATATATCTGTAACCTTGTTATGGGCTAAGGGGGCCCAGTCTGAAGGCCAGTTAGGGGGGGATTTGGGGTGAGTGCTTATTTGTGCCCTGGGTACCCCTGGAACTATAGCAGGGTGACTGTTACCCCAATGTTTCTATATATCTGTAACCTTGTTATGGGCTAAGGGGGCCCAGCCTGAAGGCCAGTTAGGGGGGATTTGGGGTGAGTGCTTATTTGTGCCCTGGGTACCCCTGGAACTATAGCGGGGTGACTGTTACCCCAATGTTTCTATATATCTGTAACCTTGTTATGGGCTAAGGGGGCCCAGCCTGAAGGCCAGTTAGAGGGGGATTTGGGGTGAGTGCTTATTTATGCCCTGGGTACCCCTGGAACTATAGCAGGGTGACTGTTACCCCAATGTTTCTATATATCTGTAACCTTGTTATGGGCTAAGGGGGCCCAGCCTGAAGGCCAGTTAGGGGGGATTTGGGGTGAGTGCTTATTTGTGCCCTGGGTACCCCTGGAACTATAGCAGGGTAACTGTTACCCCAATGTTTCAATATATCTATAACCTTGTTATGGGCTAAGGGGGCCCAGCCTGAAGGCCAGTTAGGGGGGGGGGATTTGGGGTGAGTGCTTATTTGTGCCCTGGGTACCCCTGGAACTATAGCAGGGTGACTGTTACCCCAATGTTTCTATATATCTGTAACCTTGTTATGGGCTAAGGGGGCCCAGCCTGAAGGCCAGTTAGGGGGGGATTTGGGGTGAGTGCTTATTTGTGCCCTGGGTACCCCTGGAACTATAGCAGGGTAACTGTTACCCCAATGTTTCAATATATCTATAACCTTGTTATGGGCTAAGGGGGCCCAGCCTGAAGGCCAGTTAGGGGGGGGGGGATTTGGGGTGAGTGCTTATTTGTGCCCTGGGTACCCCTGGAACTATAGCAGGGTGACTGTTACCCCAATGTTTCTATATATCTGTAACCTTGTTATGGGCTAAGGGGGCCCAGCCTGAAGGCCAGTTAGGGGGGGATTTGGGGTGAGTGCTTATTTGTGCCCTGGGTACCCCTGGAACTATAGCAGGGTGACTGTTACCCCAATGTTTCTATATATCTGTAACCTTGTTATGGGCTAAGGGGGCCCAGCCTGAAGGCCGGTTAGGGGGAGATTTGGGGTGAGTGCTTATTTGTGCCCTGGGTACCCCTGGAACTATAGCGGGGTGACTGTTACCAGAATGTTTCTATATATTTGTAACCTTTTTATGTAACCAATGTTATTCCACATTCGTTAGCATTTCTTTTCCAAAAGAAATAAATAACACTGGTAAGGTTAATTGGGGCAGGGGATAATGAATAATAGTATCTCGGCACTATAAGAACAGTGGATACAAAATGTTTTAATAACACACAGCGTGCCACTATGAACCTTTAGTCTCATTCTCTCACCCTCTCTATATAAAATAACAGATATTGCTATGACTGGGCTTGTTCGAGAAAAATGGTTAAATGGCTGCTTGACTTTTGCAACCAATTATTAGTTTTACTGAACAAGAACAACCATATGGAATATGAATAATTTTCTAAATCCACAGGGATGCTCTTTGCCAGTTCTCTCACTTCTAATAGGGGCTATCCTCAGTACAACTTTTGCTCTACGCCTGTGCGTTAATATCTCTAGTGCACCAAATGGCGACTAGATTCCAAGGCATAGAACTTATGGGTTCCCACCTTGCACACGTTCTAGGGTAGATGTGTCTCGGGGTTGGGTGTGGGAATGTTGTTCCTGGAAGATACATGCAGAAAGGGTTTGATAAATCGCTCCCCAAGTGTGTAATCCCTAGTGTGGAGTGGGAGATAGTGATGAGTGGATTTTTTGCCAGGCATGGATTGCAGCGAATTTCCGCATTTTGCCATTGGTAAATTGTTTTGCAAAACTGCAGTGAAAATTCGCCGTGGAAAAATTAGGCGCACGTCAAAAACAGTCACGGTCACTTCAAAAAAGACGCGGGGCGATGTGGATCATTTCACGAGTTTTATGGTGAAGCGAAACAGAAAAGATTCACTCATCACTAGTGGGAGATAGAGTAAGAGTAGGGGGGTGGGCTCCGGCACTAGTGGGCCCCTGCAGCCAAGACCCAACCCTTGCTGGTGCTCCCCCAGCCGTCTGTTCCTCCCCTGACTCATTACAGCTATGCGCGCTCAGGGGAGGACTTCGGGTAGGGGACCCCGTGTGGGGTTAGGGAGGCTCAGCGGGGGGTAAGGGAGGCTCTGCGGGCGGTAAGGGAGGCTCAGCGGGGGCCCCTGCGGGGGGTAAGGGAGGCTCTGTGGGTGGTAAGGGAGGCTCAGTGGGGGTTCCTGTGGGGGGGTTAGGGGGTGCGGGGGACATGGCCAGCAGGGGCTGCAGCCTCGGTGGGCCTTGCGCCCCCCCAGTCCGAATAAAAAGGCAGTGAGTGAGAGAGAGAGAGATTTTCCCACTGTCCCTTAATAACACAGTGAGACCGCTGGGACTGAGTTACTTGGCGCTCACTGCTGTTTACACATGTCTGTCTCTATATTACGATGTAAAACAACAAATATGCTTAAAACTGCTCACGGAATCCCACAAGTCATCATTTTTAATTCACTATTTTTTTTTGAGGATTTAACATTTCCCAGAGAGCATTTAACAAATGTTGTGCTAATTAAAATATTGTCTAAACCCCCCCTCTGAAATATCCGGCTTTATTCCTTTATTCTCCCATTGTCCCCGGCAAGTTACGGCTAAACAACTAGAAACACCGAATCCCGTGTTATATGTATATAGGGTACATGTATGTACAGTGGCATGGGCATGTTACTCAACATGGGAAGCAGCTGCTAGTGATGAGTGAATCTGTCCCATTTCACCATAAAATTTGTGAAACAAAAAAATTTGTGAAACGGCGAAAAATTAGCGAAATGCATTTGTTGCACGTTTTTTTTTCGCCCGCGTCTATTTTTTTTCGCCCTCGCTTTTTTGACGCAACTGCGCCTTTTTTTTTACCCGACTGTGCCTTTTTTTTTTAACCAACCGCGCCCTTTTTTACGCAGCTGCTCCCTTTTTTGACATGACCACACACAATTCAACGTGACCGTGTCCAATTTGAAAAAAAATCCTGCGCAACAGAAGTTTCGTGAAACAATTCGCCAATGGCGAAATGCGGAAATTCGCTGCAAATTCATACCTGGCGGAAAAAAAATTAGCTCATCAATACTAGTGATGAGCAAATCTGTTCTTTTTTGCTCCGCCAAAAAATTGGCGAAGTGTTTTTGTCACCCGCGTCATTTTTTGACATGACCACGCCTCTTTTGCCGCGACCGTGCCCAATTTGATGCAATACATTTTTCCGTGGCTAATTTTCACAAAATGAATCACTGTGGCGAAATGCAGACATTCGCTGTGAATCCATTATCTGGCGAAAAAAAAATCGCTCATCACTAGTAGCTGCCATCTATGTGCACACCTTGGTTGCTAAGGGGATGATGGGAGATGTTGTCCGCAGCAGCCGCCATGACGGATATATCCCATAATTCTCCTTGTGCCCCCTTGTATAACATTAGACTGAAATCCCAACATAAATGGGGGGCAGTTATAGATGGCAAGATGGGCTAGTGCCCTGAGCTCGTGGCTTGTAACTAGTGATGAGCTCATTTATTCGCCAGGTATTAAATAGAGGCAAAATCTCACATTTCGCCAGTGACAAAACTGACACAAAAATTAGTCGTGAAAATTTTCACTGAAGACGTTTTCTGTTTGTGGGGGTCAGTGACCCTGGCAACCAAAAATACAGATGGACTACAATGGTACAATTATACTGTTATCTTTAACACATATTTGTAATATATGTCTTTGTTTTTAGGGTCCTGTCCTATTGATTTTCCATTCCAGCATCTAAATGGCTGGATTCGTGGTGAAACGGGTGCAAAATGTGCAGCAGAAAAATTTGCGTCATTTGCGTCATTTTCCGTGTTTTGCCAATTTTTCGCCTTTTGCGAATCTTTTCAAAGTTTCACAAATGTTTTGCCAAAACGAAATGGGACAGATTTGCTCATCACTATCTAATCACCTATGGCAACCAATCAGCAGGAAGCAGTTACTGGTCACCTGTTAAAAAAGCAAACATCCTATTGGTTACTATGAGTTGCTAACTAATAAATGACTGACAACAGAAAGCTATTCCCAAACCACAAAGGTTTCCGTTCCTAAATACCGCCACTTATCATAATTAAGGTAATTTAAATTAACAATACGTATAATTAACATTGCCATGTAGTCTCCCCACCCCCAGAAATATCAAAAGGGAACTTGAACTTCCTAAAAACAATACTAATGATCCATTTCCATGTGACAGGCAGGGAGACAAAGGAAGAATGTCAGTGATTTTATAAATGTATGTAAATGCTGCGGTATCCAGCCGCCCCCATGTGGTCAAGTGTGGGAATTGCCACTAACATTGTCTAACATTGATAATAAATGGGACCTGCCATATTGTTTGTTTCTGCAGAGCAGGGGAGGGGGTAAAAACACCGACCTGTGCTTTATTTTGCCCTTATACATTAAGGGAAGCAGTGCAGCAGCAGCTCCATCTGTCATACTGTACAGTGAAAGAAGGCAAACTATATGGCAGCTCCCACCCACATATATAAATATAAGTACAGTATGCAGGGAATGTTCTGCATACACTATATGATGAACCTAGGGTTGCCAGGGTTCTTCTTACTGGCCAAGGAAGGGGGTGGGTTAATTGGGCAGGTCCATGACATCAGGGGTGGGCCAAGGAAGTTAATGGGGAGGGGTATGAACTCAGTGGGCTGCATTGGAGGGAAAATGGTTTTCTAGGCCGGAGCAGGAGAGGGTTGTGCATGATGGGCCGGTGTTTAAGCGCAGGAACGTGGTCCGGATTAAGTGGGAGGGAGAGAGAGCTAAATCCCCCGGTAGCAGGTTTGTGTGTTGGAACCTCATAAAGCAGTCCCTGGGTTTCACCCCGGCCGATATATTTGCCTTTATTACTGGTTTGACACTGAGTATGAAGTGAGTTTCAAGGTGTCAGAGGGGCTGGAGAGGTTCTGGGCGCTGTATGAGCAGAAGAAAGGCTTGTTGGACTGGGAGGGGTTCAGGGCAATCCCAATCTCTGGGCCTGAGGTAAAGACACTGTGATATTCAAGCACGAATCTGTCCCCCCTGAGGATGTGCTCATTTGGCTAAAGCGCCAGTGCGTTGTTCTGTCCCCCTTTAGGGAAGTGGATAATGAGGAGGATTTCTGGGTGGTTGGGTGGCGCGCCCAGGTCAGGCTGCGGGCACAGAGCAACATCACCCAGCATCTGCCCAATTCCTTCTTTATAGGGAAAGTGAGGGGCACCTGCTTCTATCCTGGGCAGCCCCGACAGTGCTTCAAATGTGGGTCTAGGCGCCATCTTGCGAGGGATTGTGAGACCAAAGTGTGTGCGCTGTGTGGGGCCCAGGGCCACGTGAGTAAGGAGTGCAACATGATTCGCTGCAACCTGTGTGCCGCCTTGGGTCACTCACACTGAGAATGGCCAGGAGCCTGGCACAACATCCAGAAGGCTCGTCCCGGGACGGAGAGGGAACTGTTTGGGTCAGAGGAGACTCACACGGAAGTGACCAGAGAGCAGGAGAATGTCCAGGAACCCCCAGCAGCACAAGGGGAACCAGTGAGGAGCGAGAGGGAGGAAGGGAGGCAGCTTCAGTGGAACAGGCGGTAGAAGCTGGGGCAGCAGTGGCAGAGAGTGGGGCAGCAGTGGCAGAGAGCGGGGCAGCAGTGGCAGAAAGCAGGGCAGCAGTGGCAGAGGGCAGCAGTGGCAGGAAGCAGGGTAGAAGGGGTAGAAAGCAGGGCAGCAGAAGCAGGAGGCACTAATAAGACAGTAAGAGCTGAGGCAGCAGAGGAGAAGGAGTGGAAAGTGGCTAGGAAAGCTAAGAAAGCAAAGAAAAAGCCTGGCAAAATGGTTTTCAGCAACATCCTGGGAACATCCAACAGGTTTACTCTGCTCGAGGGCAAAAGCTGGGAGGAGCTGGCAAAGGAGGAGGAGGAGGAAGAGCTCAGTAGGATGGAGAAGGAGGCAGATGGCTCAGTAATGAAAGGGAAATCAGGGAAAGGAGCAAGGAAAGAAAAAGAAGGAACCGTGACCTCTAATGACTCCCTCAGCCCTATCAGGGTGCAGAGTGAGCCTGGAGGGATGAGATGGCGGAGGACTCGGGCACAAAGAGAAAAGGCAGATCTCCTGGTCGCAGCAGGGCAAGGATCCTCAGAAAGTCTTGTCTTTCTTAAGGAGGATGGGGGTTTTCAGGAGATCAGGGGGGTACAGGTGAAACGGTTCAGTGAAGAAGGGGAGGAAATGTCACCCAAAGTCCAAAAAACATCATCTGGAAATGGCCGGTCCCAACATTAAATTCTGCACTGCAAATGTCTGCAGTATAAAGAACTTTAGGACAAGATCGGAGGCTTTTAAGACCTTAGAAAAATGTGATGTAGATATGATTTTTATACAGGAGACCAGACTGGTTAATAAATCTGAGATATACAGCTCAAAAAGGGACTGGCAAAGGGGCCCGTTTTTCTGGTCCATAGCTGAGGAGCCAGCGGGAGGGGTGGGCATCGTTTTTGGTGGAAGAGTTAAGATCGTGGCCAAGTGCATTGTAGAGATCAAGGTGGGGAGGTGTCTGATGATCTGTTTAACATCAGGCAATATCTTGCTGGGAACTTTAATTTGGCACTGGGGCAGGGGGACAGAATGGGCAGGAACAACAAGTATGAGGGAGTGTGTCTCACTGACATGGTGTCCTAGGCCGGTCTGGTCGATGTGGCCACATTTGGGGGGCCCAAGGCTGCACACACCTACTTTTGCAGCAACAGAAGCAGTAGGTTGGACATGGCTTTTGTTAAAAAAGGTGAGAATTTCTCCAGCGTGACTGGGACTTTGGTTGATTTCTCAGATCACCTGGCCTTGTCCTTTATGTATGGCACCTCCAGTTCTACTAAGAACGGGGAGGCCCCTGGAGACTGGGCATCGGCATACTAACAGAGGAATCCACTAAGTCCCTGATGAAACAGTGTGAGTACAGTCGCCAAAAATCTATGGTTCTAGAGAGAGATTTTGGGGCAAAAAACTCCCTGCATCCTTTCCAGAA
The DNA here is from genome assembly GCF_000004195.4 of Xenopus tropicalis. NCBI lineage: Eukaryota > Metazoa > Chordata > Amphibia > Anura > Pipidae > Xenopus > Xenopus tropicalis. The sequence continues at coordinate 79,479,458 of NC_030685.2, read as the reverse complement.
TTGTAGGGCAACTTTGAGAAAGACACTGGTGACAGGCCTCATAGAACCCCAGGGTGAGTTACAGACATTGAGGGAGGGAATCCTGGGGGTGGTGAGGTCGCACTACACTGATTTGTTTGGGGAGAGAGTTTTGGATAAGGGGAGGATGAGGCGACCCCATCTCCTGATGCAAGTATTTTGGACTTCTCCCCTTTGGTTGAGGCCATTACTGAGGAGGAGGTGTGGCAGGCAATGGATAACCTGGGATGTAAGAAAACTCCAGGCCCTGATGGGCTGACTGCTGAGTTTTATAAGACCTTTAAAGAAAATCTGGTCCCAGTGTTGGCAAAGGTGTTTAATGACTGCCTGCAGAATGGTCCGACTACATCTATGCGCTACTCCTCTTTAATCCTGCTATCAAAGGGGAAGGATACAGTCCGTATTGAGAACTGGAGGCCTATTGCCCTTCTGAATACTGATAGAAAGATTCTCACACGGATCCTTTTCGTTATGTTGTTGTTATTTTCAGGCACTTTATTGTCCGCATGTCAGTTTTGCACGGTGGAAGGGCGGTGCATTCTCGGGGCGGTCGTTACGGTGAGAGAGGCCCTAGAGACATGCAAAGCTCAGAAACTGGGGAAATTCTTTTTATGTCTGGATCAGACGAAAGCCTTCGATCGGGTAAATCACGAGTACCTATGGGCTGTTTTGTCAAAGTACGGTATCCCGGGTAATTTCATCAGTTGGCTGAAAGGGTTGTACGATGGGGCAAAGAGCTTCCTGCTGATTAATGGCTGGCGTGACGCTGATTTTGAGGTGAGGGCAGGGGTAAGCCAGGGCTGCCCTTTAAGCCCTCTTCTGTATGTTTTTGCCTTGGATGCTTTTCTAAGAGCGCTGCAGGGGAGCGGAGGGGGTCGGCCTGCCTTCTAGTCATTCCCTTGAATTAGTCTCCTACGCGGATGATGTGACGGTTGTAGTCTCAAAGCCTGCGGAGGTGAGAGAAGTGTCCTGGTGCATCAGAAGCTACTCGGAGGCCTCGGGGTCTCGTCAACTATGAAAAGTCGCAGGCTCTTTGGAGTTTAGAAGGGGAGCCCAGCTTTAGGGTGAGCGGGTTCCCCACAGCCCCTACACAGGTTAAGATCCTGGGCATTAAATTTGGGAGGGGTGACATCGCCAGGCAAAACTGGGAAGAGAAGCTGGATATCGGAATGGCAAAGGTTCAGCAATGGAAATCATGGCGGCTGACCTATAGGGAAAGGGTGAGCCTGATCAAGACTTTCCTGGTCCCTTTATTTCTGTTTGTCTCGTATGTGTTTCCCGTGCCAGAATCTCTCTACGCTCGTATCCATAGTCTGTTCTTCCAAATGCTCTGGGGGAGCAGACTAAATCCTGTCAAAATGGGCATCACATTCCTACAGAGGAGAAAGGGAGGATTAGGGATTGTACAGCGCTGCGGAAAATGTTGGCGCTTTATAAAAAAAATGTTAATGTAATGTTAGGGATGGTGAGTCCGGTGGCTTTCTTTAGCGCCATATTCTAAAAGTTTAACTTTGGGAATCTAGCCCAAAGCACGGACTGTCTGTGGGAGTGTTGCATCAGGAGTTGTGCATCGCCTCTAATCAAAGACTGGGTACAGGGCGGCAGGGCTAAAGAGTTCCGGCTCAGATGTGCCTATTTCCCACCACACATCTCCCAAGCGCTAAAGCAGATGAGGAGATGGGAGATCAGAGCACCAGAAATCTCTTCTTTGTCTAGAAAACAGTTGTATGAAAAAATCTTGGAGACTTTCTTTGTTGCCCCTTTGGCTCTGAGAGACTGCACCAGCAGCCTAATGGGGCAGTGCATTAAATACCTTAACTGCCCCAGACAGCCCCCCAAGTTCTTCGATAATGCTTGGCTCTCCTTGCAGGGTAAGCTCTTTGTTAGGGGCAACATGAAGCACCTGAATATTGCTAGCAGGGAGTGCCCCCGGGGGTGCACAGTGAATATCGCTAGCAGGGAGAGCCCCCGGGGGTGCACAGTGAATATCGCTAGCAGGGAGAGCCCCCGGGGGTGCACAGTGAATATCGCTAGCAGGGAGCGCCCCCGGGGGTGCGCAGTGGAGGATACATCACAGCACTTTCTGGCTGATTGCCCCATTTCAGGGCAGTTATATAGGCAGGTGCTGGGAGTCTATAGGGTGTGTGCCAATACTTACAGTGAGAGAGCCTATGGGGTAGTGAGCAGGGGGCACCCGTACAATAGTGACACCCTGTTTATTGTATTCTCTGCTCTACGTTATCATTTATGGCTGATGTGCTGTAGGAAGTCCCTGGGGAATGAGAGCGACACCATAGAAACAACTGTCAGGAAAATTCTGGGTGAAATTGAAAGAGATAAATTGCAAGAAAGAGAATGGGAAACTTTGGCTTTTTGATTTTTCCTGTTCAAGTTCATTTTCTTTTGATGTTTCTTGAAATGTAATGTATGTATATATGTATTCCTGGTTCAGTTGTACGGTTTGAAGTTTTGAACTTTTTGTAAATATGTGAATATTCTTATCAATAAAAAATTCCTACCCATATGTATAAATACAAATATACAGAGAAGGAATGTTCTGGGCACACAATAAGCTGTACCCCCATACTGTACTGTCTAAGGGAAACACTATGGCACCTCCTACCCATATGTATAAATAAAGATATACAGAGAAGGAATGTTCTGGGCACACAATAAGCTGTACCCCCATACTGTACTGTCTAAGGGAAACACTATGGCACCTCCTACCCATATGTATAAATAAAGATATACAGAGAAGGAATGTTCTGGGCACACAATAAGCTGTACCCCCATACTGTACTGTCTAAGGGAAACACTATGGCACCTCCTACCCATATGTATAAATACAAATATACAGAGAAGGAATGTTCTGGGCACACAATAAGCTGTACCCCCATACTGTACTGTCTAAGGGAAACACTATGGCACCTCCTACCCATATGTATAAATAAAGATATACAGAGAAGGAATGTTCTGGGCACACAATAAGCTGTACCCCCATACTGTACTGTCTAAGGGAAACACTATGGCACCTCCTACCCATATGTATAAATACAAATATACAGAGAAGGAATGTTCTGGGCACACAATAAGCTGTACCCCCATACTGTACTGTCTAAGGGAAACACTATGGCACCTCCTACCCATATGTATAAATAAAGATATACAGAGAAGGAATGTTCTGGGCACACAATAAGCTGTACCCCCATACTGTACTGTCTAAGGGAAACACTATGGCACCTCCTACCCATATGTATAAATACAAATATACAGAGAAGGAATGTTCTGGGCACACAATAAGCTGTACCCCCATACTGTACTGTCTAAGGGAAACACTATGGCACCTCCCTCCCATATGTATAAATAAAGATATACAGAGAAGGAATGTTCTGGGCACACAATAAGCTGTACCCCCATACTAACAGGAGGTGTGTGAGTGAGCTCCAGGCTGTGAGTTTTCCCAGGCCCTTTTTGGGTCTGGGAGGAGCGATTTTCCCGCAAAGTTTGCAGGTTTTGAGATTTTCTCTCAGGAGAATCCTTTTCTCATTTGTTCCCGCTTTTCCCCCCAACAATTTCCTCCAAAAATGAGGAAGAAAGTGATGGTTACTCCGGGCAAAGGAGGAAGGCGCTTCCCCCAATCTGGCAGCAGCAGCTGAGAGCAGTGAGGTGCATAAGGAGGTGAAGGCCATGGCTAAGAGTGACAACAAGAAAGGAGTACCGGTACGGGTAGTGTTCCATCTGTAATGGAGGTCCCTGAGGAAGCGAACACCCCGGACGACCAAGCCGAGGTTGCTGCGGTGAGTTGCAGTTCTGCTGTGAGAAGCAGCAGTTCTGTTGCTGGGAGCTGCAGTTCTGCTGTGAGAAGCGGCAATTCTGTTGCTGGGAGCTGCAGTTCTGTTAAGAGAAGTGGCAGTTCTGTTGCTGGGAGCTGCAGTTCTGCTGTGGGAAGGGGCAGTTCTGTTGCTGGGAGCTGCAGTTCTGCTGTGGGAAGGGGCAGTTCTGTTGCTGGGAGCTGCAGTTCTGTTGGGAGAAGCGGCATTTCTGTTTCTGGGAGCTGCAGTTCTGTTAGGAGAAGCGGCATTTCTGTTTCTGGGAGCTGCAGTTCTGTTGGGAGAAGTGGCATTTCTGTTGCTGGGAGCTGCAGTTCTGTTAGGAGAAGCGGCAGTTCTGTTGCTGGGAGCTGCAGTTCTGCTGTGGGAAGGGGCAGTTCTGTTGCTGGGAGCTGCAGTTCTGCTGTGAGAAGCGGCAGTTCTGTTGCTGGGAGCTGTAGTTCTGCTGTGAGAAGCGGCAATTCTGTTGTTGGGAGCTGCAGTTCTGCCGTGGGAAGTGGCAGTTCTGTTGCTGGGAGCTGCAGTTCTGCTGTGGGAAGTGGCAGTTTTGTTGCTGGGAGCTGCAGTTCTGCCGTGGGAAGTGGCAGTTCTGTTGCTGGGAGCTGCAGTTCTGCTGTGGGAAGTGGCAGTTTTGTTGGTGGGAGCTGCAGTTCTGCCGTGGGAAGTGGCAGTTCTGTTGCTGGGAGCTGCAGTTCTGCTGTGGGAAGTGGCAGTTTTGTTGGTGGGAGCTGCAGTTCTGCCGTGGGAAGTGGCAGTTCTGTTGCTGGGAGCTGCAGTTCTGCTGTGGGAAGTGGCAGTTCTGTTACTGGGAGCTGCAGTTCTGCTTTGGGAAGAGGCAGTTCTGTTGCTGGGAGCTGCAGTTCTGTTGGGAGAAGCGGCATTTCTGTTTCTGGGAGCTGCAGTTCTGTTAGGAGAAGCGGCATTTCTGTTTCTGGGAGCTGCAGTTTTGTTAGGAGAAGCGGCAGTTCTGTTGCTGGGAGCTGCAGTTCTGCTGTGGGAAGGGGCAGTTCTGTTGCTGGGAGCTGCAGTTCTGCTGTGAGAAGCGGCAGTTCTGTTGCTGGGAGCTGTAGTTCTGCTGTGAGAAGCGGCAATTCTGTTGTTGGGAGCTGCAGTTCTGCCGTGGGAAGTGGCAGTTCTGTTGCTGGGAGCTGCAGTTCTGCTGTGGGAAGTGGCAGTTTTGTTGGTGGGAGCTGCAGTTCTGCCGTGGGAAGTGGCAGTTCTGTTGCTGGGAGCTGCAGTTCTGCTGTGGGAAGTGGCAGTTTTGTTGGTGGGAGCTGCAGTTCTGCCGTGGGAAGTGGCAGTTCTGTTGCTGGGAGCTGCAGTTCTGCCGTGGGAAGTGGCAGTTTTGTTGGTGGGAGCTGCAGTTCTGCCGTGGGAAGTGGCAGTTCTGTTGCTGGGAGCTGCAGTTCTGCTGTGGGAAGTGGCAGTTTTGTTGGTGGGAGCTGCAGTTCTGCCGTGGGAAGTGGCAGTTCTGTTGCTGGGAGCTGCAGTTCTGCTGTGGGAAGTGGCAGTTCTGTTGCTGGGAGCTGCAGTTCTGCTTTGGGAAGAGGCAGTTCTGTTGCTGGGAGCTGCAGTTCTGCTGTGGGAAGCGGCAGTTCTGTTGGTGGGAGCTGCAGTTCTGCTGTGGGAAGCGGCAGTTTTGTTGCTGGGAGCTGCAGTTCTGTTGGTGGGAGCTGCAGTTCTGCTTTGGGAAGAGGCAGTTCTGTTGGTGGGAGCTGCAGTTCTGTTGGTGGGAGCTGCAATTCTGCTTTGGGAAGAGGCAGTTCTGTTGGTGGGAGCTGCAGTTCTGCTTTGGGAAGAGGCAGTTCTTTTGGTGGGAGCTGCAGTTCTGCTGTGGGAAGCGGCAGTTCTGTTGGTGGGAGCTGCAGTTCTGCTGTGGGAAGCGGCAGTTCTGTTGGTGGGAGCTGCAGTTCTGCTGTGGGAAGCGGCAGTTCTGTTGCTGGGAGCTGCAGTTCTGTTGCTGGGAGCTGCAGTTCTGCCGTGGGAAGTGGCAGTTCTGTTGCTGGGAGCTGCAGTTCTGCTGTGGGAAGTGGCAGTTTTGTTGGTGGGAGCTGCAGTTCTGCCGTGGGAAGTGGCAGTTCTGTTGCTGGGAGCTGCAGTTCTGCTGTGGGAAGTGGCAGTTCTGTTACTGGGAGCTGCAGTTCTGCTTTGGGAAGAGGCAGTTCTGTTGCTGGGAGCTGCAGTTCTGCTGTGGGAAGCGGCAGTTCTGTTGGTGGGAGCTGCAGTTCTGCTGTGGGAAGCGGCAGTTTTGTTGCTGGGAGCTGCAGTTCTGTTGGTGGGAGCTGCAGTTCTGCTTTGGGAAGAGGCAGTTCTGTTGGTGGGAGCTGCAGTTCTGTTGGTGGGAGCTGCAATTCTGCTTTGGGAAGAGGCAGTTCTGTTGGTGGGAGCTGCAGTTCTGCTTTGGGAAGAGGCAGTTCTTTTTTCGTGGGAGCTGCAGTTCTGCTGTGGGAAGCGGCAGTTCTGTTGCTGGGAGCTGCAGTTCTGCTGTGGGAAGCGGCAGTTCTGTTGGTGGGAGCTGCAGTTCTGCTTTGGGAAGAGGCAGTTCTTTTGGTGGGAGCTGCAGTTCTGCTGTGGGAAGAGGCAGTTCTTTTGGTGGGAGCTGCAGTTCTGCTGTGGGAAGCGGCAGTTCTGTTGCTGGGAGCTGCAGTTCTGCCGTGGGAAGCGGCAGTTCTGTTGCTGGGAGCTGCAATTCAGAGGCAAGCCAGTAAGATGCTGCAAAGCATGCTGGGACCCAGGAAGGAAGTGCTGCAGGCTGTGAGGCAGCCATGGAGAGTGCTGAGGCCGCAGGCTGTGTGGCTATGGAGGAGGCTGAGGAGGCGCTAAGAGAGCCCTGAGACTGCTGCAATGGCCCAGGTAGGAGCAACGCACCTGTGTGATGGGGGAGAGACAGCTGCCAGCGATGGCGCTGGGAAGCCAGAGACTGTGGGCTCAGCTGGGCCCAATCAGAACCAGATAATCAGGGCTCTGAGACATTAACATTCTGGAGGAGAAAAGGAACATTTTGGAGGGGAGTATTGACAATATGGCGGCTGGTCTGGGGCCTTTAGGGGGGCAGAGAGAGCGAAAGCAGTAAAGAAACTTGCTTATATGAGTAAGGACTTGAAGGACATTGAAAATAACATTGCAGGAGGTTCCAGGAAATGGAGTAAAGTGACCTGAGAAAGTGGTTTAAAGACACTTTTTTTTCTAGAGGGACTGTGATTCCTGCAGGTGGGAATGTGGGTCCTTCATGTGCGGATTCCCGGGATCCACTAACTGTTTCATTGCCAGACACTAATACTAATATCCATACTGTGAGTGTGTCTGGTGTGAGTGTGCAGTGTGACACGGCTGCAGGGAGTACCGACACGGCTGCAGGGAGTACCGGCACGGCTGCAGGGAGTACCGACACGGCTGCAGGGAGTACCGGCACGGCTGCAGGGAGTACCGGCACGGCTGCTGGGAGTACCGGCACGGCTGCTGGGAGTACCGGCACGGCTGCTGGGAGTACCGGCACGGCTGCTGGGAGTACCGGCACGGCTGCTGGGAGTACCGGCACGGCTGCAGGGAGTACCGGCACGGGAGGCTGCTGGGAGTACCGGCACGGCTGCAGGGAGTACCGGCACGGGAGGCTGCTGGGAGTACCGGCACGGAAGGCTGCTGGGAGTACCGGCACGGGAGGCTGCTGGGAGTACCGGCACGGGAGGCTGCTGGGAGTACCGGCACAGGAGGCTGCAGGGAGTACCGGCACGGGAGGCTGCTGGGAGTACCGGCACAGGAGGCTGCAGGGAGTACCGGCACGGGAGGCTGCTGGGAGTACCGGCACGGAAGGCTGCTGGGAGTACCGGCACGGGAGGCTGCTGGGAGTACCGGCACGGGAGGCTGCTGGGAGTACCGGCACAGGAGGCTGCAGGGAGTACCGGCACGGCTGCTGAAAAGCATAACACGCACACAGTGGCCCCAATCATTTTATGAGATATTGTGGCCCTAAGGATGCAGCCAGATTTGCACATAATAATAAATGCTCCCATGTATTAAATGTGGTGCAACTGTCTGCTCAGACAATGGCCCCGGGTGGGGAAGGTGGCATTTCTAAACAACTCAAAACTCAGAAAATCTCCAGCCTTGCTTGAATTCACAATGTTTTCTATATTAAAAAAAAATGACCCCTTTATACTCCATTCAAACTGTCTTTGCAGAAATCAATTGCACTTATTTACTTTGTATTTTGTTCCCATAGCTTCAGCATTTCTCCCCTGCCCAAACTGCTTTTCCCTATACACTAGGCATCTCAGTGCAGGGGGGGCTTTTTACCTTTCTGGGCTCTCTGCCAAAAGCCCACTTCATTAATTAAATGGGAGAAACAATGTATCTAAGTGCAGGTGATGCTCGTTAAGATTTCTGGGCTCTCTGCCAAAAGCTACTAAATTTGTATCTTTTTTTAGCTTCAGTGCAGGAGATCAAAGGGAAATGAGGGACTTTTCAGTAAGAATCCGGGACTGCGGGTTGAGCTGTCAAAAGAGGGACTGTCCCACGAAAATCGAAAATCGAGACAGTTGGGAGGTACGCTATCAAGCCACTTTCTCCCCTGCATCCTCCTCGCTGAGATTTCCCAAACAGTGCGCTCAAGATAAGAAATGTGCAGTGCTTGAAGAAAGATTTTCAACTTTGATAGAGGAAACCATAAAGCCCTCCCACTCTCTGCTCTATTTACCGAGACGTCACACTCTCGTCTCTCTCGAGGGAGCACCACATACAGTAACTTCTGCACTGCATTCACCTAAAAGTTATAATGGAACTAAGCGGGAGCAGGAGCTATGTGGTGCTCCCTCGAGAGAGACGAGATTGTGACGTCACGGTAAAAAGAGCAGAGAGTGGGGGGCTTTAAAGCTTCAGAAAGCGGGGCATTTAAAAAATAATCCGGGACTGCGTGCCAAAATCGGGACTGTCCCGCGTAAAGCAGGATAGTTGGGAGGCATGACTGTACTGTCTAAGGGAAACAATATGGCACCGTCTACCCATATGTATAAATACAAATATACAGAGAAGGAATGTTCTGGGCACACAATAAGCTATACCCTCATATTGTACTGTCAAAGGGAAACACTATGGCACCTCCTACCCATATGTATAAATACAAATATACAGAGATGGAATGTTCTGGGCACACAATAAGCTGTACAACCATACTGTACTGTCAAAGGGAAACACTATGGCACCTCCTACCCATATGTATAAATACAAATATACAGAGATGGAATGTTCTGGGCACACAATAAGCTGTACCCCCATACTGTACTGTCAAAGGGAAACACTATGGCACCTCCTACCCATATGTATAAATACAAATATACAGAGATGGAATGTTCTGGGCACACAAAAAGCTATACCCTCATACTGTACTGTCAAAGGGAAACACTATGGCACCTCCTACCCATATGTATAAATACAAATATACAGAGATGGAATGTTCTGGGCACACAAGCTGTACCCCCATACTGTACTGTCAAAGGGAAACACTATGGCACCTCCTACCCATATGTATAAATACAAATATACAGAGATGGAATGTTCTGGGCACACAATAAGCTGTACCCCCATACTGTACTGTCAAAGGGAAACGCTATGGCACCTCCTACCCATATGTATAAATACAAATATACAGAGATGGAATGTTCTGGGCACACAATAAGCTGTACCCCCATACTGTACTGTCTATGGGAAACGCTATGGCACCTCCTACCCATATGTATAAATACAAATATACAGAGAAGGAATGTTCTGGGCACTCAATAAGCTGTACCCCCATACTGTACTGTCTAAGGGAAACACTATGGCACCTCCTACCCATATGTATAAATACAAATATACAGAGAAGGAATGTTCTGGGCACTCAATAAGCTGTACCTTTATACTGTACTGTTTAAGGGAAACAATATGGCAGCTCCCATGTCTATATAATGTATGAATACAGATGTGAAGAGCAGGCATTTTCTCTGTACACAATAACCTATAACATTTGTTAGCTTTAGGAACAGAAACTAACAGTGCACATATATAGGGTGTATTTCCCTTTAAATGTTTCTTATGAGTCTATGGACTTCACTTCACTTTTTTTTTTTTTTTTAAATGATGAAATCTCACCCTGCACTTCCTGAAATCTGCACAAGCAGGACGAGGGCGGAAAAGGTAGGAAATCTGTTTGTGTGATGTATGAAGAACACTTTATTAGCTGTATGTGTAATAAAGGTGGGGGTCTCCCCCGTGCCATCACCCTGTGAAGTTTGTATCTGCTATGTCAGAAACTTAAAGGGATACTGTCATGATTTTTTATGGGGTCATTTTTATTTCTAAATGACACTGTTACACAGCAAATAATTCCCTCTGCCATTTAACCTTTTATTCTTGAACCAACAAATGTATTTGTAGCTGTAATATTGGTGTGTAGGCGCCATCTCAGTGCATTGTGCCTGAGTCTGAGCTTTCAGCCAGCGCTACACATTAGAACTGCTTTCAGCTAACCTATTGTTTCTCCTACTCCCATGTAACTGGAGGAGTCCCAAGCCGGACTTGGATTTCTTACTATTGAGTGCTATTCTGATACCTACTGGGAGCTGCTATCTTCCTCCCTTCCCATTGTTCTGCTGATTGGCTGCTGGGAGGTAGGGGGGATATCACTCCAACTTGCAGCGCAGCAGTAAAGTGTGCCTGAGTCTGAGCTTTCAGAAGGAGCCAGCGCTACACATTAGATCTGCTTCACCGTCTGAGTCTTGGAGAAGACCAGCTTGGCGCACCTTCTATACCAGTGGCCCCACAGGTAACTGCTTGCTCCCCTGTCTCTTGTCACTTTGGGGTATATTTATCATGCTGTGTAAAAAGTGGAGTGAAGCATTACCGGTGATGTTGCCCAGGGCAATCAATCAGCAATTAGATTTCAACAGTTAGAAAACCAAAGCAAAGCATCTGATTGGCTGCTATGAGCAACATCACCGGTAATGTTTTACTCCACTTCTTACACAGCATGATAAAGATTTGTATAGTGAGAAAAGCAATTCACACTGGGGATTTTCTGCCCGCTGGGTACACGAGTACTGAATAGAGGCACACAGATGACATTAGCCTAAGTAAATATACACTCTAGTCATGATCAAGTGATAGTTTTATAAACATCCTGGGGAATATGCTGTGTATTTACCTTGTTCTTAATAATACTCTTTACTCTGAGGATGTTTAGATAAAACAGTTCATTATTAGTGTGCTAAACGCTTTGAACTGCTTCCTCCTATTTCATGAAACCAAACAGCCTTCTTTTTTATCAGACACTTAATAACTTTTCCCAAACTCTCCATTCATTCAGTCTGTAGTGAGATAAGTACATCCATTGTTCTAGATATATCTGACTTGAGATAAGCTGCCGAATCTGTGTAAGGGCTCTGGTACACGGGCCGATTCTAGCTGCCGATATCCGTCCCTTAAGCTGGCCATACACGCACCGATAATATCGTACAAAACCCTGTTTCGTACGGTATTCGATGCATGTATGGAAAGTCTGCGAGACGACTGATATTGCAGGAGGCTGCTGATATCGGTTGACTCGACGATCGGCCAGGTTAAAAGATTTTGAGTGGGCGCCATAGAAGGCGCCTGATCAAAATCTGCCTTCAGGGCTGAATCGGCAGAAGGAGGTAGAAATCCTATTGTTTCTACCTCCTTATCTGCCGTTTCAGCCCTGAATGGTTAGTGGCCGATTGTATGATCTTTCGTGCGACCGATGGTCGCACGAAAGATCAGAAATCGCCACGTGTGTGGCCACCTTTAGACCGATTCTGCAGCTAATCGGCCATGTATGGGCACTACCGACGGGCAGGGTCGGACTGGGGGGTGCAGGGCCCACCGGGGCTCCCACCCCAGGGGCCCTGCAGGTGCCTCAGCCACGTCCCCTAACCCCCCCAGGGGCCCCCCTAACCCCCCCCAAGGGCCCCCGCCTGACGTCCTCCCCGAGCGTGTATAAATTGAACGCGTCGGGGAGGAACAGTCAGTAGCGGGGAGCGCCGACAAAGGTCGGACTGGGCCGCTGGGGCCCACCGGGATTTTTCCCGGTGTCCCGGCGGCCCAGTCCGACCCGGCCGACGGGCCTGCGCAACCGATATCTGGCCTGAAATTGGGCAGGTCTCAATCGGGCAGGTTAGAAAATCTAGTCGGATCGAGCCGATGCGGCCCCCGGACCGACTTTTCCTAGGCCCATCGTTATAATTCGATCGTTTGTCCCCAGGGCAATTATCCTGTATTCTCCCGATATTGCCCACCTGCTTGGCGGACATCTTAAGGGTGAAGACACACAGAGCTACTAGTAGCAGCTACTTGTTGTGGCTACTAAAATAGATAATGCTGATCATTTACTGATAATTGTCTCTATGTCTGTTTTAGCAGAGGCAATTCTCAGTATTGTCTATGGCAGGGTATTTTCTGGCGTTTAGTAGCCGTGACAAGTAGCTGCTTCTAAGTAGCTCTGTGTGTCTTCACCCTTAGACCGATTCGCCAGCTTATCTGCCCATGTATGTGGCCTTCCCTGATGGTCTTCCCCGATATCTGACGAAAAATCGCCCAGGTCTTAATCAGGCAGGTTTGGTTTTCTTTTTGGATAAACCAATGACAAATAAATGACAAATACTGTACATATTAGTTAATAATGTAAGTGTTCCTAGCACACACAAGTAAATGTAGACTGTAGAAATTGTATCAGATGCACCAAATCATCAATTCCAAAAGCAAACAGAGCCTTTTATCTCCGATCTGTATGCTTAACCTTCAGCCAAGTTATTAATTAGCATTAGAAGTTAATCTATAAGTTCTCCGTGAATTGGCAAGTTACCTCCTATGTCTTGACTTCTAGGTTTGCCAAGTAAGCCATTAGGGTTTCGAGTAATAGAAAGGGGGTGTTAATCCCCAAAAATATGTAGGGACCCATAGGGTTAAGCTCCCTATGGCTTTACTTCTCTACTTTTCCTTATCTGTACTGTTATAGGGCAGAGCCCTCTATACTCAGGTTACAGTTTCTTAAGCTATCCCTTATAGGTTTAGCCTGGTTGTACACGCCCCCTGCAGACTGATATAGTGTCTGGCAGGAGGGTGTGACTTCCTCTTTGGCTGCCGGTCTGCTACCTGAAGCAGCACTCCATTGAGCCTGGGTACAGCTCCGGCCCAGTAGCCATATTCATCTAAATTAAGTCGGGGACAGGGCCCCGTGAATGAGGAAAAGACAGTATAGCAGCATATTTCATAGCACCCTCTAGTAGTGGTGAGTTCAGACAGAATTACCGTATTTTTCGCCCTATAAGACGCTCCGGAATATAAGACGCACCCAATTTTAAAGGAGAAAAATCTAGAAAAAAAAGATTCTGAACCAAATACTGTAGTAAAATATTTTATATCAACTGTATAAAGTTAATTGTCTCTGGGCTCGCACATAATGAGGCTTCCCCCAGGGCCCCCCCCCAAGCATCCTTCAGCTTCCCCCAGGCCCCCCCCCAAGTATCCTTCAGCTTCCCCCAGCCCCCCCCCCAAGCATCCTTCAGCTTCCCCCAGGCCCCCCCCCAAGTATCCTTCAGCTTCCCCCAGCCCCCCCCCAAGTATCCTTCAGCTTCCCCCAGCCCCCCCCCAAGTATCCTTCAGCTTCCCCCAGCCCCCCCCCCCCCAAGTATCCTTCAGCTTCCCCCAGGCTCCCACCAAGTATCCTTCAGCTTCCCCCAGGCCCCCCCCAAGTATCCTTCAGCTTCCCCCAGGGCCCCCCCAAGTATCCTTCAGCTTCCCCTAGGCCCCCCCAAGTATCCTTCAGCTTCCCCCAGGCCCCCCCAAGTATCCTTCAGCTTCCCCCAGGGCCCCCCCAAGTATCCTTCAGCTTCCCCCAGTGCGCCCCCAAGTATCCTTCAGCTTCCCCCAGGGCCCCCCCAAGTATCCTTCAGCTTCCCCCAGGCCCCCCCAAGTATCCTTCAGCTTCCCCCAGGGCCCCCCCAAGTATCCTTCAGCGTCCCCCAGGGCCTCCAAGCATCCTCCAGCTCCCCCACGGCACCCCCAGCATTCTTCAGCTTCCCCCAGGGCCCCCAAGCACCTTCCATTTCCCCCCTAACCTACCCCCAGCGGCCTCCGGCTCCCGTGATGTCTTCCTCTCTGTGCCGCGGCTCCCAGCTGCTTCTGTGCTTTTATAAGGTTGCGCCCTGTGAGTGTGACGTCAGTACGCACGGGCGCAACCTTATAAAAGCGAGGATGCGGCAGAGAGCCGCGGCACAGAGAGGAAGACAGTTCGCCGTATAAGACGCACCAACTTTTCCCCCCCAATTTTGGGGAAGATAAAGTGCGTCTTATACGGCGAAAAATACGGTATATAGAAAGAGCAGCCATTTGCTCCATCAAGGATAATAGCAAAGGAGTAGTCTTCCTACTAGGCCTTTATTGCCTTATTGTAGGGACACAGAAGTGCTAGGGAATTAGGTTAGCAAATATGCCTTGCCCTAACCTCCAAAAGAGCATGGGACTATGCCGGTGAGCTTTCCTACCTGCCCAACCTCTTGATGAGAAGGGATACCCAGGGGAGCATCATACTTCTGCTATTGATCCATTTACATCAATTGTATAGCTGCATACTGTTCTGCATCTATTGAGTGAGTATTAATAACCCTGCATACCATTGTCTTGGACAATAAAGCATTATCTAGTTCATCCATAAGAATCCTCTGGCGTCCATTTCTATATATTGCACCACACTACCTCAGCTAGTTGTAGTTCAACTACACCCTCAGCTCCATTATCTGTCTCCCACTTAGCGGAGGCCCACTCCTTTGTATTAAGGTCGCATGTAACACATGCTCTACAGCACGCTACTAGCCTGGGTTGGCCATATTATAGCCAAATAGGTGTTACAAATATATTGCATTTAATAAGCTTAAAATGTGTAGCATCTCCTGCTTTTTATTCAGTTAAATGAGAAGCAGCTGCAGTAGTCTGCATAGGATCAATGTCTGATATTAAAAAAGGGGAAACAAACCTGAGAGTGTTATTATTATTATTATTATTATTATTAACATGCATTTATAAAGCACCAGCATATTCCGCTGTTCAGTGAGTGGGTTTATACATTGTACATAATTAAATACAAAACAACCAATAACCGATAGAAAAGGATGAAGAGGGCCCTGCCCAGAAAAGCTTACAATCTATAAATCTGCTATATCTAATTTCAGCATGAAAATGTACAGTATTTCTCTTCAAATTATATAGTTTTAAAATCTCAAAAGACCCCTTATCTGGAATACCCTTGGTCCCGAGCATTCTGGATAATGAGTCCTATACCTGTATATATATATATATATATATATATATATATATATAGAGAGAGAGAGAGAGAGAGAGAGAGAGAGAGAGAGAATCTCATCTTCTGGTAGCCATGTTACCTTCTTTCCAAAATCTCAAAAGCCCCTGACCAAATATGATCCAGTTCAAGTTTTCATGAAGATCGCTCGATAAAATTGATTTGATTTATCATTTGTGATGATACAATTTCACAAATACGTCATTGTGGTTACATATTTGATACAAGAGTTCCCCCCAAAACAATGGTCTCTCAATGAGCTTTAACTTGTATTGAAATTGTAGACATGAAGGGGGTGAAGGTGGCCATACACGGGCCGATTCTAGCTGCCGATATCAGTCCCTTAGACCTATTTGGCAGCTAATTGGCCCATGTAGGGGCACTAACGATGGGCCTGCCCGACCGATATCTGGCCTGAAATCAGGCAGATATCGATCGGGCAGATTAAAAAATTTAGTCGGATTGGGGACTGCATCATGGAGCCGAACCGACTTCGCCTATACTTGTCATTCTAATTCGTTGATTTGGCCCCAGGGCCAAACGACCGAATTAGCCTGGATTCGCCCGATATCGCCCACCCGTAGGTGGGGGATATCGTGAGAAGATCCGCTTGCTTGGCGACATCGCCAAGTAAGTGAATCCGAACGTGAATGGCCACCTTAAGAGGGTGGGTAGATGTAACCTGTTTGTATTTATAGTACAAGTAAAGATATGAGGTGCTTTTACTGTTATTATTAAATCTAGAAACAGGGAAAATGTGAATGAAAAATGTGTAATTATCTTCGATAAATGTGTGAAGTAGGGCACTTGGGAGGGGTACAGGATTTATAGAAGAGCATAAAATGCCAGGTATTATAAATAAAACAGAGGTTATAGTGAGGTTTACCTAAACATATCAAAGTATTTTAAAATGGACTATTAGCAAGAAGTGCCAACATATGCAAAGCTTCCAGTTACTGTATCATCACTCTCCATAAGTGGCAATGAGCAGTGTTCCCACTAATCAGCATTTCTTCAGGCAAGGGGTGAGGTGACCTGTATTAATCTTTCCTTACTTAGCTCCTCTCTGCCCTACATAGGAGATTATTTGCCATTCTGTTCTGGGCCCACATGTACCATCTATATTGCACATTAGCTGTACTTCAACACTTCAAGGGTACTTGTTAAATGCCTCACTAATTATTGTACGGTCGGATGAGCATTTTTACTGCCTGCTAATTCCTGAACCTGCATGACTCGAGGGGAGAATCTGTGTCAAGGTCATACAGGGAATATTGCCCCTATAGGCTTCAACAAGCACTCGGAGGGATGGATAACATATGTATTGATATATGTAAAATTGTCTAATTGATCTAAAAAGGACATTAAAAGCCTTGGAGAAATAACGAAAGCAACTACAGAAAACATATGTTATCCGCTGAAAGCATAATGTCTTCTCCATCTGGAATGTGACAAGCAGTAATAATGGTAAATCAAATTAATTCAACGTACATTGTGCATTTTATTTCATCCAAAGTAATTACTAATAATCTGTCTTTAGTGATGCTCTACTTAAAGAGAAACAAGAGCTAAAATCCTTTTGCTCCATGATAAAAATACTTTACTGATAATTATTAAATAGATTATGAAAAGAAAAGTGGCGCAATAGGGTTACATTCCCACAACCTGATATCCGGCGTTTTGAGCTTGTTTTTGTATCTTTTGGACCTACATTCCTCAGAACTTCAGGTTACTCCCTTCTGTATGGGAGTGTGTGAACTCAAGTGCCCTATTGGCTGGGTTGGAATTATTGGGATGTTTTAACAAATAAAACAATCTGAAAAAAAGTGCTATCGCCAGACTATTGGGTCCTGGGACGGGCAATGCAAGAATATTCTTAGGGGTGAATAAGTTTGGTGCTGGCAAATACAGTATATGTCCCTCGGGCTAGTGTTTGGGCCCCTTCAATTTTTCCAGATGGAAGGAAACCTTAAGCCTCCCCAAGGACCTTGTAACTTATACATCGCCTCTGACTTAAGCTGGCTATACACCAATACATAATCCTTTTGTTTATTCTTAGTCAATGAAAACAACAATTTCAAGCGATATCATCTAGCCAAAACTAGGAAAGATACCTGCTTGGCCCTGCAAACAAATGGACAATGGGCAAATCCTATTATTAACAATTTTTCAATCAATGTATGATCATTTGGTGCCCACTAAAAGTGCCCATACACGTGAAGATTTGCTGGCTTGGTGAGGTCGCCAAGCGAGCGGATCTTTACCCGATATCCCCACCTAACGATCAAATTATAACAGAGGCAATGGGGTAGTCGGTTCAGGGACCGCATCAACGAGCTGATGAGGTCCCTGATCCGACTAAATCTTTTAACCTGCCCGATCGATATCTGGCCAATTTCAGGCCAGATATCGGTCGGGCAGGCCCCTCGTTCCTGCCCCTACATGGGCCGATAAGCTGATGAATCGGTCGAAGGGACCGATATTGACAGCTACAATCGGCCTGTGTATGGCCCTTACTATGATTTAACGGAAATTGGTCAGCTTTCTGCCTTTTCAGACCAAGTTGGCAGCTCTAACCAATCTTTTCAAAAACTGGCCAGATATGTATGGAAGAACCAGATCAGTACATTCATGCAGTCCATTCCCAACAGGCCTGCATAATGCTCTGTAATGATCTGGTTGTTGGTTTGAGAGCCAAACAATTGGATCAGCCCAATTATTTGAAGTATGTAGGCAGTCAAATCGGGCAAAGATCTGCTCATTGGGCAACCTCACCATAAAGTGGTGGAATTATTTATCTAAAATTGCTGCACTGGTAGATGCAACAGATAGTCTAATAAATTAAGAAAGTATAGGGAGATGATTACTGCTATCAGAACTTGCTATTAATATTGATCCGGGATTAATGTTTTGGTTTAAAAAAAATCTCTTGTTCAGCCAAATCTCAAAAACACATGTGAAGTAAAAGCCGTTCCAAAGGCATGAATACAAATTATTTACATAAGACAAGGGGAGATAACATATAGTGCATTCACCTGATTTCACTATCCCAAAAGGATCACAAGATCAAAAGCTAAAATCAGTAGAAATAATAGTAGGGTAATATTTGAAATACTTCCCTAAACTTATAGATGTACAGGTCACATAACAACCACATTTGCTCATTAGGCCTTTTCATTCTTTAGTTTTCTATCAATGCTTTGTATTGTATTGTATTGTCCCAAATGACTTCTTAAATAATGCATTAACCAAGCAAATATCGGTGTGTGGGCTCATCCTGCTGCCAAATAATGACAAAAAGAAACTTTTATGTTCAGGTTCCTTCGGCAGAAGCTCACACTGATTGCCAGTTGGATACTGGCAGGTACATCTGTCCTTCTGCCCTCCTACAGCCTTTGTAAGATCAGCCCACCTACAGACTATCTAGTGCCTAATAACAGCCCCAATCATCCAACATTGTGGCGATAAAAGCAAGAGAGACACCTTTTGGTGTATAAGATGTAAGAGTTCTGAGGTGGGGTGGGGTGAAGATATACATTTACCAGTATGAACTTAGTCATTATAGTACAATGTAGAATAATAAACCTACCATAGTGGTCACTATGGACCTGATGTAAAGTGAAGGGCAAGTTTCATGGTTTTCTTCAAAATTGAAACTCTGGCATCCGTGGAGAAGGTGGCATGATAGGCCTGAGCAATTTTTCTACTTTTGAGTAGAACTTTCGGGCCTATCAGAGTCTTTTGCAAGAAGATTATCTCTCTGGACCACTGTGTAAGCAAAGTGAACAATAGGGCTCTTTTATTTTTTATTTAAAGGAATGCTGTCATGGGAAAACATGTTTTATGTTTTTTTGTTTTTTTAAAACACATCAGTTAATAGAGCTTCTCCAGCAGAATTCTGCATTGTAATCTGTTTTGCCCATGGGGCTTATACTTCATTTCCCAGGGTGCCACAGCCATGTGACCTGTGCTCTGATAAACTTCAGTCACACTTTACTGCTGCGCTGCAAGTTGGAGTGATATCCCCCCCCCCCCCCCCCCCCCAGCAGCCGATCAGCAGAACAATGGGAAGGGAGCAAGATAGCAGCTCCCAGTAGGTATCAGAATAGCACTCAATAGTAAGAAATCCAAGTCTGGCTTGGGACTCCTCCAGTTACATGGGAGTAGGAGAAACAATAGGTTAGCTGAAAGCAGTTCTAATGTGCAGCGCTGGCTCCTTCTGAAAGCTCAGACTCAGGCACACTTTACTGCTGCGCTGCAAGTTGGAGTGATACCCCCCCCTCACCCCCAGCAGCCGATCAGCAGAACAATGTGAAGGGAGCAAGTTAGCAGCTCCCAGTAGGTATCAGAATAGCACTCAATAGTAAGAAATCCAAGTCCGGCTTGGGACTCCTCCAGTTACATGGGAGTAGGAGAAACAATAGGTTAGCTGAAAGCAGTTCTAATGTGTAGCGCTGGCTGAAAGCTCAGACTCAGGCACAATGCACTGAGATGGCGCCTACACACCAATATTACAGCTACAAATACATTTGTTGGTTCAAGAATAACATTTTAAATGGCAGAGGGAATTAACTATGTTAACAGTGTCATTTAGAAATAAATTTATCCCACACTAGGGCTATATCTCATAATGTAAATTTTAGAAATTGCCTAGATATAGGTTTCCTATTCTCAACAGATAAATATTTCAGACCTAATTCAGACAACTTAGGGTCCCCAGATTTTACTTTTCTCCATTAAAAGTCATTAAAATACATCTATTGAAAAACATCCATGCAAACTTTTTCCTTTTGACCTCAGATCACAAGTAGATTATTCTTGAGTATTGGCTAATGAGCTACAAAACCTTTTTTTTTTTTTTTTTGGTAGGAAGGCAATTCCATCTGTTTGAGTCACGCTTGAACATGAATCACACTAATGATACGTCCAGTGCAACTGTAGACTTGTTGAGTTATCTTGAAAATGTTTCATTACTTATCCAATGTTTTCCATATTATCCATGAAGTCCAGGGATCTCTGGGAGCTCAAATTAAGATTGTCGTCCTGACTTATTAAGATCCTGGTGCATTTGTTTCCCGAAAATGGAGCTGCACCGAACAGAAAAAGGCAGAATGGGTATATTTTTAAAAAAATATATTTATAAGGAACTCTTTTCTTTTTTCTTTTTTTTTTTTCATTACAAACTTCATAATAAATGAACAGAATCTACTTTTTTATAATACAACGATTCCATCAATAGCCTGCTAATTAGACAATTAAATGTGTCGCAAATGGGGAAAGTGAATTTTAACACAGGTATAATTATTTTGAACAAAAAGCGGCTGCAAAAAAAAAAAACGTATTATGAGGTATTGTTAATTACGTGACAGTCAAATGAGATTCCCTGTAATGAGCCACACAGGTAATCAGCCCGAGCCTGCTGGAATATTTTATGATTGCTTTCCTTGGGGATATGATTAGATAAAATACAAAGTTACTGCTGGCTTTCTAGGTTTCTTTTACAGTATTAACTAGGGAATAACTTTAAAGGGCGAATTATATCATATTTATAAAATTACTTTATCTTTTATTTTATATATTTCCTTACTGGGATGTAAAATTTGTGTTGGTCTTGGACATTATTCTTATAAAAAGCCACAGCAGAAACAGCATGTAGAACAAATCCAGTGGTCAGGAGCAGCATCAGACTGGGGTGTATGAAGCCCAATGGGGTCGCCAAACCAGGGCCCCCGAACCCCCCTAGGGGCCACCACTGCCCGTCCACTCACCCACCACCAAACCCTCCCCCCCATGCCATATATCTTATACAGGTATGGGACCCATTATCCAGAATGCTTGGGACCTGGAGTTTTCCAGATAAGGGATCTTTCTGTAATTTTGGATCTCCTACCTTAAGTCTACAAAAAAAATATTTAAACAGTAATTAAACCCAATAGGATTGTTTTGCCTCCAAATAAGGGTTAATTATATCTTAGTTGGGATCAAGTACAGGTACTGTCTTATTATTAGAGAGAAAAGGGAATCATTTAACCATTAAATAAACCCAATAGGGATGTTCTGCCCCCAATAAGGGGTAATTATATCTTAGTTGGGATCAAGTACAGGTACTGTTTTATTATTACAGAGAAAAGGGAATCATTTAACCATGAAATAAACCCAATAGGGCTGTTCTGCCCCCAATAAGGGGTAATTATATCTTAGTTGAGATCAAGTACAGGTACTGTTTTATTATTACAGAGAAAAGGGAATCATTTAACCATGAAATAAACCCAATAGGGCTGTTCTGCCCCCAATAAGGGGTAATTATATCTTAGTTGGGATCAAGTACAGGTACCGTTTTATTATTACAGAGAAAAGGGAATCATTTAACCATGAAATAAACCCAATAGGGCTGTTCTGTCCCCAATAAGGGGTAATTATATCTTAGTTGGGATCAAGTACAGGTACTGTTTTATTATTACAGAGAAAAGGGAATCATTTAACCATGAAATAAACCCAATAGGGCTGTTCTGCCCCCAATAAGGGGTAATTATATCTTAGTTGGGATCAAGTACAGGTACTGTTTTATTATTACAGAGAAAAGGGAATCATTTAACCATTAAATAAACCCAATAGGGCTGTTCTGCCCCCAATAAGGGGTAATTATATCTTAGTTGGGATCAAGTACAGGTACCTTTTTATTATTACAGAGAAAAGGGAATCATTTAACCATGAAATAAACCCAATAGGGCTGTTCTGTCCCCAATAAGGGGTAATTATATCTTAGTTGGGATCAAGTACAGGTACTGTTTTATTATTACAGAGAAAAGGGAATCTATACATGGTATGATGGGTTAGAATTTCCCCTTAGGCTCACAGTGTAATGCAAGCCCTCCCTTTTCCATTGTAAAGTGATAGATTCTGGGACATTATGTCTCTCTGATTTCCAGAGAATCCGTGCAATACCCAATGTGGAAAGCAGAAAGATTTCAAGTCCCAGAATCTGTCACTTCGCAATGGAACAAGGTGAGGGGGGCGTGCATTACACTGTGAGCCTAAGGTCTATGGTCTGTATGAGTATCATGGTTTCTTTTCAATCTTTCAATCTTTTCAATGCCTGTGCTTATGCACCTTTTCTATGTAAGCCTAACTGAATGAGCTCATATCAAAAAGGGGGTATAGTTTCCCTTTAATAAGAACGTCTTTTAACAGACTTTCCGCAGATCGAATTTAAACCTTTTGCATCAGACAAGAAAGGTGGGCACTTAAGGAAGAGCAATGCATAATGTGTTATGGGGACATTACTGGCTTTAACAGCTTCAGGGGAAAAGGAAAATAGGCCCATGATATTCCTATTAAAATAAAATTGTATACATTATGGCTCAGTACAAATTGGAAGTAGCAAGACCAGGTCCTCTGACATTCATTGCTTTGTTTATGACTTGGGGGGGGTGCATATTTGATATATTTTCTGCATTCTGCCTCAAAGGGACAACGTACAGATGCTCGTTTTGTGTTAATGATAAATGTTGCAGAAAATTGTGATATAATGTAGTTGCTCAGGCTTTTAATGGTCCGCTCGTTAATAGCAACAGCAAATTAATGTAAAAGAGCAGTGGATGCTTTTATGCGCTGCTGCAAATATACTCAGATGGGGCCTTAGATAGCATCTTAAAGGAGAATTAAAGCTAAACAAAGAAGTGGGGCACAGTCAATGCTGCATGTTGTTATGTTTTGGGGTTCTGTACCAACCCAAGAAAATTATGACCTGTTAGTAAAGAACATACCCCCAGTAGCCCCCGTCTTCTTTTCTGCTGGCCACCAAACAGATCTTTCCCCGATATGACCCCAACAACAGGGTACAGGATCACATCAACAGGTCAATATGTTCTTCGTCCTGATCTGATTTTCAGACATACCCAACTTCCAACCAGAAATCAGTTGGTTTAGGGCTGTTGAAGGACCCCATACATGAGCAGATAAGCTGCCAACTTGATCTCAATCAGCAGAACTCTCAAATAAATTGGGTTCCAGTTGTCTTTAAAGCAAATAGTTTGCTAAATTACATTCAGTCTCTTTGATGTTGCTTCACACATGGTACAATACTTAATCACTTCACAGACACCTCAGTTGATGCAATAGGGTTCAGGTGTAGTGTTAGTAACTTCCAGAGGTAGTACTTACTTATAGGTACATTAGTCCTAAGCCCTAGTAGGATACTTACTGTGGTGCTTTTCTCTAGGAACCTCTCTTTCCCTGAGTCTAACCGCTTGAGTCCCTATGCTTACAAGTGACAAAGTGGGAAACTAACTCTTCTGGTCTCCTCACTGGAGCCTCTGGCTGCTCTACTAACTACCCTCAGCCTAACTCTTCCTACAAGAATGAGTTATAACTGAATCTATCTTGACACTAGCTAGTCCTATTGAGGCCTCATACCTTGTGCTTTCAAGGACTGACCAACCCCTCCAGCAAGTGGAGTCCAAAGAGACATAACCACATAGTAACATAGTAAATCAGGTTGAAAAAAGACATCTATCAAGTTTTGTCTATATATAACCTACCTAACTGCTAGTTGCCCTGTGATTGTCCTTTCACTATCTAGGGATACCTGAGACCCCTGGCCCATTACAGTACTGCCAGACAACTCTTCAATTTGAAAAATTTAAACAACTCCTCCTTCCAACTCTGAACAAACCTCGGCTCGATTAACCTGTATGGGGACTTATTAAAGGTAAAGGTGAGCAAAAATCTTTTACCTTTCATGCTCAAAGTTACTCAGATGCAATAATATCCAATGCCTCCCTTCTCCCAAGAAGTACATCACCATAATACTAATACAAATAAAGGTGCATAGTAAAGCCTACATGTGTCACATACAGTAATTCCCATAAATAAAACCCATATTTTTATTATTAGTTCACAGTAAATAATGTAATAAGCCCACACAAGGTAAAATAAATCAAATGTTGATGCTGTTAAATATTTATTTCTGTTCAGCAATTGATATAGAATAGCACAGTAGTATTTTTTGTAGAAGTCTGGCAGAATTCTGTCCATTCGCTGTTTTGGCCCCGGTGCAGTTCAGTTCACTTAACTTTATTTACAGAGCCGGTAACCTTTGATACCATCAAGATGTTTGCTGCCAGAGAGGAGGGATTTATGCATATTAGGGACTATGGTCAGGACTAATGTGCTTTCATTTGTTGTTTTCTGTAGCTTTGCAAAGCCGTGACTGGAGGGACAGAATAAGCAAAAGGTACGGATTGTGTTCTTTTATTCATAATATCTAGAACAGCGGTTCTCAACCTGTGGGTCGGGACCCCTTTTGGGGTCGAACAACCCTTTCACAGGGGTCGCCTAAGACCATCGGAAAACACATATTTCTGATGGTCTTAGGAACAGAGACACCGCTCCTCTGTGGTTGGGGGTCACCACAACATGAGGAACTGTATGAAAGGGTCGCGGCATTAGGAAGGTTGAGAACCACTGAACTAGAAGATGGCAGTCCCTAGGAAAACATTAGGCACCAGTGTGTGTTGAACAGGTATAGGACCCATTATCCAGAATGCTTGGGACCAAAGGTATTCCGGATAAGGGGTCTTTCCGTAATTTGGATCTCTGTATCTTAAGTGTACTAAAAAATCAATAAAACATTCATTAAACCCAATAGGACTGTTCTGCCCCCAATAAGGGGTAATTATATCTTAGTTGGGATCAAGTACAGGTACTGTTTTATTATTACAGAGAAAAGGGAATCATTTAACCATTAAATAAACCCAATATGGCTGTTCTGCCCCCAATAAGGGGTAATTATATCTTAGTTGGGATCAAGTACAGGTACTGTTTTATTATTACAGAGAAAAGGGAATCATTTAACCATGAAATAAACCCAATAGGGCTGTTCTGCCCCAATAAGGGGTAATTATATCTTAGTTGGGATCAAGTACAGGTACTGTTTTATTATTACAGAGAAAAGGGAATCATTTAACCATTAAATAAACCCAATAGGGCTGTTCTGCCCCCAATAAGGGGTAATTATATCTTAGTTGGGATCAAGTACAGGTACTGTTTTATTATTACAGAGAAAAGGGAATCATTTAACCATTAAATAAACCCAATAAGGCTGTTCTGCCCCCAATAAGGGGTAATTATATCTTAGTTGGGATCAAGTACAGGTACTGTTTTATTATTACAGAGAAAAGGGAATCATTTAACCATTAAATAAACCCAATAGGACTGTTCTGCCCCCAATAAGGGGTAATTATATCTTAGTTGGGATCAAGTACAGGTACTGTTTTATTATTACAGAGAAAAGGGAATCATTTAACCATTAAATAAACCCAATAGGGCTGTTCTGCCCCCAATAAGGGTAATTATATCTTAGTTGGGATCAAGTACAGGTACTGTTTTATTATTACAGAGAAAAAGGAAATCAGATTTAAAATTCTGAATTATTTGATTGATTTGATCCAAAATTGAGTCTATGGGAGACGGGCTTTCTGTAATTTGGAGCTTTCTGGATACGGGTTTCCGGATAAGGGATCCCATACCTGTACTGAGATTACAAGACTCTTAAACGTACCCCAAGTAATAATCAGCACCCCTGACAGTCAATGAATCAGCAGCTGGAGGACTGCCCTGATAATGTCCCTGTTGTTTGCAGCATGGGTGCTTTGTACAGTTACTTTCTGTCGATATTCTATATCAGTGGGGTGCAACTTTTTTATATGGTGCTTCCAGTATACAACACATTGGATATGATAATAATTGGGGAACATAATGCATGTCACTAACGGAAAAACCAGTCACAATGGGACAAAATTTTAGCTTTGTGACAAGTTTTGCCTTTGCATGCCTTGGGACAGTAGGTTTGCGATAGCGAATTCTTTCATTTGCGCAAGTGCACATTGTATGTAATACTTGTTTACGGGTTAAGATTTACGCCATCTTCAAGCAGGTATTAAACATTTGCAATGTAATAAATGTTCAGTGAACAATATCACATTGCGAGCAGTGCTAAACATTGGCTAAAACGCCATTTTACGCACTGCTTGCAATTTTATTGCAATTCCCCTGAAGAGTAGTTTATGAAGCACAACCGCAGTTGTCGGAGGCTTCCGAAGCCGCTAATTGACTTGAATGTTTTGGTGCAAAGCACCAATGCATCCTGTCAGTCTGTTCAGACCCATTGGGCCCTGTGTTTCTATTTTATGTTGGGGATCCCTAGTGCTACCACCAGCTTGAAAAGCTTTTGTGCCTATAGAATGACGCCCACTCTGAAAATTATGCCATCCCAACACTGACATTTTCTCAAGGTTATTGCATCTGGATTTAATTTAGGAGAAAGCTCAGTGGTGTGCATTTTGTCATTTTGCAAATGTGTCAATCAGGGTTGGACACCAGGAGAACCCCTGTCCTTGTGAGCCCCGCAGACCCAGGCCAACTCCATGCTCCAAGCAAGACACTTCTCCCCCACCCCTGATTGCAGCCACAGGCGAGTTTTGCACCAGGGGTGGCGGGGCCGCTGATGTGATAGCCCCAATGGGCCCTGGACGACCCCAGTCCGACTCTTGCGTGAAGCACAACTCCCCCTGGTGGATAAAATATTGAGCCTCGAGTTGTACTTTTCACATTGAACTTGCACTTGGGTGCTTGGAAGTTTATACCCAGGTCTGCCTAGTGTGACTAGTTTATTTACATTTATATCTAGTACAAGTAATGCTTGCTCTAGTAGACTTTATATATTGCACACAGGGCAGTTATAATTGCAATAAAACCTACTGAATCCCTGTGAGTCACTTCACATATCATCTAAGCATTGCCCATAAGCACTCAAGGCTATTCTGTTTGTAGCTCTGGAAAAATGAAGGTTATGTGTCTGTGCCCTGAACCATGTATACTGTAAGAACTAGACCGGAAATTGTATTATTATTATTATTATTAATAAAGTATTTTTATTATTTTAACAGTATATCATTAGGGAAAATGATCAATTCAGGAGTTTTAGGTTTATTACTTAATGGCACAAAAGCCAGCAAGGAAGGGTTTTATTTCTTAATTGTACAAAAGCCAGTAAGTGGGGGTCGTGGGATATGTGTGTGTACATTACACTGTGTGCAAGACTACAACACTAGTATGGCTGGCCCAGTAAAATAGTGACCCCTGTCAATAATTAAAGCCTAGAGATAGGGTAAAGGCCAGTGCCCCGGCCCATACTGCCCAGATGCAACTGGAAATATCCCTCTCTGATTCCCTCCTCTGCCAAATACATTTGCTTTATGCTACATAAATTGAGCACTCCTCTCTGTGCACATGTATCAAAGCCTTTTCATAAAGTCACAAGTGTAGTTTTCAAGCTCTGTAAATAGTTTCATTATAACTTGCAAAGGTGAAGCCAGGGCAACAGAAGCTGTACAGAATGTTGAATGGAAAGGTTGGATCAAACCGTTGCTTTCATTTTTTAACTAGAAAACGAGTGGCTGATTTGGTGGTTGCTGCTGGTAACTGCACTAGTGCAATTTAGCACCTATGTTAGTAAATTAGGATTTAAGCTTCATTACATACAACACTATTTTTTCACATTCCTTGTAATATTGTGCAGAATACTTACCTTGCATTGCTCCTGATGCAGATGTTTCTTTCTGTATGAATAAAGCTGACTGATGTTTTGTAGTTTAGTGGATAGTGACGAGCGAATCTTTTCACCAGGCATAGAGTTGCAGCGTCCAAAAAGTTGCAATCGCGTCAAAATTGGGTGCGGTCACGTCAAAATCGGGAGCAATCGCGGCAAAATCGGCCGCGGCTGCACCAAAAAGGTGTGGGCGACAAAAATAAGATGAGGGTGACAAAAAAGACGCGGCAAATTGTGAATTTTTCGTCGGTGGCGGTGCGAAACGGGACAGATTCGCTCATCGCCATTAGACAGTACATTTATTTTTTAAACAGAGTGCAACCCTGAGGGGCTGCTTTAAAAGGCTTATTGACTTGACCTACATCTTATACACAGTGAAAGTGAATGGCCGTACACGGGCAGATTTCAGCTGCCCATTCAGGTGCTTCAGACCGATTTGGCAGCTTATCTGCCCATGTATGGGCAGCCCTGATATCTGGCCTAAAATTGGGCATATCTTGATTGGGAAGGTTTGATTTTTCATTGGATCGGTTACAGCATCAGCTCGTTGATGTGGTTCTCAGTCCAATTGGGTCCATGCCCAACTTTTTAATTCTATCGTTTGGCAGATCCCATCATGTATGGCCACCTAAAAGCTGCCCATACATTGTCAGAAGTGTTCTGCGCATCCTAGTCTCGGTGCTTCATATGCAAGCAGATTTAGGTGCGCCTAGGTGGCATGCCACCCCTAAATATGTCACCCTAGGACCGGACCTTTGTGGCCTCACCACAAATCCAGGCCTGATGCTTAGCAATATCAGGCTGACCTGATTATTGACCTGGGGACAATCATCATACAAAGGGGCCAATAGCCCAACTGAATGAGGACCAGTCTGCCCTTGTCAGACTTAAAATCAAACCTGTCCAATTGACGACAGATATTAGTTAACAGATCTGTTTATGGGCCCCATATGTGGGCAAATAAGCTACCTGGTCTGGAAAGGACTAAGTTGACAGCTTTTTTCAGTGTGTATATAGGTGTAACGGACACCCTTTGAGCAAGCCGGGTATGTTACTAGCCTACGTCATGGCAGATGGTAGCTATAGGATATCACTACACAAAGCACTGGGTACAACTGGACACAGCACATAGTTATTTGCCCCCAACAAAGTAAACAAAAGAAAAGCAAACATTGTAAAGGGAAATCCCACTAATTCCGAAATGAATGAGCCTTAAAATGCTTTTGGGGTTCTTGGTCTGTGGATGGCACCTAAAAAGCAGGAGTGTAGATTTCTACCCACACCTTTTCTAAAATTTACCCATTATATGATTTATCCTTGTACAGTAAGTGGTGTTGAAAAGTACATGTGAAGTTATGTTGTTTGGTTTTCATTTTTAGATAAAAATCGAATATTCCAGTCTCCACCCTAAATGAGTATGACTACAACTCACACATCCCCTCTAGAGACATTGGGGGACATTGCCTCCCAGCTTGGGTACAGCCTTCAGGATGAGAAGCTGGCACTTCACTTGGATGATCAGGATGAATTAAAGCATCTTAGACAGTGCTTTCATGTTCCAAAAATAAAGGATATCCCAACAAGTAAGACTTTTTTATTCTTGTTCATTGTATGTGGTAAATTCAATGTTAAGCAAATAATTATATATATTTTTTTAAAATGGTCTCATTTTTCCTCTGTAATAATAAAATAGTACCTTGCAGTTAATGATAACAAAGCTGCATGAATCCATATTTTTGGCAAAATAATTATATTGGGTTTATTTAATGTCTAAAGGATTTTTTGTAGCCTTAATGCAGAGATCCCCTACCAGTGGCTCGGGGGCAACATTTGCTCACCAACCCCTTGGATGGTGCTCTCAGTGCCCCCAAACCAGGGAGTTATTTTTGAATTCCTGACTTGGGGGCAAGTTTTGGTTGAATAAAAACAAGATTTCCTACCAAATAAAGCCCCCTGTAAGCTGATAGGGTGCATAGAGGCTGCCTAATAGCCAATCACAGCCCTTATTTGGCTCCTCCATGAACTTTTATGGTGCTTGTGTTGCTCTCCAAGTCTTTTTACATTTGACTGTGGCTCATGAGTAAGAAAGGTTGGGGACCCAAGCCTTAAAGGAACAGTAACACCAGCTTTAAAGTAATAAAAATATAATGCACTGTTGCCCTGCACTGGTAAAACTAGCGTGTTTGCTACAGAAACCCTACTATAATTTATATAATAAGCTGCTGTGTAGCCACGGGGGCAGCCATTCAAGCTAGAAAAAAGGAGAAAAGGCACAGGTTACATAGCAGATAACAGATAAGTTCTATAGAATACAATAGTGTTTTATCTGTTATCTGCTATGTGCCTTTTCTCCTTTGAATGGCTGCCTCCATGGCTACACAGCAGCTTATTTATATAAATTATAGTAGGGTTTCTGTAGCAAACACGCTAGTTTTACCAGTGCAGGGCAACAGTGCATTATATATTAGTTACTTTTATACACTTTCATTTTTTGGTGTTACTGTTCTTTTAAGGTATGGAGATACAAATTATGGAAAAAATGTGTTTTACCTTAATTATTACTGTATTGTATTTTACCTTAACTGAAATTCAGCTTCAAAATGTATTTGACACCATATGTATAATCATTCTAGCTGACAAGTCATTGGTTAATGAAGAAGATGACTGTGTATACCTCTGTGGCAACTCCCTTGGACTTCTTCCCAAGACTGTTAAACCCTACATTGACGAGGAACTTGACAAGTGGGCAAAAATGTAAGAAATGAACAATATTAATATACTCATTAAGCTAGCAAGAACATAATTCTAAGATGCTTACTTGCTACACGTGTTTACTCCTTAGTCTACTGTATATCACTATTTTGTCTACTTTTGACTGTCATAATACCACAAGGTCCTTTGTATGATGGTAAATGATCTTTTAAAGCTTCATAGTTTATTGTCCAACCAAAAGTCATCACCATTTAAAACCTGCTTTTGTCCAGAACCAGTATCACAGTCAATAATTTGTACCGTAATGACATCTAAAAACTCTTTCTAATGACACATCAACATCAATGGTCAAGCTGATTCCAGGAAGAGAGTAGGAAATTTATGAAGGAATGAGTGCCAGGCATGAGCGAGCACTGGGTCCAAGCCATTACCATCTTGCAATAAGTAAGCCCATTAGCAGCACTTAGTGCCAAACCCAACGACTGCTTTCTCTGCATTCCTTCGTGATTAGGGAGCCAATATAGTAAGTGCTAACGAGGAAAGCAGAGGTGAAAGGCGTTAGAGCTCATTAGCAGCGATGGACATTTAATCATTTGTAGCAAAGTTGTATGTATTGTGTGGGTTCAGTCACATGGATCAATAATTGTGATGTCATTTTATTTGGTGACAAAAGGGTATATTTATAAAGAAACCATCTCCTCCTCCTTCTTCTGGAATGTGGAACATTATACTCTACATTTAGGGGCAGATTTACTAAAACTCCATCATTTCTCATTTTTTTTTTTATTTTCAAATTGGACTAAACTTGTTTTCCCAAATGTCCAATATTTACTAAAAAAAAAAGTTGCAATTCGAAAAAGTTGAGTCTTTGGACAAAACCCAGGGAAATCTCTAAAGTTTCAAGACGAAAGAAAGAACTTCAAGGAAAGGGACCTTTGCCATTGACTTCTACATGAACTCGGCAAGTTTAACGTGGCGAATTGTCGAATTTAGACTTGTAGACATTTAGATGCATAGCAAATCTCAGAAAAGACTATTTTCTCTGCAACTTTTTGCTATAAAAATTCAAGTTTAAGAAAAAAAAAATTGATGGTTTGTAAATCGGCCCCTTAATGTTCCAGCTTCAATGTCCTATTACTTTATATTTTACAGAATTAGCTGTGGTTCTGTGGGTTAGGGTTACTGACTGTAGGGGAAGGTGCTTTTCTTATGTAGTGTTGATGGTTTATAAGTCTGGAGAAGACATGAAGATTCATTCATTGAGTACACACATCAGTCACTCTAAATTCCAGACTTTTCAGCACAATTGCATCCAATTCTCATTAGTTAACAAGCTCAAATGTGTCAATTTTGATGCATTGTGGGCAACTTACCCTGCAGTGCTGGGATTATTGGGAAAAAAACACTCTAATACAAGTAAATAACCCCCTAAGGTTCCGACCCTTTCTTGATCATGATAGAGACCCAAGTGAGGGTCAAAACATTGAAATCTAAATGTTAAACCATAATTAATACAAATGTAATAAGGCAGAGGCATCTGTCTGCATTTTAACTGCGTTTTTACCTCTTGTATCAGCCACCACAGTGCAACACCTTTTTTTTTTTTTTTGGATGCATCTCCCTTTTATGTATTTCAATTTTTCTTTTTATTTCTCTAAAAAATATTAATTATAGTTAGAAAGTTATGTTTCTCAAGCTTCTACAAAAAAAGGTCATTATCATTATATAGAGTCATTTTACAAACTTCCACTCTGAATAGTGATGAGCGAATCTGTTTCGTGTCCTGAAGCTTTCAAAAGAAAAATGGCGGCAAATTTGTGAAATGGGGGAAATGCCTCGCATAACAATTCTTTTGATGAGAGAAAATTCTTTTTGGCGCGAGACAATTCTTTTGATGCACGACAATACGTTCGATGTGCGAGACAATTCTTTTTTGACGTGCAACAATTCTTTTGACGCTCGCGACTAGTGATGAGCGAATCTGTTCCGTCGAAAATAACGCATTTGTGGCACGACTTTTTTGTCTCCCGCGTCTTTATTTTGTCTCCCGATTTAACAAAGCCGAAACTTTTTGACGCGCTGCAAAATTTTCTGTGGCAAATTTTCACAAAAGTTTCATGAAACAATTCGCCTATGCCAATATTAGGAAATTCGCTGTGAATCCATACCGAGCGAATTTTTTTTGCCAGGTATGGATTCACAGCGAATTTCCTAATATTGGCATAGGCGAATTCGCTCATAGAGATGTAGCGAACTGTTCGCCGGCAAACTAATTCGCGCGAACATCGGGTGTTCGCGAACGCGCAAGTTCGCGAACTTTCCGCGTATGTTCGCAATTTGGGTTCGCCGCATTTTTTTTTCGCTGCGTTTTTCTCTGCGTTTTTTCTCAGCCTAAAAAATGCACAACCACACATGGCGTTTTTCAGCCTAGTACTGGTGTAAGCAAATCCCGTTTCCATGGTGCCAATAGCGCGAAATAGCAAAAAACGCCACGTATTTCCGCTAGGTCTGCCCGTTTTTACGCAACGCTTTTTCAACAAAGTATTTTTTAGAGAAGTTTTTGCCCTTGATCCCCCTCCTGCATGCCACTGTCCAGGTCGTGGCACCCT
This sequence comes from Xenopus tropicalis, assembly GCF_000004195.4. NCBI lineage: Eukaryota > Metazoa > Chordata > Amphibia > Anura > Pipidae > Xenopus > Xenopus tropicalis. Next base: position 79,446,335 of record NC_030685.2, on the reverse strand, counting down.
TTAAACAACTTTAAAATTAGTTTCCTGGCCAGAAATGGCTTTTCTAGGTTTTAAAGTTCGCCTTCCCATTGAAGTCTATGGGGTTCGCAAAGTTTGCGAATATTCGCGCTTTTTGGCGTAAGTTCACGAATTTTTTTTTTTAGGTTCGCTACATCCCTATTCGCTCATCACTACTCACGACAATTCTTTTGGCACGGGCGGCACTTCTTTTGATGATGGTGACAATTTTTGGACGTGAAGCAAATTTTTCCGCTGCAAATTTTGTCCTGCGCGAAAATTCGCTCATCACTACTCACGACAATTCTTTTGGCGCGGACGCCACTTCTTTTGATGATGGTGACAATTTTTGGACGTGCAGCAAATTTTTCCGCGGGGAATTTTACCGTCTGTTTTGCAAAAAAATCCGTCAATGGCGAAATACAGGAAATCCGCCGCAAATCCATGCCTGGAAAACTTGAACCCAAAATGTTTCCACTACATTGACGAGGCTAATTATGTCGGTACCTAGAATAAGAAAGATGAGAAAAATATAAAATCTCTGCATAGCATTTTTAGACTGCAAATGGGACACATGGTGCTTAATGCCAGCAGCAAAAATGCCATTATCTCTGTTGATTATAATGAACTACGCCGCCTGATTTTGAAATGAGATCTAACAGCGGTTTGTAACAATCACCTTAAATGTACCATATTTACCCTAGAATATTACAGATTGGCTTGCACACACCATGCTGTGGATTGATTATTAGTTTTTTTAGCAGCCAGAGGCTTAACGTGAAGTTTGATAACAACCTAAACATCGTCTTATCCTTTAGCAAATCTTTAAAAATAACTTCTACGAAAAAGTAAAAAAATGTACAATATTTCTCAAAGGCAAACAATCGATACAACACTGGCTGCAAACCGGATCTTATAAAAATGGAAATTGCAATTAAAATAAAATGAATGCTGCTTCTGGTTGCTCAAGCTTTGAAGAACATCCAGGAATGGGGGAAATGACTACAGAAGTAATAATTAGTCAATGTTTTCATTTGATCTTTCTAGAATGGTTTTCAAAGAAAATATTTGACAAATATAGTCAGTGATTTATTCTGTGGTGTTTAACTAACAGCAAGACAGGATATTTTGGATCTTTATTAAAGCAATACTGTCATGGGAAAACAGGATTTTTTCAAAACCCATCAGTTAATAGAGCTTCTCCAGCAGAATCCTGCATTGTAATCTGTGTGGTTTTTTTTAATATATTTAATTTTGAAATTTCCCATGGAGCTAGCCATATTCTTCATTTCCCAGGGTGCCACAGCCATGTGACCTGTGCTCTGATAAACTTCAGTCACACTTTACTGCTGCAATGCAAGTTGGAGTGATATCCTCCCGCCCTCCCAGCAGCTGATCAGCAGAACAATAGGAAGGGAGCAAGATAGCAGCTCCCAGTAGGTATCAGAATAGCACTCAATAGTATGAAGTCCAAGTCTGGCTTGGGACTCCTCCAGTTACATGGGAGTAGGAGAAACAATAGTTTAGCTGAAAGCAGTTCTAATGTGTAGTGCTGGCTCCTTCTGAAAGCTCAGACTCAGGCACACTTTACTGCTGCGCTGCAAGTTGGAGTGATATCCCCCCCCTCACCCCCAGCAGCCGATCAGCAGAACAGTGGGAAGGGAGCAAGATAGCAGCTCCCAGTAGGTATCAGAATAGCACTCAATAGTAAAAAAAACCAAGTCCGGCTTGGGACTCCTCCAGTTACATGGGAGTATGAGAAACAATAGGTTAGCTGAAACCAGTTCTAATGTGTAGCGCTGGCTCCTTCTGAAAGCTCAGACTCAGGCACACTTTACTGCTGCGCTGCAAGTTGGAGTGATACCCCCCCCCCTCCCAGCAGCCGATCAGCAGAACAGTGGGAAGGGAGCAAGATAGCAGCTCCCAGTAGGTATCAGAATAGCACTCAATAGTAAGAAATCCAAGTCCGGCTTGGGACTCCTCCAGTTACATGGGAGTAGGAGAAACAATAGGTTAGCTGAAAGCAGTTCTAATGTGTAGCGCTGGCTGAAAGCTCAGACTGAGATGCACTGAGATGGCGCCTACACACCAATATTACAGCTACAAATACATTTGTTGGCCCAAGAATAACATTTTAAATGGCAGAGGGAATTATTTGCTATGTAAACAATGTAATTTAGAAATAAAAAGTACCCCATAAAAATCACAACAGAATCTCTGTAAGTAGGTTTCTAACTTTCTAACTTCTTACATATCTAAGTTAAAGAGGGGATATTTAGGGGTCTATCAGTTTACAATATAGTGGTGAATGACTCAGTAGAACCATAGAATGGAAACATTTGTATTATAAAGTAGGGCATTTGTTGCCAATAAATAGGTTTTTTTTATAGGTGCTGAATTACAAATACCAGCTTTATATACAAAAAATATATATTTTCTGCATTTAGTGGTCCAAGGCCCTTGGGAATTTCAGGGATGTAAAAACTTAATAATCCTTTGTAAAAAGAGCTAAGCAATGATTGGACATCTACAGATCATAAATATCCGATTCATTCTGTGATTCAGTGTATTAAGATTCAGTTCCCCTAACTCTTATAACTTCAATTTATTAAAAAAAAAAATTAATTATTTTTATGATGCCATAATTTTTTTTCATTATTAATCATTTAGAACTGGTTCATTTTTAAAATATATTCTTCATAACAAGTAAAACATAACATTAGACTATATATTTTTGTATTTCAGGGGAGTTCATGGTCATTTTACTGGAAAACGTCCGTGGGCTTTATGTGACGAGTGTATTGTGGATCTTATGGCTACAATAGTAGGTATGTTCAAATACATTTATCTTTGGATAAAGCACTTACTGTGTGGTCAAAACAGCTTTTACCAAATAGCTACTTTTGGTCTTCTGTTGGTTTTCTCCCCAACACCTCACTCACTTCTTCATATACATCCATTCAAGACTTTGTTTTTGGCCTGCACCCCTTCTATGGAATCCCCTCCCACATTCCATCTGACTTCCAGCCAATCTCTCAATGCTCTGCTCAATGCCACTCACTGTGCTTATTTCTGATTGGCCATCCCCACACCTTGTGTCTCATAACCCTTCTTCTTTTAGATTGTAAGCTGTACTGAGCAGGGGCTCTTTAACTCTTTATCAGTTATCAGGTTATATTTATAGGTTATACACCCATTTATGGGAAATCACAGTGAAAGTGTTGATGCACCATAAATACATGTTATTAATAATAATGATGATAATCATAATATAAATGGGTTTAGTCACCATGTTAGGCAAGAGACATGGTTGCAGTAGGACCTTTGACTATTACCAAGTTTGGCCTACTGTCAAGTATGTTCTTGCTACATTACTAATCAGCCAACATTTGCCCAAGAATATCAGCCTAATTTCTTCCAACAATGATGCCCTGTTCTGTCTCAACTCTACCAACCACAGGTACAGGAGGCATGAACAAGAAATGCAGATTCTTCAAAATTTTGGGCAATTGTGTGGTTTTTTACATGTCCTTTCCTGTCTCCTGTAGTAAGAGTCTCTCGCTTCCTATTATTTGCACTAGAATTCATATGAACTCCACCACTGAAATGGCCTATAAACCCTCCCCAAATCAACCTGAAATAGAAGTAGTGCTGGAAGCATCATCAGAGGCATGTCCAGGGTTTGTATTTGGCTTGGCCAAAACATACCTAAAAAAATATTGCGGTTGATGTTTTTGGGAACGAGGGAAAAGCATTATTTTTCTTAATATAAAATTGTATGTTTTTCCAAAAGACACAACGAAACAGAGATTTGAAAGCAAAACAATCAGACTATTTTTTGAAGTTGATCAGCCATGTTAATATCTTTTAGATAGTACACGATAAACACAACAATAACATTTATTCGTCTGAAGAGCTTAAGTTTCTATTGTGTTCAAGACATGCAAGGGCATATCAGGTAATTTGAAGGTACAAAAAGAGTATGCTTGGATTCCTGCTCATTTGCTGTAGTGACAGAAATGTTAATAGATGAACAAAAAACATATATATGCAATATAAATATTCTTATCATATTTTGAGATGTTGGCAGTGGGGCACTTTCAAATGAGCAATTTCTATAAATGTTAACAAAACAGGTCATCTTTGACATTTTAGAGGTCCCAAAAGTGGGAACACGGGAATTATACAGGTATAGAACCCGTTATCCAGAATGCTCGGGATAAGGGGTCTTTCTGTAATTTGGATCTCCTACCTTAAGTCTATCAAAAAATTAAACCCAATAAGATTGTTTTGCATCCAGTAAGGATTAATTATATCTTAGTTGAGATCAAGTACAGGTACTGTTTTATTATTACAGAGAAAAAGGAATCATTTAACCATTAAATAAACCCAATAGGGCTGTTCTGCCCCCAATAAGGGGTAATTATATCTTAGTTGGGATCAAGTACAGGTACTGTTTTATTATTACAGAGAAAAGGGAATCATTTAACCATTAAATAATCCCAATAGGGCTGTTCTGCCCCCAATAAGGGGTAATTATATCTTAGTTGGGATCAAGTACAGGTACTGTTTTATTATTACAGAGAAAAGGGAATCATTTAACCATTAAATAAACCCAATAGGGCTGTTCTGCCCCCAATAAGGGGTAATTATATCTTAGTTGGGATCAAGTACAGGTACTGTTTTATTATTACAGAGAAAAGGGAATCATTTAACCATGAAATAAACCCAACAGGGCTGTTCTGCCCCCAATAAGGGGTAATTATATCTTAGTTGGGATCAGTACAGGTAATGTTTTATTACAGAGAAAAGGGAATCATTTAACCATGAAATAAACCCAATAGGGCTGTTCTGCCCCCAATAAGGGGTAATTATATCTTAGTTGGGATCAAGTACAGGTACTGTTTTATTATTACAGAGAAAAGGGAATCATTTAACCATGAAATAAACCCAATAGGGCTGTTCTGCCCCCAATAAGGGGTAATTATATCTTAGTTGGGATCAAGTACAGGTACTGTTTTATTATTACAGAGAAAAGGGAATCATTTAACCATTAAATAAACCCAATAGGGCTGTTCTGCCCCCAATAAGGGGTAATTATATCTTAGTTGGGATCAAGTACAGGTACTGTTTTATTATTACAGAGAAAAGGGAATCATTTAACCATTAAATAAACCCAATAGGGCTGTTCTGCCCCCAATAAGGGGTAATTATATCTTAGTTGGGATCAAGTACAGGTACTGTTTTATTATTACAGAGAAAAGGGAATCATTTAACCATTAAATAATCCCAATAGGGCTGTTCTGCCCCCAATAAGGGGTAATTATATCTTAGTTGGGATCAAGTACAGGTACTGTTTTATTATTACAGAGAAAAGGGAATCATTTAACCATGAAATAAACCCAATAGGGCTGTTCTGCCCCCAATAAGGGGTAATTATATCTTAGTTGGGATCAAGTACAGGTACTGTTTTATTATTACAGAGAAAAGGGAATCATTTAACCATTAAATAATCCCAATAGGGCTGTTCTGCCCCCAATAAGGGGTAATTATATCTTAGTTGGGATCAAGTACAGGTACTGTTTTATTATTACAGAGAAAAGGGAATCATTTAACCATGAAATAAATCCAATAGGGCTGTTCTGCCCCAATAAGGGGTAATTATATCTTAGTTGGGATCAAGTACAGGTAATGTTTTATTACAGAGAAAAGGGAATCATTTAACCATGAAATAAACCCAATAGGGCTGTTCTGCCCCCAATAAGGGGTAATTATATCTTAGTTGGGATCAAGTACAGGTACTGTTTTATTATTACAGAGAAAAGGGAATCATTTAACCATGAAATAAACCCAATAGGGCTGTTCTGCCCCAAATAAGGGGTAATTATATCTTAGTTGGGATCAAGTACAGGTACTGTTTTATTATTACAGAGAAAAGGGAATCATTTAACCATTAAATAAACCCAATAGGGCTGTTCTGCCCCCAATAAGGGGTAATTATATCTTAGTTGGGATCAAGTACAGGTACTGTTTTATTATTACAGAGAAAAGGGAATCATTTAACCATGAAATAAATCCAATAGGGCTGTTCTGCCCCAATAAGGGGTAATTATATCTTAGTTGGGATCAAGTACAGGTAATGTTTTATTACAGAGAAAAGGGAATCATTTAACCATGAAATAAACCCAATAGGGCTGTTCTGCCCCCAATAAGGGGTAATTATATCTTAGTTGGGATCAAGTACAGGTACTGTTTTATTATTACAAAGAAAAAGGAAATCAGTTTTAAAATTCTGAATTATTTGATTAAAATGGAGTCTATGGGAGACAGGCTTTCTGTAATTTGGAGCTTTCTGAATAAGGGATCCCATACCTGTACTTGGTCATCATTGTCAATTGCCAATTATCTTTATTCACATAATGGGCAAAATTCAATTTGATTGGGAAAACTTATCTCTTATTTTTTCTCATGAACCATAGAAACCAATAGGGGAATTTGGAATTAAATTAGGAGATAAGTATTGCTCCTTGAATCAAATCTGGTCCTATATTTCTTTGTTAAACCTGTGGGCTGACTAGTCAGATTAATATAAGGTCAGCCTGTTATGTTTTTGTCTTATGGGTTCGATTATTTCGCCCCCTTGATTATATCTGCCACCAGTTACATAAGATTACAGCTATATTTTGAGTTGGCTGAAAAAAATGACATTTTTAAGGTCATTGGCGTAAAATAAAAAAGTTTCCAAAGCAAATGGATCACTGCAATTCCCACTGTCAGTAAAAACTGAAGATGAACGTGGAGACTTTTAAGTGCTGACTCCCAGTATGAAGAATAGAATGGGCAAAATGGAACATTGGTTCAGCATTGCCAACAAGCTGATTCAGCAGAGCTCGGAGCTGACACAGAAGCGCAATGATGAAGTGTGTATGCAAAAGGCAAAGAGCATTTAAATTAGAATGATTGGATTACTATTCATTAAAATACTATTTTGTGATTTATAAGGCACTATGCAAAGCTTGAATCAAAACCCAGCCATTATTAGTTCTGTACCAACCTTCTGCTATTAATCATTCCTGGAGCTGAAATGCTCCTAACTTTAAATGACATAAATTCTATAGATACAAACTCAAACTAAGTCTTCAAATATACTTAAAGTATAACCAAAACTTTTTTTTATAATAATATTACTGTCTCAAATGTAGCTGTCACTCCTGGACGGGTCCTTCTGATCTCCAACTTCTCAGTTCCCAACACTAAACTTGATGGTGATGTTATCTTCTAGAAAGGTTTAAGCCATTGATCGCCAACTAGTGGCTCATAAGCAACATGTTGTTCACCGCCCCTTTGATGTTGCTCCAAGTGTCTTCAAAGTAGGTGCCCATCTTTAAATCACTAGCTTGAAGGCAAGTTTTGGAAGCTTAGAAACATAGTATAACCTGCTGAAGGCCAGTTGCCCACATGGAGCTACCAAATAGCCAATGACAGCCTTTATTTTGCATCCAAAAGGCACTTTGTTCATTTTTGTGTGGCTCCCCAACTCTTTTTCCATCTGAATGTGGCTCCCCAACACTTTTTACATCTGAGTTTGGCTCCCCAACACTTTTTACATCTGAGTGTGGCTCCCCAACACTTTTTACATCTGAGTGTGGCTCCCCAACACTTTTTCCATCTGAGTGTGGCTCCCCAACACTTTTTCCATCTGAGTGTGGCTCCCCAACACTTTTTCCATCTGAATGTGGCTCCCCAACATTTACATCTGAGTGTGGCTCCCCAACACTTTTTACATCTGAGTGTGGCTCCCCAACACTTTTTACATCTGAATGTGGCTCCCCAACACTTTTTACATCTGAGTGTGGCTCCCCAACACTTTTTACATCTGAGTGTGGCTCCCCAACACTTTCTACATCTGAGTGTGGCTCCCCAACACTTTTTACATCTGAGTGTGGCTCCCCAACACTTTTTCCATCTGGGTGTGGCCCCCCAACACTTTTTCCATCTGAGTGTGGCTCCCCAACACTTTTTCCATCTGAGTGTGGCTCCCCAACACTTTTTCCATCTGAGTGTGGCTCCCCAACACTTTTTCCATCTGAGTGTGGCTCCCCAACACTTTTTCCAACTGAGTGTGGCTCCCCAACACTTTTTCCATCTGAGTGTGGCTCCCCAACACTTTTTCCATCTGAGTGTGGCTCCCCAACACTTTTTCCAACTGAGTGTGGCTCCCCAACACTTTTTCCAACTGAGTGTGGCTCCCCAACACTTTTTCCATCTGAGTGTGGCTCCCCAACACTTTTTCCATCTGAGTGTTGCTCCCCAACACTTTTTCCATCTGAGTGTGGCTCCCCAACACTTTTTCCATCTGAGTGTGGCTCCCCAACACTTTTTCCATCTGAGTGTGGCTCCCCAACACTTTTTCCATCTGAGTGTGGCTCCCCAACACTTTTTCCATCTGAGTGTGGCTCACCAACACTTTTTACATCTTAGTGTGGCTCATAAGTAAAAAAGGTTGGGGATCACTGGTTTAAGCCTACAAACCCAAGTCATGATACAACACACTTGCTTATTCTGTACATGACCACATAAAGCTACTGTTGATTCTGGGCATTAGCCAAAGGTAACACCATACCCATCCCCAAACCCTTTGTGAACAGCCATGGTCTTGGTATGCCACTGACATTACCCAAATGTAAATGTTTACTTAAGGTAAATGGATAATTTAGAAGATGATACACAGAGAGGGACAGAAGAAGTGCAAAGAAAAATGAAAATAAGGATAATATAATAAGGTAAAATAGCTGAAAGATAGTCGTTCCTGAAAATAATGCACAAAAAGTAATTTTGTCCAGCACTTAACTTTTCTTAAACCTCCCAAAAAAAAGTCAGATTTTTTGTAAATTGAAATGGGTGTTTAAAAATGATTTGGGTTGTTTGAAAATCAGCCAAAATCATATTTAATTTTACTCAACATTATTATTTCCCCAGTATGTTCGATATCTCTGTCGTTCCCATCAGTTTGAACTAGAATGATACACGTACATTCTAGAGTCTCATTTTGCTTTATTGTATTCAGGTTTATATAAATGTCTGGATTTTTAGGACCTCTATGAAATTTTGAAAAATTCCCTTGACTTTATGGATACCTAAATGACTTCATCCCATCTGTAGTCTGTACTGAGTCATAATATACTTTTGTCAGAATTATTGTATGCCCTTTTGCAGTACTGAGTACTGGAACAGCGTTTAAATCTGCCTGAATAGAGTTACATAGTTAAATATTTAATTTGAGTTGAAAAAAATACAGTAGTCCATCAAGTTCAACCCCTCCAAATGATCCTCAGTGCATATATATATATATATATACAGGTATAGGACCCATTATCCAGAATGCTCGGGACCAAGGGTATTCCGGATAAGGGGTCTTTCCATAATTTGGATCTCCACACCTTAAGTCTACAAAAAAATTAATAAAACATTAATTAAACCCAATAGGATTGTTTTTCCTCCAATAAGCATTATTTATATCTTAGTTGGGATCAATTACAGGTACTGTTTTATTATTACAGAGAAAAGGGAATCATTTAACCATGAAATAAACCCAATAGGGCTGTTCTGCCCCCAATAAGGGGTAATTATATCTTAGTTGGGATCAAGTACAGGTACTGTTTTATTATTACAGAGAAAAGGGAATCATTTAACCATGAAATAAACCCAATAGGGCTGTTCTGCCCCAATAAGGGGTAATTATATCTTAGTTGGGATCAAGTACAGGTACTGTTTTATTATTACAGAGAAAAGGGAATCATTTAACCATGAAATAAACCCAATAGGGCTGTTCTGCCCCAATAAGGGGTAATTATATCTTAGTTGGGATCAATTACAGGTACTGTTTTATTATTACAGAGAAAAGGGAATCATTTAACCATGAAATAAACCCAATAGGGCTGTTCTGCCCCCAATAAGGGGTAATTATATCTTAGTTGGGATCAAGTACAGGTACTGTTTTATTATTACAGAGAAAAGGGAATCATTTAACCATGAAATAAACCCAATAGGGCTGTTCTGCCCCCAATAAGGGGTAATTATATCTTAGTTGGGATCAAGTACAGGTACTGTTTTATTATTACAGAGAAAAAGGAAATCAATTTTAAAATTCTGTATTATTTGATTATAATGGAGTCTATGGGAGACAGGCTTTCTGTAATTCGGAGCTTTCTGGATAACAGGTTTCCGGATAAGGGATCCTATACCTGTACTAAGCACTGTTCAGTAGGAACGTCCCTACTAAGTTTGCTTATAGCCCATACATAGAGATACCATAAATCTGTGCCACACAGGCATTCCCCATACTAAGGGGGGATTTACTAATATTCATATTTTATTTATTTATTCTTTTTATTACTATTTGTATTTTTTTGCTCTGAAACTTGAATTTTTTGCAGACAAAAACCCTATGATTTTTTTCATCATTTATTATGGAAAAAAACACAAACATGCATAAAACACCTCAAACACACACCTACCCCATACCCAATAGGCACAATAATATATGTAAATGCTCTACATTCTCAGATGCATATACAGGTATAGGACCTTTTATCCAGAATGCTCGGGACCAAGGGTATTCCGGATAAGGAGTCTTTCCGTAATTTGGATCCAATAAAGATTATTTATATCGTAGTTGGGATCAAGTATAGGTACTGTTTTATTATTACAGAGAAAAGGGAATCATTTAACCATTAAATAAACCCAATAGGGCTGTTCTGCCCCCAATAAGGGGTAATTATATCTTAGTTGGGATCAAGTACAGGTACTGTTTTATTATTACAGAGAAAAGGGAATCATTTAACCATTAAATAAACCCAATAGGACTGTTTTGCCCCAATAAGGGGTAATTATATCTTAGTTGGGATCAAGTACAGGTACTGTTTTATTATTACAGAGAAAAGGGAATCATTTAACCATTAAATAAACCCAATAGGACTGTTTTGCCCCAATAAGGGGTAATTATATCTTAGTTGGGATCAAGTACAGGTACTGTTTTATTATTACAGAGAAAAGGGAATCATTTAACCATTAAATAAACCCAATAGGACTGTTTTGCCCCAATAAGGGGTAATTATATCTTAGTTGGGATCAAGTACAGGTACTGTTTTATTATTACAAAGAAAAGGGAATCATTTAACCATTAAATAAACCCAATAGGGCTGTTCTGCCCCCAATAAGGGGTAATTATATCTTAGTTGGGATCAAGTACAGGTACTGTTTTATTATTACAGAGAAAAGGGAATCATTTAACCATTAAATAAACCCAATAGGACTGTTCTGCCCCCAATAAGGGGTAATTATATCTTAGCTGGGATCAAGTACAGGTACTGTTTTATTATTAAAGAGAAAAGGGAATCATTTAACCATTAAATAAACCCAATAGGACTGTTTTGCCCCAATAAGGGGTAATTATATCTTAGTTGGGATCAAGTACAGGTATTGTTTTATTATTACAGAGAAAAGGGAATCATTTAACCATTAAATAAACCCAATAGGGCTGTTCTGCCCCCAATAAGGGGTAATTATATCTTAGTTGGGATCAAGTACAGGTACTGTTTTATTATTACAGAGAAAAGGGAATCATTTAACCATTAAATAAACCCAATAGGGCTGTTCTGCCCCCAATAAGGGGTAATTATATCTTAGTTGGGATCAAGTACAGGTACTGTTTTATTATTACAGAGAAAAGGGAATCATTTAACCATTAAATAAACCCAATAGGATTGTTCTGCCCCCAATAAGGGGTAATTATATCTTAGTTGGGATCAAGTACAGGTACTGTTTTATTATTACAGAGAAAAAGGAAATCTGTTTTAAAATTCAAAATTATTTGATTAAAATGGAGTCTATGGGAGACAGGCTTTCTGTAATTTGGAGCTTTCTGGATAATGGGTTTCCGGATAAGCAATCCCATACCTGTTTTAACATTCCAATGAATACAAACGCCCATTGTGTCCCATTCTAAAAGCAAAGTTATTCATTGGGCGCTAACATTCTGATTCCTCCGTTTTATATTTTAGATTTCATTACAGTTCCGGCTTTGTTTCTAACACCCTCTCGGAGACGTGTTTAGAAGTAAAGTAGAATTTTTACGAATTCAGCTGAAAGATAATGATAGCTATAAATCATCCGCCCGTTCCCAGCAAAACGCAGCTACTTCATTATCTTTTTATTTCTTACACCAAATGAGGGGAATAAATTGCTTCCAACCTTTATTCCTGTGAAATATTAAAAATATGTTTACTTTTTTTTTTCCCCCCTGCTCTTCTCTATTCAGTAGTTTTTCCTATTAACAGAAATTATTGGCTAAAAAAAGAAAATGCTGAGTGAACCGATATTCTATCATTTCGCAGGTGCCAGAAAGGAAGAGGTTGCGTTAATGAATGGGCTGAGTGTTAATCTGCATCTTCAGATGGTGAGTTACCTCTCCCCCAGCCGTGTGTGTCTGTGTGGGGCTGTACAACAAGCAAAACTTGGGGGTTTTATTTGTAAATCTAGGAAATAAATACTAAAATGGGGTTTTCTAATCGTAAAAAAATAAGCCTTAGATTAGGGTATCAATTAGTGATGGGGAAAAAAATTAGCCAAGGCATGGGTTCACAGTGAATTTCCGCCGTTGGCGGATTTTTCGGCAAAACGGGCGTCAAAATTTGCAGTGAAAAAAATTTGCTGAGCATCCAAAAATTTTGTCCGTGTAAAAAAAAAAAAAAGTTTGTATTGTCGCGCATCAAAAAGAATTATCTCTCTCATCAAGGGAAAGATCCCTTGATCCCGAGCATTCAGGATAACAGGTCCCATACCTGTATATATATATTAGTACAGGTATAGGACCCATTATCCAGAATGCTCGGGACCAAGGGTATTCCGGATAAGGGATCTTTCCGTAATTTGGATCTCAATACCTCAAGTCTACTAAAAAATCAATAAACCATTACTTAAACCCAATAGGAGTGTTTTGTACCCAATAAGGATTATTTATGTCTTAGTTGAGATCAAGTACAGGTACTGTTTTATTATTACAGAGAAAAGGGAATCATTTAACCATTAAAGAAACCCAATAGGGCTGTTCTGCCCCCAATAAGGGGTAATTATATCTTAGTTGGGATCAAGTACAGGTACTGTTTTATTATTACAGAGAAAAGGGAATCATTTAACCATTAAATAAACCCAATAGGGCTGTTCTGCCCCCAATAAGGGGTAATTATATCTTAGTTGGGATCAAGTACAGGTACTGTTTTATTATTACAGAGAAAAGGGAATCATTTAACCATTAAATAAACCCAATAGGGCTGTTCTGCCCCAATAAGGGGTAATTATATCTTAGTTGGGATCAAGTACGGGTACTGTTTTATTATTACAGAGAAAAAGGAAATCAGTTTTAAAATTCTGAATTATTTGATTAAAGTGGAGCCTATGGGAGACAGGCTTTCTGTAATTCGGAGCTCTCTGGGTAATGGGTTTCCGGATAAGGGATCCCATACCTGTACATGTCATGATCTCCCAAAAGGAGTAGATTATTTTTATCTCCACACAAACATTTGTACGCTCAGACAGTTTTTCTTACTCCAAATACATCAAAGTCAATGGGTGTTTTTTTCTCATTCCAAATGCATTAAATCAGTGGGTTGTTTTGATGAGACTTTTTTGTTTCAGCCACATTTTTCTTGGCGACTTTTTTGTCAATGGTCATTTTTCTCACTCCAAATGCATTAAAGTCAACGGGTGTTCTTTTGTGGTGACTTTTTTATCTTGGCCACATTTTTCTTGCCGACTTTTTTTGTCTTGGCCACATTTTTCTTGCCGACTTTTTTTTATCTTGGCCACATTTTTCTTGCCGACTTTTTTATCTTGGCCACATTTTTCTTGTCGACTTTTTTTGTCTTGGCCACATTTTTCTTGCCGACTTTTTTTGGCTTGGCCACATTTTTCTTGCCGACTTTTTTTTATCTTGGCCACATTTTTCTTGCCGACTTTTTTTTATCTTGGCCACAATTTTCTTGACGACTTTTTTTTATCTTGGCCACATTTTTCTTGACGACTTTTTTTTATCTTGGCCACATTTTTCTTGACGACTTTTTTTTATCTTGGCCACATTTTTCTTGTTGACTTTTTTTGTCTTGGCCACATTTTTCTTGCCGACTTTTTTGTCTTGGCCACATTTTTCTTGCCGACTTTTTTGTCTTGGCCACATTTTTCATGTCTGCATTTTTTTTTTCCTCAGTTTAAAAAAAAAAAAAAATTGCCTATGGCAAGATGTGGAATTTCGCTGCAAATCCACATATTTAATCAACCCCCACTACTGCAAATAAGGAATTGAAGGGTAAACTAGACCAAGTAGGGTTTGCCTCCTTATTAGTTGACAGCAGCTGAAGTTCTACCAGTTTTTGCCCTTTAATGCTTTCATAGTTCAAAAGAAGAGCTGTGAGATTTCACCGACTGCGTCGAGAGAATTGATGGCTCCCTCAGACTTTTTTTTAGCCCATCTCAAATGTTAGCCTTCCTTTCCCGGAGCCCCTGTCCCTCGCTATTGGCTGCCATACAGCCGCAGTGTCGCTAAGTACATTATAAAGTCAACGGAATATGATACCAAGAGCTGCCTAAACCCGTTACCGTCTCCGCACAACTCGCTGCGTATAAATCACTCCATTCCAAGTTTTTTGAATGTTAATAAGATTCACAAGCTCCTCTCTCCCACAGAAACTTTAGACCAGGACTATGGCAAAGATATTGCGTCTTTTTTTTTTTTAATTCTAACTCTTTTACTGTACTTGAAATCATTCATCATTCTTCCGTCTTATTTTTCATTTGTTGCAGAATATATATATATATGTCATCATATATCGGATTTTATCAAGTCATGGGAATATTGCATTATCTTATTCCACATGTGTAAACGGATTATGTAGTGAAGTTTAAAGTTATAAAAATGTACAATTCAATGAGTATTATTATATTATATAATGCTATTCACTGTTAAATGAAGTTGTCAGGGGGCCTCAGGAATGAGTTAAGCCACAACAACAGCAAAAAGAATCTAGCATTGATTTTTTTTTCCCCGATTTAAATTTTCTTGCGGCAAAATATGGTTTTCTCGCAGAAAAAACACAATTTTTTCACCATTTATTATGCCACAAAACGGCAACATATCCAAATGCAAAAATACTCCATCTAAGAGCTGATGAGATCAGGTAGACGTCAATGAAAGTCAATCTTTCTTACTTTGTGGTTTTAGAGGTTCTGGAGGGTTTTTGGACTTGTATTTGTGTGACAATAAGAAAAAGTCTTCTTTTGTTTGTGCTTTTTCAATTTGGATCTTTTACTAGACATTCGTAGTCTTCGTGAAAATGAGTTGTCATGGTTACATCAATTGGCATAGATTGTCCAAGGGAACTTCAGGCGGAAGTTCCCTTGAACTTGATGCATTTAGGTCTGTATAAATATATATATATAAGCAAGAAAATGAGCTGCACTCACCAGGACTTGGCGAAAATATAATAAGTTTATTTAAGAGGAGGAGCATTCAGGTTTACAGCGTCAAACCCACGTATTGTGGTGACTACCTGACAATGGAGAAGATGGGTTGAAGGTGGATTCCCTGTGGTTGTTATGCCTTTTAAAGGAAAACTATACCCCCTTACAATGTACTTTAGGTCTCTATAAAAATATATTGCATAAACAAGCTCATATGTAAGCTTTTTCTATGTAGAAATAAAACAGAACCTTGTAATTGATTCCAACTAAGATATAATTACCCCTTATTGGGGGCAGAACAGCCCTATTGGGTTTATTTAATGGTTAAATGATTCCCTTTTCTCTGTAATAATAAAACAGTACCTGTACTTGATCCCAACTAAGATATAATTACCCCTTATTGGGGCAGAACAGCCCTATTGGGTTTATTTAATGGTTAAATGATTCCCTTTTCTCTGTAATAATAAAACAGTACCTGTACTTGATCCCAACTAAGATATAATTACCCCTTATTGGATGCAGAACAATCCAATTGGGTTTAATTTATGTTTTATTGATTTTTTAGTAGACTTAAGGTATGGAGATCCAAATTACGGAAAGACCCCTTATCTGGAATACCCTTGGTCCCGAGCATTCTGGATAATGGGCCCTATACCTGTAATATGTGCTGTTGGTTAGTCCTAAATAGAAAATTGCCATTTTAAGAATTAAGGGCCACCCCCTGGGATCATAGGAGTCACAGTGCACACAAACAAGCCAAGGCACACATACATGCTAGGCCCCATCAGCCAATGAATGCCTTTTGCTCCCACACTACTTCTTCCTATTACAGTTAGAGCTGCATCACTTCCTGTCAGCTGATCTCTGAGGGAGCACACAGCCCATCACTAAATGGCGGCTCAAGGGAAAGGATGTAAAAGGGCAATATTTACTGATATATATATTCCAGTTTGATGAGATTCTTTAATAGGTCACTTAACATAATATAAACTGTTGGTTACGTATTCATTCTGGGGGTATAGTTTTCCTTTAAGGTACAAAAGGAGCTAGGAACTCTTTAAACAATTGGACCAATCTTTTTTTTGTTATTTAAAATCTGAATTTTGGTTTCGGAAAAGCTGGAGTTCCCCTTTAAAAATACAAAATTCCTTCTGTTTATATAAATCAACTTAAATTGCAGAAAAGAACATTAACAAAGCGACTCTACGCCCCGACGGCTCCTACATTAGTGAGGGAAAAGGGAAAGAGGCAAAAAGCACAGTTATTTAATCGGTTCAATGCATTAACTATTCGCTGCCCCCTTCTCGTACTGCCTGTTGTGCGATTAATATAAAAGCATTTTGTACTGAAAAACTGTTTTCTTTCCTTTCCAGCTCTCCTTTTATAGGCCGACAAAAGAGCGCTACAAAATACTCCTGGAAGCCAAAGCCTTTCCGTCTGACCACGTAAGGAACTTTGTTCGTATTTACAGCGTGATGCTAATCGCCGTTGCCAAGTAAACATTTCCCAGCGCGAATCAAAGGAAGTCAAATCAGAAATCTCTCTCGACCTATAGCCGCCGTTATTTCCATACAAAAGAAAAATTGATGTTACAGGAGAGGATTGGATTTTAATATTGATTTACTGTTCGTTTCAAAAGCCCTGCCAGCTTGTGGTTGCAATTGATGGCGATTCATAAATTTGCTATTTTATTTTTTTAAGCTGGATAAATAGCAGCGCAATTCTTTTCAACCTTACTGGAGTTAAAGCAGAACTCCTTCTCTCTCCATGGTGTATTTGGTGGAATGGTGTATTTGCAGCATAGGGGAATATTTATCAGAGTGACGTTAGAGCTCGGTCTGCTAGAGTGAAATTGCGCCACTCTCCATTCATTTCTATGGGATTTTTAAAAGAGTATTTATCAACGAGTGAAAGTTTGATAAATATGCCTTTAAAAATGCCGTAGATATGACTGGAGAGTGGCGCAATTTCACTCTAGTGGACAGGGTCGGACTGGGCCGCCGGGACACCGGGGAAAAACCCGGTGGGCCCCAGCAGCCCAGACCGACCCTTTCTGGCGCTCCCCAGTCGACTGTTCCTCCCTTGACGTGTTAAACTTATACGCGCTCAGGGGAAGACGTCGGGTGGGGGTCCATGCTGGGGGTTAGGGAGGCTCAGCAGGGGGTTTAGGGGGCCCCAGTGGGCCCTACACCCCAAGTCTGACCCTGCTAATGCACTGTGGCAATCTCTTTGAGAAATATACCCCATAGTGCAATATACTCAGTGTTGGACTGGGGTGTCTGGAGCCCACAGGGGCTGCCACCTCAGGGCCACCCACCCCAGTCACGAACTCCTGAAAGTCCCCCACATGCACAAAGTGTTGTGTTCTTTTACTTTTGCTGCCCTGTGAGTTGCTAGTAGCCACACATATTATATAGTATAGATCCAACATAAATCCAGTACCACAGAATCTATGGGCTGGCACGGGGGTGCTCTCCTGTCACTACCATATGTTCTGTGATATGCAACAAATAAAGGGTTAAAGGTTGTTTTCTCTATTTACAGACGGTGCAAATATGGAGTTTATAAATATTTATTCTCAGGGCTCCATCAATGTCTAATACTAATTTCTATTAGCAAGCTTAGAGATACATGTTCGGCATATAATCATGTCAGACTGAAAGATGTTGGGAAGAGGTCTCCATCTTTATGACCAGACAGATAGAGGAAACCATGGTCCAAGGCTGCTGTTCTATAACATACCCCCCCAGCCCTGTGCAGAATAGATAAGCCCAGCCACATCCTGGGTTGTACCACTTCTCCTGTTGCCCACTCTCAATTGCCCAAATGGTGTCACCCACATAAAATGATTGACCATATGCTTGTCTATTGGAAATTAAAGCCAATGACTGACATTAGGCTAGCTGTTGAAGAGAGCTGTAGTTAGGGTTGCCACCCAGCCAATATTTGACTGTCTTAGCTGGCAAACTAACGGTAGGCTATTGGCCATGCCCTGCAGCATATTGCATGTAGAAGGTGACCAAATGTAGCTCTTTGTTGTCCCCTAGATCTGAATTTTTTAATTGTAAGCTGAGGAAATTGCTAAATATTTGAACAGAAGGAATAACTTTGGCCATTGCCCAGTTGCAAACCAAGAGTGACCCCAGATGCAAAAGCCCTTCACATACACAGCAGTTACAATATGGCGGCTATGTATGTTCTATGTTCTGCATCACGCCCTAATCTTACAGATTTAAACCTATCTCTGTGAAACAGAATCAAAATCAAGTCTGAATTAGCCTGGTAGGGATGAAATAAGTTGAACTACTAAAGGGGAAAAACACATTCTATGTAGGAGTATGTTGGCATGACAACCAGATATCTAACATTATGCATAGAGGGATTTGGGCACAAAACGATACTGAAATGAACATAATAAAGTACATAAAGATGTGCTGTCTACTCTATAATGTCATAGGGAAAATGTTCTTGTTTTATTAGTAGGTCAATCATAATATTTCCCCTGTATACAAGAAACAACACCTTTAGCGGCCATGGCTGCCACATCCCCTTAATCACTTAGATTTCCTACTTCTCCTCTAATCCACTCAGCCCCCTCCCTCAGGAATTTACTTTGACTGTTGGCTAGTGAGCATGCTCAGTTCTCCTCAGCTCAGATTACTAAACACACCCTCCAGTCTAGCAGCCAATGAAGAGATAGCACTGCTGGTTTCCATAGAAACTCAGCTCTAGCTGTATGCACTCATTTTTTTCTCCCAACCTCCTCTCCAGAGCTCAGTTTAACCATTACAGTGCTCAATCAAAGCAAGACTTCTTATAAAAGGAATTTCTGCCTGTGTAAGCCTGCATTCTTGATGACATGTATGCTGAATTGGGGTCTTGTGTAACTGAGGAAAATGTGATGGTGCTGGCAAACAGAGGGGATATATGCAGTACACCTGATGTCATTTAGGGGGGGAGATGTGCCCAACAATTGCAGGAAAATGTAGGCTTTACATGCCCTTTAAACTGTCCTCACATTCATCCTAATCAGTGATTCCCCATTCATAATCCTAATTCTTTTACTCATCCCACTAACATGACGTTGCATAAATAATGTCATTGATTAACTCAAGCTGCTGGACCTTTATGTCTTTCATTTTATACACCAAGTAGGAATGGTGTTTTCCATCCATTTTAAACAATTCCTTATTTTTCAGTATGCTGTTGAGTCTCAGATACGACTGCACGGGCTGGATGTTGGAAAGAGCATGCTGCTACTGTATCCCCGAAAGGTTTGTAACCTCAGTTGGTTCTCATTTATGTTCTTCTGTTCATTTATGTTCTTCTGTTGATGTTCTTCACCAATGGCGAAATGCGGTAATTCACTGTGAATCCATGCCTGGCAATAAAAAAATGCTCATCACTACCCAGGAGTAGTAACCCATAGCAAGCAATAAGAAACTTGCTTTTGTACCTGCTGATTGGTTGCTATGGGTTACTGCTCCTTGGCAAACTTAGTGCCTTTTTTTACATTACCACTAATACCTGCTATAGGGCAAGATAGTCATTAAGAAATGGAAGGTGTACGATGACACCTTGACCCTCTTTAAGTTATATATTCCCACTGAGCTGGGTGATCAGGAGGAAGAAGATTAATCAGATAATAAAGGCAGTGATCCCCGACCAGTTTGACCTTTTTTTTTTTTTTTTTTACCAAAAAGTTGGGGAGCAACATAAGCATGGAAAACGTTCCTAGGGAGCGACCAATAAGGCCTGTGATTGGTTATTTGGTAGCCCAATGTGGACTGGTAGACTACAGGTCTACACATGGTCTTTATGCTTCCAAAACTTGCCACCAAGCCAGAAATTCAAAAATGAGCACCTATTTTGAGGCCACTGGGAACAAAATCAAAGGGCTTGGGACTGCCAAACATACATATAACAGTAATACCTCAATTATTTCATAATTCTGTTGGCACATTAGTTGAAACCCATTACTCCCCAAAGCCCACACTGACTCTGAATAAAAGATAAAGATATAAACCATAATTTGGAGGCAGGTGGCATTTTTGTGTAATTAAAGCCCCACGTTGGTTTTATTCCTCTGCTGATTCCCATGGTCTTCAGCCTTATTCAACATGAGTTTAGAACCACCCCCCTTTTCCAGGTCTTTCCCAGCTCTTCCCCAGTGCTGTGTGATGCCCCAGATAGCAGGGTACATATCTGCATGCACATCAGACTGCTTCTTGGTCCACCCAATGAAGTTTTTTTATGGGGTAAGTACTGGGCATAGAGAATAAGGGCAACAGTTATGGAACCCAGAATGTACAGTAAATAAAAGTTGCTCATTGGTGGGTCTAACATAGGCCTTTCCACTGTCCTCAATACTAAAGGTTGCATTTACTTTAACCTTAATATTATACATTACCAAGATGGAGCCATCCCTACTGAGAGCCATACTGGTAGAAGAAGAAAGTTATAGCATTGTTTCTCATACGCATAGACTAGGGGGCTGATTCATTAAAATTCTTTTTTTTCTGTCGTTGAAAGTTGTATTTTCAGCCTGAAAACTATAGGCCTGTTAGTCTGACATCAGTAGTAGGAAAACATTTGGAAGGGGTAATAAGGGATAGGGTACTTGAATACATTGCAGTTCACAATACTATTAGTTTGTCCCAGCATGGTTTTATGCGTAACAGATCTTGCCAGACTAATTTAGTCGCCTTTTATGAGGAGGTGAGCAGGAACCTTGATGCTGGAATGGCAGTTGATGTCATCTACTTGGACTTTGCTAAAGCGTTTGATACAGTACCTCACAGAAGGTTAATGATCAAATTGAGGAATATTGGCCTAGAACATAATATTTGTAATTGGATAGAGAACTGGCTGAAGGATAGAGTACAAAGAGTGGTGGTAAATGGAACATTTTCTAATTGGGCCAGTGTGGTTAGTGGAGTACCGCAGTGGTCAGTCCTTGGGCCTTTGCTGTTTAACTTGTTTATTAATGACCTGGAGGTGGGCATAGACAGTACTGTTTCTATTTTTGCTGATGACACTAAATTGTGCAAAACTATAAGTTCCATGCAGGATGTGCCGCTTTGCAGAGCGATTTGACAAAATTAGATAACTGGGCAGCAAACTGGAAAATGAGGTTCAATGTTGATAAGTGCAAAGTTATGCACTTTGGTAGAAATAATATAAACGCGAACTATCTACTGAATGGGAGTGTGTTGGGGGTATCCTTAATGGAGAAGGATCTAGGGGTTTTTGTTGATAACAAGTTGTCTAATGCCAGGCAGTGTCATTCTGTGGCTACTAAAGCAAATAAAGTGCTGTCTTGTATAAAAAAGGGCATTGACTCAAGGGATGAGAACATAATTTTGCCCCTTTATAGGTCCCTGGTAAGGCCTCACCTTGAGTATGGGGGGCAGTTTTGGGCTCCAGTCCTTAACAAGGATATTAATGAGCTGGAGAAAGTGCAGAGACGTGCAACTAAACTGGTTAAGGGGATGGAAGATTTAAACTATGAGGTGAGACTGTCGAGGTTGGGGTTGTTTTCTCTGGAAAAGAGGCGCTTGCGAGGGGACATGATTACTCTGTACAAGTACATTAGAGGGGATTATAGGCAGATGGGGGATGTTCTTTTTTCCCATAAAAACAATCAACGCACCAGAGGTCACCCCTTTAGATTAGAGGAAAGGAGCTTCCATTTGAAGCAGCGTAGGTGGTTTTTCACGGTGAGGGCAGTGAGGTTGGGGAATGCCCTTCCTAGTGATGGGGTAATGGCAGATTCTGTTAATGCCTATAAGAGGGGCCTGGATGAGTTCTTGATCAATCAGAATATCCAAGGCTATTGTGATACTAATATCTACAGTTAGTACTAGTGGGTGTATATATAGTTTATGTATGTGAGTGTATAGATTGGTAGGTGTGGGTTAGGTGTGCTGGGTTTACTTGGATGGGTTGAACTTGATGGACACTGGTCTTTTTTCAACCCTATGTAACTATGTAACTATGTAACTATAAACTCAACACGGTATAAATCCAAATTAAACTCGATCTTGTATTTATAAAATGTCACGATAATGCTTGAATAGTTTGTACGAAATTTTGAGTTTACAATAGAAAATGCTGAATTTATTTAACCGAAAGTATCGTTAAAACTCAAAAATTTTGAGTTTAAACAGGTGTTTGTTTCTCCTTGACACTTGGTGAAACAGAAAACAATGAGGGGATTAGCTTCTCCTTGACACTGGGTGAAACAGAAAACAATGAGGGGATTAGCTTCTCCTTGACACTGGGTGAAACAGAAAACAATGAGGGGATTAGCTTCTCCTTGACACTGGGTGAAACAGAAAACAATGAGGGGATTAGCTTCTCCTTGACACTGGGTGAAACAGAAAACAATGAGGGGATTAGCTTCTCCTTGACACTGGGTGAAACAGAAAACAATGAGGGGATTAGCTTCTCCTTGACACTGGGTGAAACAGAAAACAATGAGGGGATTAGCTTCTCCTTGACACTGGGTAAAACAGAAAACAATGAGGGGATTAGCTTCTCCTTGACACTGGGTGAAACAGAAAACAATGAGGGGATTAGCTTCTCCTTGACACTGGGTGAAACATAAAACAAGGAGGGGATTAACTTCCCCTTGACACTGGGTAAAACAGAAAACAAGGAGGGGATTAACTTCCCCTTGACACTGGGTAAAACAGAAAACCATGAGGGGATTAACTTCCCCTTGACACTGGGTAAAACAGAAAACCATGAGGGGATTAGCTTCCCCTTGACACTGGGTAAAACAGAAAATCATGAGAGGATTAGCTTCTCCTTGACACTGGGTAAAACAGAAAACAAGGAGGGGATTAACTTCTCCTTGACACTGGGTAAAACAGAAAACAATGAGGGGATTAGCTTCTCCTTGACACTGGGTAAAACAGAAAACAATGAGGGGATTAGCTTCTCCTTGACACTGGGTAAAACAGAAAACAAGGAGGGGATTAGTTTTTCCTTGACACTGGGTAAAACAGAAAACAAGGAGGGGATTAGCTTCTCCTTGACACTGGGTAAAACAAAAAACAAGGAGGGGATTAGCTTCTCCTCGACACTGGGTAAAACAAAAAACAAGGAGGGGATTAGCTTCTCCTTGACACTGGGTAAAACAAAAAACAAGGAGGGGATTAGCTTCTCCTTGACACTGGGTAAAACAAAAAACAAGGAGGGGATTAGCTTCTCCTTGACACTGGGTAAAACAAAAAACAAGGAGGGGATTAGCTTCTCCTTGACACTGGGTAAAACAAAAAACAAGGAGGGGATTAGCTTCTCCTTGACACTGGGTAAAACAGAAAACAAGGAGGGGATTAGCTTCTCCTTGAAACTGGGTGAAATAAAAAAACTCATTGGCAAAAACCCATTTGTGAGTTTAAACAGGTGTTCGTTTCTCGTTGAAACTGGGTGAAACAGAAAACAATTAGGGGATTAACTTCTCCTTGAAACTGGGTGGAATAAAAAAAACCATTGGCAAAAACCCCTTCATGAGTTTAAACAGGTGTTCGTTTCTCGGTGAAACAGAAAATAATGAGGGGATTAATTTCTTCTTGAAACTGGTTGAAACAGAAAACAATGAGGGGATTAACTTCTCCTTGACACTGGGTGGAATAAAAAAAAACTCATTGGCAAAACCCCATTCGTAAATCGTAAAAATATCTAGAACCCCCCATAAAAAATCGTCTTTTTTCTCAAAATTGCTCAGTAAATATGCCCCTAGGTATGCGATAGGTTAGAAGAGAATCCAAATGGAGGAGTGGAACATCACAATAGAGGGTTACATGTAAAATATCTGCAATATTTGGACTAGTGCATGGGACTAAATGGTTAAGTGAACAGACATTTCCTCTCAGGCAGCAGAAAATATAATATTAAGACCTGCTGAATAAACACCAGGTGCTCGTGCATTGTGTTTACTGCTATTTATACAGCAGATTGCCTGAGCTTCTTCTTATTAACTATAAATTAGAAGTTTATCTAAGGTAAAAGGCATTAGGAAATACTCTAAATAACAACTGGATATTCAAGTCTGCCGTGCAATTTATTCTGGAGAGTGACATGCTCCTGTCAGCAAAGCCTTTCTGTAATATATTGTTTTTGAAAGACTCTCCCCCAAAACACGCCAAAATAGATAAACTTTTTAGATAAACTCTGCTTCCCACCCCCTCACCAAGAAAAGGTATGATAAATAATTGCCCACTATATAAAGACTCAAATAGCACATCTAGACAATTGTGTTGGGGTGCAGCTCCCCAAGGCATTTTATAGGCCCCAGATAGTCAAGAGACTTCATAAACTTCTATGAATGATCTCATTGTTGTGAATAGATCCAATAATAAAGTCAAGGTTAGTTACTAGAGCAGCCTGAATCTCCATGAAGGTGTGTAGAAGGTTTGCACCCTTGGGAGGCCTTGTATGTTGGGTCTGGCTCTCCATGTTACTTTAGTGCAGGGATCCACAACTTTTATACTAGTGAGCCACGCTCGATTTTCAAAATTGTTAGTGGTCCACAAGAGCATGAAAAAGTTCTTTGGGGGTGCCAAATAAGGGCTGTGATTGGCTATTTGGTAGCCCCATGTGGCCTGCAGGAGGCTCTGCTTGGAGTAAAACTGTGTCTCTGGGCTTCCAAAACTTGTCTCCAAGCCAGAAATGTAAAAACGGCACCTACTTTGACTGGGAGCAACATCAAAGGGGGTGGTGAGCTACATGGTTGGGGATCACTGCTTGTGACTTGTATCTATTGAGGTCTGGTGCAATGTCTCAGTTGAGCTAAACACTACAGCATGCATAGGTGTAGCTATAAATATATTCAGGGAGTAATTTCAGTGCTATGCTAATGCTGTTTATTCATGTTTTACCAAATGAAATTGACTGTAAACGCTACATACATAGGAATGTGTGACTAATAATATAGAAAAAGAAAGTCCCCATCTCATAATTGGACAGATTCATTTCAATGTGAAAACTTATCTTGTGGTTTATCTCATAAAAATTCAATATAAGTTTATGGAGAAACCTGAAACCTGAATTAGGAGATATGTTTGTCTCCTCAAATTAAATCTGGCCCAATAGCTAAAAGGGGAACTCCGGCTTCCAAACCATAATTTGTTGAAGAGCCCCACCCAACACAGAAACCCCTAATATACCTGCCGCTGTAATCTGTTCATTGTCGTACTGGCCCACAAAGATGCCATGAAAACTCCCAGTTGGCCCTGGTGTCAATGGGCCCTCCTGTTCCTAAACATTTGACCTGCTTCATGGTCATTCCCTATTTCTGGGAAGTTTGAATGGGAACAAAGAAAAAAAATAGATGGAAGGATAGATGCTAGCATGTAATTAAAAATAATAGGAGAATAAAGATGTTGAGTGAGGAAAGGAGGAAAAATATTTTGGAGAGTGGGCCTATGGTCTATGGTCTAAGGTTTGCTGGTGGGCCCCTGGGGTTCCAGTCCAACACTGAATCTGTTGCTTCAAAAAGTAGGAATAAACACCACTTTTATATGCTGAAATCCAGCTGAAAAACACTTCTTCTCTTTCTGCATCATTTGAAATCCTGGCAGGGGAGGAGGGACTAAAACATTGATGTTACAACGTTTCCACAGCTTACAGACAGGAACTACATAACCCACAATGCATTGCACTGGGATGTTCCTTTCCTTATTGACATCACGTGTGCAGGGGATTGTGGAATGGGGAGGATACAGGCTGAAGGCAGGCTGAGGACAGTTTGCTACTGTTACATTTTATTTGAGTCCCAAAGTAGCCAGCCAGATCAGCAGGGGAACAGGGGGCGGGGCTTAGGGAACTGTTCCAAACCATATTATTACATTAGCTATCATGAAAAGGCTGTGTATTTTTTAATTGATTTATACTTCAAAGTAGCTTTAATTCCTGATTACTAGCGCTACCTTTTAATAAATAAATTCAAAAGTTTCATTTTATACGTAACTAGCAGCAAGCTTAGTAAGAGATTACTCCTACCAGGCGACCTCTTTAATACGCTTAATTACATCTTTATATGTGTATCACACTTGTACAGGGAGAAGACACCCTGCGGACGGAAGATATTCTTTCTGTTATTGAAGAAAACGGAGATTCAATTGCGGTGATTTTGTTCAGCGGAGTGCAATATTACACTGGCCAGTTGTTTGACATGGAGAAGATCACAGAAGCCGGACATAAAAAGGTACATTTGCCCTTTATCCATTTCCCTACTGATACTTTGTTGCGCGTGAACGGTTTCCCTCAGGGATGATGAAGGCAGAATCCGGAGCCGCTGATAATGTTCTTACTCATATTATCGGCTTATTAGAGAGCGAATCTCATCATTTCTATTTATAAAGCGATGTTTCCCAGGTGGTCCTTAGCTTTGCACTTTCATAGCAAGTCCTAAAGGGGTCAAAAGATTTGTGAAACGGCGTAATATTCGCCAAACGGAGAAAATGTTGCACGTCAAAAAAAAAATTCCAAGAGAGACAATACGTACAACCAATAGGTTTGATGAGGGACAATTCTTTTGATGAGAGAGAATTCTTTTTGGCACGAGAGACCATTCTTTTTTTATGAGAGAGAATTCTTTTTGACGCAAGACAATTCTTTTGATGGGAGACAATTCTTTTTGTCGCAAGACAATTCTTTTGATGGGAGACAATTCTTTTTGAAGCAAGACAATTCTTTTGATTGGAGACAATTCTTTTTGATGCAAGACAATTCTTTTGATGGGAGACAATTCTTTTTGACGCAAGACAATTCTTTTGATGAGAGAGAATTCTTTTTGTCGCAAGACAATTCTTTTGATGGGAGACAATTCTTTTTGATGCAAGACAATTCTTTTGATGGGAGACAATTCTTTTTGTCGCAAGACAATTCTTTTGATGGGAGACAATTCTTTTGATGGGAGACAATTCTTTTTGTCGCAAGACAATTCTTTTGATGGGAGACAATTCTTTTTGATGCAAGACAATTCTTTTGATGGGAGACAATTCTTTTTGTCGCAAGACAATTCTTTTGATGGGAGACAATTCTTTTTGATGCAAGACAATTCTTTTGATGGGTGACAATTCTTTTTGACACGAGACAATTCTTTTGATGGGAGACAATTCTTTTTGACACAAGACAATTCTTTTGATGGGAGACAATTCTTGCTTCCGGAGCCGGAGTTCCCCTTTAACGGCATAAAATGAGATCATGAAGTGAGTGAAAGGGTTACACTGGAAGAGTATATTGTGTTGTTCGACTCACGGTAAATAGAGAGGCCCAGGCCGTATGTGATGTGAGAGATTAACGGATTAATCACATGTAGGGTTTACCAAGTTTAATTACAAATGTGTTCCAAATACCCCATTCCATTAGACAAGATTAGGTTATCCTCAATATTCTCAATTAGAATATTTATAGAAAATAAAGTTTTGCACATTGTTTCTGTCTCTCTCTGATTGTGTGACTTTCACTTTACAAATGTAGCCTTAACTTGAGATTCCTGGTTTTCTTAAATTCTATATAAATTACCCACAATTTAACTGATCTAAAGGCACATAACATTGCTGCTGAATTGTGCTTAGTACAGGGGAATCCCTATGTG
Organism: Xenopus tropicalis; assembly: GCF_000004195.4. Taxonomy (NCBI): domain Eukaryota; kingdom Metazoa; phylum Chordata; class Amphibia; order Anura; family Pipidae; genus Xenopus; species Xenopus tropicalis. The sequence continues at coordinate 79,418,215 of NC_030685.2, read as the reverse complement.
CCATAGTTTTATGGTATCTCTCTGTACAGGCTATGAGCAAACTTAGGGGGCTGTTCCTGCTGAATTGTGCTTAGTACAGGGGAATCCCTATGCTGCCATAGTTTTATGGTATCTCTCTGTACAGGCTATGAGCAAACTTAGGGGGCTGTTCCTGCTGAATTGTGCTTAGTACAGTGGAATCCCTATGCTGCCATAGTTTTATGGTATCCCTCTGTACAGGCTATGAGCAAACTTAGGGGGCTGTTCCTGCTGAATTGTGCTTAGTACAGGGGAATCCCTATGCTGCCATAGTTTTATGGTATCTCTCTGTACAGGCTATGAGCAAACTTAGGGGGCTGTTCCTGCTGAATTGTGCTTAGTACAGGGGAATCCCTATGTGCCATAGTTTTATGGTATCTCTCTGTACAGGCTATGAGCAAACTTAGGGGGCTGTTCCTGCTGAATTGTGCTTAGTACAGGGGAATTCCTATGCTGCCATAGTTTTATGATATCTCTCTGTACAGGCTATGAGCAAACTTAGGGGGCTGTTCCTGCTGAATTGTGCTTAGTACAGGGGAATCCCTATGCTGCCATAGTTTTATAGTATCTCCCTGTACAGGCTATGAGCAAACTTAGGGGGCTGTTCCTGCTGAATTGTGCTTAGTACATGGCAATACACATTTTCAAGGGGAAGTTAATCCCATCATTGTTTTCTATTTCATCCAGTTTCAAGTGCAACTTACCCCCATTTGAAAAAAAACAAACAAACTATTCCTTTTGGAGGTTACAGATTTATTGTTGTGTTACTTTTTTTTTTTAACTTATTTTTCTATTCAAGTCCTCTTTTATTCATGTACCAGATTCTTGTTCAAATCACTCCCTGGTTTCTAAGGTAACTTGGACCCTAGCAACCAGATATCAGCTGAAACTCAAAACTGAACAAAAATTTAAATAATTAAAAAGCTACATATAATAATAAAAAATGAAGACCAATTGCAAATTGTTTCAGAATATCACTCTCTACATCATACTAACATTTAACTCAAAAATCCAAGGTCTCCAGTATGGATAAGTCTTTTTGCCATTTTGCCAGTTTGTGAATTTCACAAATTTTTCGGTAATTTGGCGAATTTTTCGGCAAAGCAGATTCGCTCATCACTAGTAAGAGGTGGTAGGGAAGCCCCAATGGGGGGCATTAATGAGGCCTGTATCCCAACGCCTGCTGGCAATTATATGGCCGGTAATTTGTAATACCAGCCCTGGGCTTGGCAGGTAATTTATTGGCTAAGGTGGTAAAATACTAGTAACTGAAATAGTAACTGAAAGACTGAAGATTCTCTATTGTGGAATCTGTTATAGAAGTTAATGCCGGATCATTGGGATCAGCAGACCTGGAGCAAAATAATAATCACGGATCCGAAAGCTCATTTTTCTAACAATTGTGCTTTGGCTGATATATTATTTCACGTATAGCGGCTCCCAGTAAAGTGCTCTGTGAGTTTGGCCCTTTAGAAATGAGCAGTTAATTCTTTGGCTTTTCTACTCGTCATTGTTTGGGCAGTGCTGCCATCTTGTGGCTATGTAAGTTATATACAGTATTGTTCAGTGAAAATGTTTAGATCTAACAAACCTCTATAGAACTTTACCCAAACTCCCCTTCCTTATGATATGTTAACTCTCATATGTTTAAGTCCTGACGCAATGAACTACAGTCAGATAAAATGGGAATAAACAACTTTAACCCACAATGCACCTTGCTTCCTGCTGCTTTAAGACACATATCTGTGTGCCTTTAATATAGGAGAGCAAAGGCCAACAGACTACTAATTATAAACTAAGACTTCTAAGACTAGTACATATTCTGTTTCATTAGACAAAAATGTACATTCAGGTAATATACAGAACCCCCTACTGTAAGTGATAAGGATATTAGCGGTTACTGAGGGGTTCTGTGACCATATAAAGGCACAAGGCTGCAGGCTGAGTTATACAGGGAACTCTGAGTATCACTCCTGTATTATAAGGGATAATGTACCCCCTACTGTAAATGATAAGGATATTAGCAGTCACTGAGGGGTTCTGTGCCCATATAAAGGCACAAGGCTGCAGGCTGAGTTATACAGGGAACTCTGAGTATCACTCATGTATTATAAGGGATAATGTACCCCCTACTGTAAATGATAAGGATATTAGCAGTCACTGAGGGGTTCTGTGCCCATATAAAGGCACAAGGCTGCAGGCTGAGTTATACAGGGAACTCTGAGTATCACTCATGTATTATAAGGGATAATGTACCCCCTACTGTAAATGATAAGGATATTAGCAGTCACTGAGGGGTTCTGTGCCCATATAAAGGCACAAGGCTGCAGGCTGAGTTATACAGGGAACTCTGAGTATCACTCATGTATTATAAGGGATAATGTACCCCCTACTGTAAATGATAAGGATATTAGCAGTCACTGAGGGGTTCTGTGCCCATATAAAGGCACAAGGCTGCAGGCTGAGTTATACAGGGAACTCTGAGTATCACTCATGTATTATAAGGGATAATGTACCCCCTACTGTAAATGATAAGGATATTAGCAGTCACTGAGGGGTTCTGTGCCCATATAAAGGCACAAGGCTGCAGGCTGAGTTATACAGGGAACTCTGAGTATCACTCATGTATTATAAGGGATAATGTACCCCCTACTGTAAATGATAAGGATATTAGCAGTCACTGAGGGGCTCTGTGCCCATATAAAGGCACAAGGCTGCAGGCTGAGTTATACAGGGAACTCCATTACTCTCTTTCACTATTTTGTGCATTTCTATGGTCACAAAAGGAAATAGACATATTCTTATAATTTGCAATTTAGGTTATATTATTAAAAAAAAAACACTGCTACTATGCCGTATGCTTTGCTTTGTCTTTTACTTTTTAAATTCACACTTTTTCATTGAAATTGGCAGTAGGATATGCAAGTCATCAGCACCCTCTTGTGTCCTTTCTTTAAATTGCACGGTGAGAAAATAAATAGAAATATAACTTCTTGTGTATGATTCATACTGTGCCAATTTGTCTCCCCTAGGGCTGTTTTGTTGGATTCGACTTGGCCCACGCCGTTGGGAATGTGGAGCTTCACTTACACGACTGGGGAGTGGACTTTGCCTGTTGGTGCTCTTATAAGGTGCCCCCTCTAGGGATTAGATTTATTGTGCAATTTATAATGTTTTGTTTTTAACTGTTCCAGTTATTAGGCACAGACCCGCATAACTGAGCGTTGGGTATTATGTGTCTGTATGGCTATGTGGGGGCCCAATAGATTAGGCAAGGGGCCACAACATGTATTTTCATGGAGCGGGGGCTATAAAGAATAGGTAAAAGATCCACTTTATAGGAACCCATTATCCAGAAAACTACCAGTGTCATTACCCACAGTATTCAGGTTACATAAACTAATTATTATGGTCTGCTTCTATACTAAGATGATGCCTTGTAACCAGGGGTGGTTATGGGCCCCAGGATGCCCACAAGGACTACTGCCTCAGGGGCCCTTGCAACCCCCCATGGGCCCCCACCACGGCCTTCACACACCCCCGCAGGGGCCTCCATCACTGGTCTGACCTCCTCCTCCGGGAGTTGGACCAGCAGCTCAGGAGAGCGCCCTGCGGGGGTTGGGTCTGGGCCACCAGGGCCCATTAGTTTTTTTTTTCCCGGTGCCCCGGCGGCCCAGTCCAACCCTTACCTTGCCCCACCCTTAGCTTCTCAGTGTCTGAGTGGGTAGGGGGGTCCCCCATTTGCACTTTCGGCTCTAGAAGAGTCAAATTTATTATTTAATAACCAGCTTTTTGCCTCCCCCAGTAACTTTTAGAGTGCTGCCAATTGAGGCAAGGTCCTCACTTCATCATTGTGGACCGAAAGCGTCCGAACGCGTTTTTTCGTAATGATCGGTATTTTTGTGACTTTTTCGTCTGCGCCGCGTCTTTACGCAAAATACGATAAAGTCGTGACGGCGATGAAAAAATCGCGCAAAATACGAAAAAACATGACAGAGACGAAAAAGTCGCAAAATTTTCGTTTCCGATCCGATTTTGGATCGTGGATTAGTAAATGTGCCCCATAGAGTTGTTTTAGTGTTTAGTAAAATATAAGTTCTTTGTCTGTAGTAAAAATTGTTACTAATCAAGAACAGGGAACTGGTTGTGCACAGAGCAGGCAGGATTTTCATTGGACAATCCCTATGCATTAATTAAGACTAGAGAGCTGAGCAAGCAATTAATAGAACAATGTTGCTTTACTACAAGTCCCAGCATGCTTTATGCCTTGATGTTTTGCAGTATGCTGGAGGTTGTAGCAAACATTGTTGTAGAAGGTGTTTGTGCCTTTTAACTAACTTTTCTTGTTATGTTTGATTTTTAGCAATGTTGAGATATTAGGGGTCATCACTTGCATCTAGGGTCCGGCTGTGGGTCTGGCTGCCCTGCCCCTGGCTCTGCATTGAAAAACCAGGGGTAGAACTTGGGGACACAGACCAGCCCCGTTCTCACCACCTACCATTATTATTATTATTATTAACATTTATTTATAAAGCGCCAACATATTCTGCAGCGCTGTACAATAAGTGGGTTTCATACATTGAAAATACAGAATAACATATAAAGCAACCGATGCAAGAGGTGAAGAGAGCCCTGCCCAAAAGAGCTTACAATCTACAAATATGGCAGTAAGTATAGGGCTCCATTGTGCCCAACACCCACCTCCCCTGATTTGAGTGTCTGAATGAAGCACAAGTTAGGGAATATGTAGGGTATGGGGGGCACATACGTATGTGCTTCTTGCCCACCTGCCTCTCATGAATACAGAGCAGACTGTTGTGGAGTACAGATAGGGTTGCCATCTGTCTTGTTTTGGCCCGGACAGCCCGGTTTTTGGGAGAGCTGCCCAGGTCTAAACTCCATTAATTAGGGAAACAAAGCAGGACTCTCATAGACTGACAGTGGCAATTGGCCAATTGCTGATCGCCACTTCATAACCCTGTTTCCAATGCCCTTGCCCATGATGTCACCGCCCCACCCTCCACCTGGGTTTCCCTCTGTCGGAAGATGGCCCCCCTAAGTACAGATACCTGCTTGAGTTGCCCTAAGTGCAAGACTGGGTGCTATGTGCCCATTTGCTTTGGTTTTTCTGCATGGCAACCAACCGCTAGACCAGTAAATGCTGCCTGCTGATTGGCTGATATAGGTTACTAGAACATAAGCACGATTTGTCCTTTTTACTTCATCCTCAATATTTAAGTTCACAATGAGTTCTGTAGATTCTAACAAAATAGAACGATTTTAAAAATCTTCCAATTAGCAGAATCGTTGCCCTTATTATATGGCTTAATATAGTGATCTTGTATCATTTAGTACTTGAATTCGGGCGCCGGTGGCCTGGCTGGAGCCTTCCTACACAAGAAACATTCCAACACTATCAAACCCACGTAAGTTCTATTGTCTGTTAAACCTTATGGGCTGCGCAGCATGTACTGCACGTATGGGGATTATTCATCTCTAAATTGAGCAGATAAATATCACCAAGCCACCCTGAGATGTACAGCAAATGTATTGTTCACCTTTTGAAAGCAAAAATCAAATGGATTTATATGGTTTTAAAATTAGGAATACACAGAATCCACTATTTTGGGACTTGACCGAAACCTGAATAGTTCACAAAAGATTAGGGCGAATACAGAACTGAATCCGAATCCTAATTAACCTACGCAGGGAACGCAGAAAGGGAACCGCGTGCACAGCACAAAATTTTCGACTTCGATGTTTGTGACAAAAAGTCACGTGATTTTAGGGAGTCGGTTCAGTTCAGCCAGGAACGTGGATTCGGCTAAAACCTGCTGAAAAAGGCTGAAAACACAATTTACACATTTTTAGTGGTTTTAAAGTTATTTATTAGTGTAACTTCTCAGCACTATCTGAGTTCTGAGCAATGAAGAATTTTGGAGAATCCGGCTGATAAACAGACCTGGTGGGAAGAACTGACTTGTGGGGCTTTGCAGAAACTGGGAGCTGCCCTACTACTGGGTGACTTCCCTTACAGCTGGGCCAGGAAGGCAGACAGAAGGTTACATGTCAATTTGTCCTTTCCCCTCCCCTTTGTGTATGGCGTATCTCAGCAGTCTTATTGGCTATTTAGGGCCAGCCAATCAGAGCTAGGTGTGCCCTATTCAATCCCTTCCCCTGGATCACTTCCTAACCAGAGCACTGTTGCTTGAGCACCGAGGCTTATCTCTCTATCTTTTACTTTTTCTCGTTCTTGTCCAGCCTTGTCCTGCTTCTTCATCCACTCCATTCCATCCCATCCCAGTCTGCTGCCCTGCTTCTGTGGCTCTCCATGGCTCTCTGCATTATCCAGTCTGTCTTGCTTTTTGCCACCTCTGTCCTGTTCTGGTCTTTCCTGCCTTACTTCCTGCTCTAGTCTGTCCTGCCTCTCAACCCTCTCTGCCAGCTCCAGTCTGATTTGTTCTAGATCTTTACCCTAGTCTAGTACCTTCCTCAAACTACTCCTTGTCTGAAGAACTCACCACCCTCCCTTACCAACCAATCCCATTTCTTGTTGCAACTAGTGATGGGCGAAATGTTTCGCCAGGCATGGATTCGCGGCGAATTTCCGCATTTCGCCATTGGCGGATTGTTTTGCGAAAGGAATGAAAAAATTCGCTGTGGAAAAATTCGCCGCACGTCCAAAAATTGTCGCCGGCATAAAAAAAGAATAGTCGCGGGCGTCAAAAGAATAGCCGTGCGACTAAATAATAGCCGCGGGCGACGAAACAATAGCCGTGCGACAAAATAATAGCCGCGGGCGACAAAACAATAGCCGCGCGACAAAATAATAGCTGCGCGACAAAATAATAGCCGCGGGCGACAAAACAATAGCCGCGTGACAAAATAATAGCCGCGGGCGACAATTTTTTGTGTCGCACAACATTTTCACCGTTTCACGAATTTTTCACCGTTTCACAGATCTTTTGAGAGATTCGCGAATTTTTCGGCGAAGCGAAACGGAACAGATTCGCTTATCACTAGTTGCAACAACATTTGCAAATAACATGTTAGATCAGTTGGAAAACTCTCATGAAGGTATACTGGAAAGCTGATAAAAATTACATTTCTTTCATTGTGCATCAAAACAGTTTTTGGTTGGATGACCCTTTTTGTTGCATGCTTGAGACCAGTTGTGGGACTACATTGAAATACAATTTTACCTCAAAAACTGTAAAAGTGTTATTAGGAATGCGCTACAGACTGGGCACATGGTTTTGACAGTTCTATTTAGACTATTTGGTTTCTAGCAATGTTTTCTGAAGTAGCTGTACCTTCAATTACTGTGTGATACTGGAAGTAACTTTGCACATACTGTAAACCCCCCCTATGCTGGATAACAGCAAGGTGGCTGTTGTAGCACAGGGAGCTCTCATTGGACCAGTCTTTTGCATCTGTAATTAGTTTTGGACCCTCCTACTTGGAGTTTTATGGAAGGTTTAACTCTACCATATAATATCTATTATTATTATTATTATGGTGGGTACAGCTGACAAGTCTTTATAAAAGCATATCCCCAAATTGTCTGCAGCAAGTACATTGAAATCTTTATATTTTTTTTAGAATTTTGCAACTCCTTTTTGCCTAGAATAGCACTTATCCAGCTGGTTAGGCTAGAGCATGGGGTACATTGGACTCTCTTTCAAAGGATAGGCCTTCGCTATGTGGAAGAGAGTGTTTGACCCCCCACTGTCAAATGTACAAGACGATTAAGGCTATGCAGGGTTATCAATACTCACACATGTAGATGGAATGGCAGGCAAATAAAGGCACAAGATGCAGCAGAATCAGAATAGTGCACCACTATGGGGAGTAGTTGGTGGGCAATCTTTATCCCAAGGGTTTCCACCTCAATGGACCAGATCCCAAACAGCAGATGTGGATTAAGGAGAGGACTAAGCCTGATACCCTTGTTAATACTGCGGTCCCTTTACTTAGGCAGCAGAGCCTGTAAAAGAGAACACTCACAGCTATGTCTCCTGGTTGGAGCCAGAAGGCTTCTCTTGATACCTATAGCCGACTGTCTCACATTCCTAGAACATGCTATTATAGAAAATATCCTGCACTTAATAGATCCTCATTCATGGGGGAACCTGCTCCCCTACTTCTCCAAAGGTAATGGTCCCTCTGGGGTAAGATGCTTTGCTGGGGCCTTGTTGATCCCAGGCCCAGTGGAACATCCGCCTGGTTCAACAGATGCAGGCCAAAGAGAAAGACCCACCCCTAACTAAACACTATATTCAATTTTGGCAGGAATTAGTCATACGTATGGGACAATAAAGTACAGTATGTAAACAGGAAAATAAATACATGTCCTTCTGCCCAGTAATGGTGAAATAAGGAGTGGGGATTTAAAGCAATAGGAATCGTAAACCCTATAGGTCCCTACATAAACCCAAGGGAAAAAAACATTTTGTTCCGACAATGGTGCGAAATTTACACACATTTATAAAAGAATATCAAAGTATTGCATGTGAAAAAGTAAATAGTACCATTACATTCACTTCTGGTATCCTCTCCTGGGGAATACTGGGTACCAAGCTCACACAGGTGCCATGTGTTTAGGCAAAAAGTATAGGAAAACACTGAATGACACACAAACTAGGGATGTGTCTGGGGATGACTGCATCCTGACCACATATTGCCCATCATGTATGCAGTGCTTGAAGGCACAGCCAGGGTGCATGGATAAATCTAACTCTTTGCACAAGCAAGTATATGTGCAGCCTATTAATGTCTAGGTCAGTGATCCCCAACCAGCGGCTCGGGGGCAACATGTTGCTCCCCAACCCCTTGGATGTTGCTCTCAGTGCCCCCAAACCAGGTAGTTATTTTTGAATTCCTGACTTGGGGGCAAGTTTTGGTTGAATAAAAACAAGATTTCCTACCAAATAAAGCCCCCTGTAAGCTGATAGGGTGCATAGAAGCTGCCTAATAGCCAATCACAGCCCTTATTTGGCACCTCCATGAACTTTTATGGTGCTTGTGTTGCTCTCCAAGTCTTTTTACATTTGACTGTAGGTTGGGGACCCCTGGTCTAGGTTGTCTGGTCTATGGCTAAAACACTTACCACAGCTCCATACTGATTTTGATTCTTATCTTCCCAGGTTGATGGGATGGTGGGGTCATGACTTCAAAACCAGATTCAAAATGGAGAACGGTAAGTTTTAGTTCCTTGCATGAATGTGCAAGAGTACTACTTATACTCCTTATCAGTCAATGCTTCCCGAATTTGACTTGAATAGGAAAAGCATGACACATCCAATACTGGTGCTTTTCAGCCCCCCAAAAAGTTGGTATGGAGCATTTTCAGTACAGAACCAGTTCTGGTGCAGTTACCGGAGTTACATGTTTAGGCGGCAGGAGGTAAAAGGAATAAAGTATGGACCATAGGTCTTTGCCCCCACTGGCGGTCTCTAATACTCCTCTATTGCTTCCCCAGCACACATTTTGCTTGTCATAATGATCTAGCAGTAAAAATTAGAATAAAAACACCAGTCAGTGTCTCTGTTAACCTCAAAGCTCTGGAGAAACCTACAGTGGTCACATCGTTGAACATTCAAACTTGCTGATGGTTTAGCCATTAGGAACCTGGAACCAGGAGCCACTTCATTAATTAATTAATAATGTTAATTCTGCTTTCTTTGGTTTTAGCTGCCCATTTGTGCCTTTGTTTCTTCTTTAATTCTCTTTAATTATGTCTTTCTCTTTCCACAATTTTACATACCTTGAAGTTTTTCATCATCTTATATTTTTTTGTGCATGTATAATGCACAATGCGTTCCCTGATTTTACACCATTTTTTTTCTGTTCGCCTGAAAACCGTGAAATGGGGTTTCTACTGTATTCTGATTTTTCTTTTTTTCTCTTTTCTTAATCTTTCCCTTCTCTTTTTGCCTCTGCTTATGGTCGGACAGGTTACCAGGAGATCACCCAGAAGGCCCATGCTCTAGTTTGCTGAGGACAGTTCCCATTAGCTCTCTCTTGCTTATAGAATAAGCATATCTAATCTCTATACCATTTGGCACTGTCCATATAACTCAGTGATCCCCAACCATTGGCTCAGGGGCAACATGTTGCTCCCCAACCCCTTGGATGTTGCTCTCAGTGCCCCCAAACCAGGGAGTTATTTCTGAATTCCTGACTTGGGGGCAAGTTTTGGTTGAATAAAAACAAGATTTACTCCCAAATAAAGCCCCCTGTAAGCTGATAGGGTGCATAGAGGCTGCCTAATAGCCAATCACAGCCCTTATTTGGCACCTCCATGAACTTTTATGGTGCTTCTGTTGCTCTTCAAGTCTTTTTACATGTGACTGTGGCTCACGAGTAAGAAAGGTTGGGGACCCCTGTTCTAACTGTTGAGAGTGAAATCTCAATGTCAGGATTTTCAGTTGGCCATAGCAGCCCCAGTCTGAGACTATTGCCTCTTATCCTTTATCTTTTTCCACTTCTAGCCACGCTTTCTGTTTTTGCTTTTCTTCTTAACCTTTTATATGAGTGGAGAACAGGGTAAAGTTTGCGACTGCAAACAGCCTAGTGGGGTAATTACAGATGGTATTGAAGAAGAACCACTCTATAACACATTAACGCCAACCAATCTCTGGTCCATACAGCCTAGTGGGGTAATTACAGATGGTAGTGAAGAAGAACCACTCTATAACACATGCCAACCAATCTATGGTCCATACAGCCTAGTGGGGTAATTACAGATGGTAGTGAAGAAGAACCACTCTATAACACATTAATGCCAACCAATCTATGGTCCATACAGCCTAGTGGGGTAATTACAGATGGTAATGAAGAAGAACCACTCTATAACACATTAACTCCAACCAATCTCTGGTCCATACAGCCTATTGGGGTAATTACAGATGGTAGTGAAGAAGAACCACTCTATAACACATTAACTCCAACCAATCTCTGGTCCATACAGCCTATTGGGGTAATTACAGATGGTAGTGAAGAAGAACCACTCTATAACACATTAACTCCAACCAATCTATGGTCCATACAGCCTATTGGGGTAATTACAGATGGTAGTGAAGAAGATCCACTCTATAACACATTAATGCCAACCAATCTATGGTCCATACAGCCTAGTGGGGTAATTACAGATCGTAGTGAAGAAGAACCACTCTATAACACATTAACACATTAACTCCAACCAATCTCTGGTCCATACAGCCTATTGGGGTAATTACAGATGGTAGTGAAGAAGATCCACTCTATAACACATTAACACCAACCAATCTCTGGTCCATACAGCCTAGTGGGGTAATTACAGATGGTAGTGAAGAAGAACCACTCTATAACACATTAACACCAACCAATCTATGGTCCATACAGCCTAGTGGGGTAATTACACATGGTAGTGAAGAAGAACCACTCTATAACACATTAACGCCAACCAATCTATGGTCCATACAGCCTAGTGGGGTAATTACAGATGGTAGTGAAGAAGAACCACTCTAACACATTAACTCCAACCAATCCCTGGTCCATACAGCCTATTGGGGTAATTAAAGATGGTAGTGAAGAAGATCCACTCTATAACACATTAACGCCAACCAATCTCTGGTCCATACAGCCTAGTGGGGTAATTACAGATGGTAGTGAAGAAGAACCACTCTATAACACATTAACGCCAACCAATCTCTGGTCCATACAGCCTATTGGGGTAATTACAGATGGTAGTGAAGAAGATCCACTCTATAACACATTAACACCAACCAATCTCTGGTCCATACAGCCTATTGCGGTAATTACAGATGGTAGTGAAGAAGAACCAATCTATAACACATTAACTCCAACCAATCTCTGGTCCATACAGCCTATTGGGGTAATTACAGATGGTAATGAAGAAGAACCACTCTATAACACATTAACTGCAACCAATCTCTGGTCCATACAGCCTATTGGGGTAATTACAGATGGTAGTGAAGAAGAACCACTCTATAACACATTAACGCCAACCAATCTATGGTCTATACAGCCTAGTGGGGTAATTACAGATGGTAGTGAAGAAGAACCACTCTATAACACATTAACGCCAACCAATCTATGGTCCATACAGCCTATTGGGGTAATTACAGATGGTAGTGAAGAAGAACCACTCTATAACACATTAACGCCAACCAATCTATGGTCTATACAGCCTAGTGGGGTAATTACAGATGGTAGTGAAGAAGAACCACTCTATAACACATTAACGCCAACCAATCTCTGGTAATTTTATGTCATGTCCTTGTTACGCCTTGAAATGTATGTCTTTGTGAGGCTGGTACTTTTGAGATTTATTTTGTGGTCATTAAAAAATATATATATTTATTTGACTTCTTTTCCATGCAGAAATGGAATTAAGCCCAGGAATTAATGGTTTTCGAATATCGAACCCCCCTATACTGTTGGTCTGTTCTCTGCATGCAAGTTTAGAGGTAATATACCGATAGAACCTTGTGCGTACATTCTAGCTTGTCATTAAGTATTGAATAAAAAAGTTAGGCAGACAAGAGGTCCTGGTAAGTTTAAGGGTGAAAAATATCATTGCCTATGGGTGAGTTTTTACAGCAGTTTCCTCACAGTAGAATCTCATACAAATACAGACCCATAGAGTATATCAGTGATCCCCAACCAGTGGCTCGTGGGTAACATGTTGCAAGTTTTGGAAGCACGTGTACTGCCAAAAATAGCCTCCCGTAGTCTGCCAGTCCACATTGGACTACCAAATAACCAATCGCAGCCCTTACTGGTCACTCGCATTGCTCCTCAACCTTTTTTATATTTAAATGCTGCTCATGGGCAACAGACCTTGGGGACCCCTAGAGTAGATCATTGGAAATAGATTCAGCCTAGAAATGGATCTTCGGAATTGCAGACAGGTCAGATTGTTGCCTATGTCTAAGCAAAGGCATTGGCCTACAAATCCTATTGTGCCATGGATTCTACAGTTACAGGTTGCCTTATGATCTATCCTTTTGCTCTATACTGTGCCTGTGTTTACTGTCAGTTATATACAACCATGCACTAAATATCAACCTTACCATATATGTAGATGTGCTTTCCCACTATGGAATATTTAAAAAGACAAATTAAAATGTCAAGAGTCTTATTAAATAGGTTAAAGTCTAGTAATCCAGATTGCAACATGTAGTAGGAGATTTTCATGGGTTGTGGACATGGGTTAAACATGTTTTTACAAAATGTATTAGTTAATAGCACTCCTCCAGCAGAATCCTGCATTAAAATCCATTTTTTCAAAAGAGCAGATTGTTTTGGTAGGGATAGCCATATTCTTAGTCTCCCAGGTGCCCACAGCCATGTGACTTGAGCTCTGATAAACTTCAGGCACACTTTACTGCAGCGCTGCAAGTTGGAGTGATATCTCACCCCCCTCAGCAGACGATCAGCAGAACAGTGGGAAGGGAGCAAGATAGTAGCTAAAAATGCTCCCATGCCCACCTAGTGGTAGATATGATAACCGCACTCAATAAGAAAAATCTAAGTCCGGCTCACCCAGTTCATGATTCCGACACTGAGTAGGAGAAACAGTGGATTATCTGAAAGCAGTTCTGGCTGCTGGCTCTTTCTGCACTACTTGCCTTAGCAACCAGGGAGTAGTTGGAATGAGAGACTGGTACATGAATAGGAAATGACCTGAATAGAAATATAAGTAATAAAGTGACAACTTCAATACAATTGTAGCCTCGGAGAGCAACAGTTATTTGGCTGCTGTGGTCAGTGGCTTCTATGTGCAAGCTGGGAACAGTGAGAAAAAGAAGGCAAATAATACAAAAAACTATAACAATGTAAAAATGAAGAGCAATTGAAGAGTTGCTTAGAAATGGCCATTCTATAATTTACTAAAATTTAATGTTAAATCAGTAAGCCCTGCCCACTGACTCTGATCCCCTTGGTGGTTACAGGGCTGCTCTATGCAACCACTGTGGAAAAAGTGTTACCTGTAAAACTCCCGTAATGGGGAACTCCAGACTAACACAACTTATGTTTTTTGAAAAGTAGACATAATTTCAAGCAACTTTGCAATAGTCACAAATCAAAAAATACACAGCCTTTTCATAATATTTAATGCAATAATGTGGTTTGGAACAGTTCCCTAAGCCCCGCCCCCTGTTCCCCTGCTGATCTGGCTGGCTACTTTGAGACTCAAATAAAATGTAACAGTAGTCGCCTGTCCTCAGCCTTCAGCCTGCATCCTCCCAATCCCACAATTCCCTGCACACGGGATGTCAATAAGGAAAGGAACATCCCAGTGCAATGCATTGTGGGTTATGTAGTTCCTGCATGCTGTCTGTAAGCTGGGGAGAAGTTGTTACAATTTGTAACATCAGTGTTTTAGTCCCTCCTCCCCTGCCAGGATTCCAATTGATGCAGAAAGAGAAGAACTGTTTTGCAGCTGGATTTCAGCATACGATAATGATATTTATTCCTACTTTTTGAAGGAACAGATTACAGTGATAGGTATATTAGGGGTTTCTATGTTGTGTGGGGCTCTTTAATAAATTTTGGTTCATTAGCTGGAGTTTCCCCTTAAACTGGTAAAAATGCTGGCAGTCAAAGGGTTAAGTTAATACATTTACCCTCTCAAGTTAACTAAACATTCCACCTTGTTTTCAGACACAAATGGCGATATTACAGGTATAGGACCCATTAAACAGAATGCTCGGGACCAAGGGTATTCCGGATAAGGGGTCTTTCTGTAATTTGGATACCTTAAGTGTACTAAAAAAAAATCAATAAAACATGAGTTAAACCCAATAGGATTGTTCTGCCCCCAATAAGGGGTAATTATATCTTAGTTGGGATCAAGTACAGGTACTGTTTTATTATTACAGAGAAAAGGGAATCATTTAACCATTAAATAAACCCAATAAGACTGTTCTGCCCCCAATAAGGGGTAATTATATCTTATTTGGGATCAAGTACAGGTACTGTTTTATTATTACAGAGAAAAGGGAATCATTTAACCATGAAATAAACCCAATAAGACTGTTCTGCCCCCAATAAGGGGTAATTATATCTTAGTTGGGATCAATTACAGGTACTGTTTTATTATTACAGAGAAAAGGGAATCATTTAACCATTAAATAAACCCAATAAGACTGTTCTGCCCCCAATAAGGGGTAATTATATCTTAGTTGGGATCAAGTACAGGTACTGTTTTATTATTACAGAGAAAAGGGAATCATTTAACCATTAAATAAACCCAATAGGGCTGTTCTGCCCCCAATAAGGGGTAATTATATCTTAGTTGGGATCAAGTACAGGTACTGTTTTATTATTACAGAGAAAAGGGAATCATTTAACCATGAAATAAACCCAATAGGACTGTTCTGCCCCCAATAAGGGGTAATTATATCTTAGTTGGGATCAAGTACAGGTACTGTTTTATTATTACAGAGAAAAGGGAATCATTTAACCATGAAATAAACCCAATAGGGCTGTTCTGTCCCCAATAAGGGGTAATTATATCTTAGTTGGGATCAAGTACAGGTACTGTAGTAACCTGCTTGTGTAGACATCTTGGTTAAGGGCATTCTTACTGTTTTGCCATTGCTTGATGATGATATTCCTATTCCTGTTGTGTGCTTCCTGTTAAGCTGAGAGCAAGCATGGAGCAGGCCAGATCTACCTGCCATGTTCTAATAAATATACCAAAAGTTCCAGTGTGTATCTGTACCTGAACTAACACAGCAGAAGTATTAACCCACTGCTAGCCAGCAGTTTATTACAGTGGCGACGAGGATTTGTGTATTTGGACTCAGAAACAGACTCAGCTGCAGAGCAAACAGGCTGCACATTGAGTAACTTGCTACAATGTCTGCCATTGGGAAAGTCCCAGAGTTTTCAGAATCTGCTGAAGAATTTGAGTCTTATTTGGAAAGATTTGAGAGATGGCTGTCTGCAAATGATGTTAGTCAGGAAAAGAAAGCAGATATTTTACTTGCTACACTGCCAGCAAAAACCTACAGTCTCCTTAAAACTCTTATAGCTCCTGCAAAGGCCACTGACTTGTCCTATGAGAGAATTACAGAGACCCTCTCTCAGCATTATAAACCCCAGCCTATCATCATTGCGGAACGCTTTAGATTTTATAGGAGAAATCACAACATGGGGGAAAGCCTTGCAGACTATATTTTGGATTTAAAACGGCTATCTGCCTCCTGTGAATTTGGTACATTCCTGGATCAGGCTTTGCGAGATAAGTTTGTATGTGGCCTCCATGATGAGTTCTACCTGCATAAGCTGCTAAATGAAGCAGATCTCACTTTCAAGTCTGCTTGTAACATTGCCTTGGCCATAGAATTAACTAGAAGTGACTCTCAGCAATTCAAACAGCAAAATAGTTCTTCATTTACAGATATCCCTAAAATAACTACAGGGTCTAAACCCACATGTTTTTTGAAAAGTAGACATAATTTCAAGCAACTTTGCAATAGTCACAAATCAAAAAATACACAGCCTTTTCATAATATTTAATGCAATAATGTGGTTTGGAACAGTTCCCTAAGCCCCGCCCCCTGTTCCCCTGCTGATCTGGCTGGCTACTTTGAGACTCAAATAAAATGTAACAGTAGTCGCCTGTCCTCAGCCTTCAGCCTGCATCCTCCCAATCCCACAATTCCCTGCACACGGGATGTCAATAAGGAAAGGAACATCCCAGTGCAATGCATTGTGGGTTATGTAGTTCCTGCATGCTGTCTGTAAGCTGGGGAGAAGTTGTTACAATTTGTAACATCAGTGTTTTAGTCCCTCCTCCCCTGCCAGGATTCCAATTGATGCAGAAAGAGAAGAACTGTTTTGCAGCTGGATTTCAGCATACGATAATGATATTTATTCCTACTTTTTGAAGGAACAGATTACAGTGATAGGTATATTAGGGGTTTCTATGTTGTGTGGGGCTCTTTAATAAATTTTGGTTCATTAGCTGGAGTTTCCCCTTAAACTGGTAAAAATGCTGGCAGTCAAAGGGTTAAGTTAATACATTTACCCTCTCAAGTTAACTAAACATTCCACCTTGTTTTCAGACACAAATGGCGATATTACAGGTATAGGACCCATTAAACAGAATGCTCGGGACCAAGGGTATTCCGGATAAGGGGTCTTTCTGTAATTTGGATACCTTAAGTGTACTAAAAAAAAATCAATAAAACATGAGTTAAACCCAATAGGATTGTTCTGCCCCCAATAAGGGGTAATTATATCTTAGTTGGGATCAAGTACAGGTACTGTTTTATTATTACAGAGAAAAGGGAATCATTTAACCATTAAATAAACCCAATAAGACTGTTCTGCCCCCAATAAGGGGTAATTATATCTTATTTGGGATCAAGTACAGGTACTGTTTTATTATTACAGAGAAAAGGGAATCATTTAACCATGAAATAAACCCAATAAGACTGTTCTGCCCCCAATAAGGGGTAATTATATCTTAGTTGGGATCAATTACAGGTACTGTTTTATTATTACAGAGAAAAGGGAATCATTTAACCATTAAATAAACCCAATAAGACTGTTCTGCCCCCAATAAGGGGTAATTATATCTTAGTTGGGATCAAGTACAGGTACTGTTTTATTATTACAGAGAAAAGGGAATCATTTAACCATTAAATAAACCCAATAGGGCTGTTCTGCCCCCAATAAGGGGTAATTATATCTTAGTTGGGATCAAGTACAGGTACTGTTTTATTATTACAGAGAAAAGGGAATCATTTAACCATGAAATAAACCCAATAGGACTGTTCTGCCCCCAATAAGGGGTAATTATATCTTAGTTGGGATCAAGTACAGGTACTGTTTTATTATTACAGAGAAAAGGGAATCATTTAACCATGAAATAAACCCAATAGGGCTGTTCTGTCCCCAATAAGGGGTAATTATATCTTAGTTGGGATCAAGTACAGGTACTGTAGTAACCTGCTTGTGTAGACATCTTGGTTAAGGGCATTCTTACTGTTTTGCCATTGCTTGATGATGATATTCCTATTCCTGTTGTGTGCTTCCTGTTAAGCTGAGAGCAAGCATGGAGCAGGCCAGATCTACCTGCCATGTTCTAATAAATATACCAAAAGTTCCAGTGTGTATCTGTACCTGAACTAACACAGCAGAAGTATTAACCCACTGCTAGCCAGCAGTTTATTACAGTGGCGACGAGGATTTGTGTATTTGGACTCAGAAACAGACTCAGCTGCAGAGCAAACAGGCTGCACATTGAGTAACTTGCTACAATGTCTGCCATTGGGAAAGTCCCAGAGTTTTCAGAATCTGCTGAAGAATTTGAGTCTTATTTGGAAAGATTTGAGAGATGGCTGTCTGCAAATGATGTTAGTCAGGAAAAGAAAGCAGACATTTTACTTGCTACACTGCCAGCAAAAACCTACAGTCTCCTTAAAACTCTTATAGCTCCTGCAAAGGCCACTGACTTGTCCTATGAGAGAATTACAGAGACCCTCTCTCAGCATTATAAACCCCAGCCTATCATCATTGCGGAACGCTTTAGATTTTATAGGAGAAATCACAACATGGGGGAAAGCCTTGCAGACTATATTTTGGATTTAAAACGGCTATCTGCCTCCTGTGAATTTGGTACATTCCTGGATCAGGCTTTGCGAGATAAGTTTGTATGTGGCCTCCATGATGAGTTCTACCTGCATAAGCTGCTAAATGAAGCAGATCTCACTTTCAAGTCTGCTTGTAACATTGCCTTGGCCATAGAATTAACTAGAAGTGACTCTCAGCAATTCAAACAGCAAAATAGTTCTTCATTTACAGATATCCCTAAAATAACTACAGGGTCTAAACCCATTTCACCAAATTCACCACAGCCACCTATAGAGTCAGTTACAGGTGAGCAGGCATTTCAGACACAAAGGGTCAAACCCTGCTACCGCTGTGGGGGCCTGCATCAGCAACTGAACTGCAGATATAAATCAGAAACCTGTAGAAATTGTGGAAAGTTAGGCCACATTGCTTGTGTCTGCAGAAGCAAACCAGGCAGGCCCAGGGCGCAATATGTGTCTAATTGTGACAGCCAGGAAAGTGACTGCACAGACTTGAATACAGTCAATACTACGCATGGGGGAGATGATGGCATTCATATTAAGCTGGAAATTGATGGGCATCCAGTAAACATGTTACTTGACACAGGTGCATCTGTATCACTAATATCAGAGTTTGTTTACAAGAACTGTTTAGGTGGAATTGCACTGCAGAACTCACTTTTACATCTCACTTCTTATACTGGAGAGAAGATTCCTGTACTTGGAGAGATTCTAGCACCAGTCACATATGAAGGTCAGTCATTTACATTGCCTTTAGTGGTTGTGAAGGGCAACAGGCCCACCCTTTTGGGCAGAAATTGGTTGAAGCACCTAAAGCTGAATTGGGCTAAAATATTTACTATCAAACAAACTGAAGCTGCCTTTCACAAAAATCTGGAACAGATCCTGAGTAAACATGACTCCCTCTTTAAGGAAGAATTTGGCAGTATTAAGGGGCTAAAGGCAACTATCACTGTAAATTCAGATGCAAAGCCCATTTTCCATAAGCCACGTCCCTTGCCATATGCTCTTAAAGAACCTGTGGAGAAAGAACTAGAAAGAATGGAACATTATGGTATTGTGTCACGTGTCAAATACAGCAGCTGGGCTGCCCCAATTGTAGTGGTCCCCAAAAAGGACAAAACTATTAGACTTTGTGGTGACTACAAGGTCACTGTCAATCGCTGTATTGAACCAGAACCCTACCCACTACCAAATGTAGAGGACTTGTTTGCTACACTTGCTGGAGGTAAATACTTTAGCAAAATTGATTTATCTAATGCCTATCAACAGCTAGAGCTGGATCCGGATTCAAAGCCATTTCTTACCATCAACACACACAAGGGGTTGTTCCAATACCAGCGCTTACCATTTGGAGTATCTACAGCTCCAGCAATCTTTCAGCATGCAATGGATCAGATTCTTCAAGGAATTGATCATGTGGTCTGTTTTCTGGATGACATTTTAATTACAGGTTCAACTGTTGAAAAGCACTTGGCACTGTTAGACAAGGTGTTATCAAAATTAAAAGCATCTGGGGTGCGAGTAAAATTGTCCAAGTGTCACTTCCTCCAGGAGTCTGTAGAATACTTAGGATACCACATAGATGCACAAGGTCTTCACCCAACAGAAACAAAGTTAACTGCTATTGTTAATGCACCTTCACCTTCAAATGTGTCTGAACTACGCTCCTTCTTAGGACTGCTAAATTACTATGGACGGTTTCTTCCAAATCTGTCAACATTATTGCAACCCTTACATGAACTTTTGCAGAAAGATACCAAGTGGGCTTGGTCAGCCGAGTGTGAAAAAGCATTTCAGGATGCAAAGCAAAGACTAACCTACAGCAAGTGGCTAGCACACTATGACCCTAGTAAGCCACTCAGATTAGCATGTGATGCCTCACCCTACGGAGTTGGAGCAGTTATATCACATATACTGCCTAATGGAGAAGAACATCCAATTGCTTTTGCGTCTAGAACCCTAACACAAACAGAGCGCAACTATGCTCAAATAGAGCGGGAGGCACTAAGTATTATTTTTGGAGTAAAAAAATTTCATAAATATCTTTATGGAAGGAAGTTTTCACTGGTCACTGATCACAAACCACTTCTGGCCATTCTTGGGCCAAAATCAGCAATTCCAACATTGGCAGCACTTCGAATGCAACGGTGGGCACTACTCCTATTGGCATATGACTATGATATTATATATAGACGTTCTCAGGATCATGGGAATGCAGATGCTCTATCACGGCTTCCGTGCCCATATACAACAGATGTTCATGACGAAAGTGTAATTTTTCAAGTTTCATTTGCAGAGGAACTACCTATTTCTTGCAAAGATATTGCAGCTGCAACAAGTCGTGATCCTCTTCTGGCAAAAGTGTGGGACTTTACTTCCAAAGGCTGGCCAAACTACAGCTCTGACAAAATCCTTAAGCCATATTTTGAAAAGAGAGATGAGCTTTCCATAGATCAAGGTTGTTTACTGTGGGGGATACGGGTTGTCATTCCCCCAAAATATCGTCAGAGGCTCTTGCATGAACTTCACGAAGGCCATCCAGGTGTAAACAGAATGAAAGCACGAGCTCGTGGTTACCTGTGGTGGCCAGGCCTGGATCAAGATATAGAAATTTTTGTAAGTCAATGTACTGCTTGTGCTTCTGTACAAAATCAGCCACCTACTGCACCCCTTCACCCATGGACATGGGCCACATCACCGTGGGAAAGAATCCATATTGACTATGCTGAAATAAACCAGCAAACATTTCTTGTGGTTATCGACAGCTATTCCAAGTGGTTGGAGGTGTTACCCACTAAAACGAGTACAAGCGAGAAAACAATTACCTTGCTGCGTAATTTGTTTGCATCCTATGGTCTGCCAAAGGAATTAGTTTCGGATAATGGACCTCAGTTCACATCTCAGGAATTCCAGTACTTCTTGCAACAAAATGGTATCAAGCACAAATTGACCCCACCTTATCACCCAGCTTCAAATGGTGCTGCTGAACGGGCTGTTCAGACATTTAAAAAAGCTTGGATGAAACACTCAGTAGCCAGTGAGTCCGCTCGCACTACAGGAGAGTTGAGACTTTGTCGATTTCTGTTTAATTATAGGAATACTCCACATTCAGTCACTGAAAGTACCCCAGCGGAACTGTTTTTAAAGAGGCACCTCCGAAGCAGGTTGGATTTGATTAAACCCTCTTTAGCTGATACAGTGGAGAAACATCAGAAGCAACAAGTCAGAACACATAATAGCTCCAGACAAAGATACAAAGACTTTTACCCAGGTGATAAGGTTTTGGTTCGAGACTTCCGCCACTCAGGGCGCCTTTGGTCTCCAGGGACCATTTGCCATAGAAGGGGTCCCCTGACGTACGAGGTTCAAATTGGTAACCGTCACATTCATGTCCATGTGGAGCATCTGGTTCCAGATAAGAGTGTGTCACCCGTACCTCCTTCATTTTCTACCATTGACTTTCAAGTACCTGTAGCGCCCTCACAGGAATTACCAGATGCCAACAATCCATCTAATCCAACCAGTGCTACAGCCTCTGAGGGTGAACGGAGGTATCCGATACGAGCACGCAAGCCTCCTGACAGACTGGACTTATAATGCCACTATGTTATGGTTAACTTGGACATTTCCACTTTAAAATGTTTAGAACTGAGTTATAACTGTTGGTTATATATATATATAATATATATATTGTCGAGATCTACTTTTTGCTAAAAAGGGAGGAATGTAGTAACCTGCTTGTGTAGACATCTTGGTTAATGGCATTCTGGCTGTTTTGCCATTGCTTGATGATGATATTCCTATTCCTGTTGTGTGCTTCCTGTTAAGCTGAGAGCAAGCATGGAGCAGGCCAGATCTACCTGCCATGTTCTAATAAATATACCAAAAGTTCCAGTGTGTATCTGTACCTGAACTAACACAGCAGAAGTATTAACCCACTGCTAGCCAGCAGTTTATTACAGGTACTGTTTTATTATTACAGAGAGAAGGGAATCCGTTTTAAAATTCTGAATTATTTGATTAAAATGGAGTTTATGGGAGACGGACTTTCCGTAATTCGGATCTTTCTGGATAATGGGTTTCCGGATAAGGGATCCCATACCTGTAGTTTTTTTTGTCTCATCGTCTCTGTTTAAAGGCAGCAGGGGAGAAAAAAAAAGGATATTGAGCACGCATTTGCATTAAAGAGTCGCTTGTCGTCCTTTAAAACAAATAAATAAATAAATTAAACCTCAATTTAACCTTCCTTCTGTTTAATGCTTTACAAAAAAAGAAGAGCCTACCCCCCTTGCCTTAGACAAATTGTGTGCTTTACTATAAGTGGCCTCAAGTTTCTTTGCTTTATAGTTGCCTGACAAACATTTTAATGTCCCTTTTATTCAGAGCCGGGGCGCCCCCCGCAGAGAGAACTTTCACCGAGGTACAGAAAAAAAAAAAAAAACAAATATCAAGGACACGACATAAAACAAATGAGCAAACTCGGTCGCACAAGCACCACCATTTAAAAATGCATTTGGAGTACGGTTGTTTATAACGTTCCTGAACGGTGATTGTTTGTATAATTTTCTGCCGCGCAACTTAATGCTTCATCTGTAACAATAGGAGCCGGCGAAGCCAAATCCTGAAAGCTTTTTTTGCATGAATTTTAGCTGCTAAATTAAGCAAATATGACCTGGGAATCCAAGTACAGACAGAATACGCCGCCCGGGGGGCTCGTTTAGACAAAGTACCTCACTGTATAGGCTCGATAAAAATCATATTTTTTCGCTTTAGTTCATCGCGGCGAGGCTACGGGGTTTTTCCATTTATGAACTTATGTCACTGCGTAGCGACTATGTGTCTCTGTCATTAAACCCACGGCGGGGAGTCTCCGGCAATGAGAGTCGGGAGCTCAGCGATTCTCCGTTTTATGTCTGATTTTTACCCTTTTGGCACAAGGAGTTAGGCTTTCCAAATGCTAATTGCTGCTGTAGAAGCAGAGGCAAATGGAAGTTACCGTTGGCATGTAAATCCCAGCTCCCGATGCAATCAAGACAATGCGTCCTGCTCCGCGGCTGGAAGGGAAAGCATCCAAGTTTTCAGATTGAAAGTAACATTCGCAACTTTGCAGTATTTCTTGTTCTGCTTCGACGGCGACGTACGGATTTATGGTCTCCGACAAGTATCGGCTCATAAGAAATTTACACTAGAAATGTAGTTTTATGTATTTTTGACCAAATATTATTATTTATTTATAAAGCGCCAACATATCCCGCAGCGCTGTACAATAAGTGGGTTACATACATTGGACATACAGAGTAACATATAAAGCAATCAATAACCGATACAAGAGGTGGAGAGAGCCCTGCCCAAAAGAGCTTACAATCTACAAGGAGTAACATATAAAACAATAACCAATACAGGAGGGGAAGAGAGCCCTGCCCAAAAGAGCTTACAATCTACAAGGAGTAACATATAAAGCAATCAATAACCAATACAGGAGGGGAAGAGAGCCCTGCCCAAAAGAGCTTACAATCTACAAGGAGTAACATATAAAGCAACCAATAACCGATACAAGAGGTGAAGAGAGCCCTGCCCAAAAGAGCTTACATTCTACAAGGAGTAACATATAAAGCAATCAGTAACCGATACAAAAGGGGAAGAGAGCCCTGCCCAAAAGAGCTTACAATCTACAAGGAGTAACATATAAAGCAATCAATAACCGATACAAGAGGTGAAGAGAGCCCTGCCCAAAAGAGCTTACAATCTACAAGGAGTAACATATAAAGCAACCAATAACCGATACAAGAGGTGAAGAGAGCCCTGCCCAAAAGAGCTTACAATCTACAAGGAGAAAGGGTTGAGACACAAGGTGTTCATTTTGTGTCTTTTAAAAGGAAAACTATACCCCCAAACAATGTAGGTCTCTATAAAAATATATTGCATAAACAAGCTCATATGTAAAACCCTGCTTCATCTAAATAACCATTTTAATATAAATATACTTTTTTATTAGTATGTGCTATTGGGTAATCCTAAATAGAAAACTGCCACTTTAAGAATTAAGGGCCGCCCCCTGGGATCATAGGATTCACAGTGCACACAAACAAGCCAAGGCACACATACATGCTAGGCCCCATCAGCCAATTAATGGACAGAGTTCTGCCTTTTGCTCCCACACTTCTTCCTGTTAGTTTGGCATATTGGGAGAAGGATCAAAAATAATGAAGAAGGCAGGCACTCCGGAACTCCAAAAAAGTAGATATAAAGCTCAGGTATGAAGTAAAATCAGAGTAGTTTCATTATCATATACACATAAATGCTATAAAGCCTTATGCGTTTCGTACCTTACTGGGTACTTAATCATAGGCTAAATAACATCCTACAAACAAAACTATTTAGTCAAAATGGCCAATCAAATAACAGCAGTATTGACCAATCACAAAGGACATGTAATTTAGAGGTAATTACAGGATTGTTGTGTTGAAAGTACACAAAAAGCATTTAGCGTAATAGTATAGTATAGTATTAGAAAAGGAGTAAGTATAAAAAATGTATTAGAATGCTAGCCAATGTGCAGAAAATATATCAGTGGCATAGTTGCTATTTTTATATATATATATATCCCACAGGAGAAATAAATATTGTAATATAATATATAAGTACCGTATATACTCGAGTATAAGCCGAGCCGAATATAAGCCGAGGTACCTAATTTTACCTAAGAAAACTGGAAAAACTTATTGACTCGAGTATAAGCCTAGGGTGGGAAATGCAGCAGCTACTGCTAAGTTTTAATAATCAAAATAAATACCAATAAAATGACATTAATTGAGGCATCAGTGGGGTATATGTTTTTCAATATTTATTTCAAAGATAAACAGTAACCTAGCTCTGTAAGCGGAGAAGAGGGTCAACAAAAACAATATGAGTACTACCCCACGCTCATTGCACATTGGCAAACTGGCAGCAGACCCGGTCCCAGAGGAGATGTAAGGGCAAATAAGTATTGCTAGTGGGAGCCTAGGCCAGGGCACTGGAGGGTCTGGTTGCGGGGGGCCTAATTTGCACACGAAGGAGAGAGGGTGCTAGTCTAGAGGGACCCATGGCACCCTACTCGAGTATAAGCCGAGGGCGACTTTTTTCAGCACATTTTGGGTGCTGAAAAACTAGGCTTATACTCGAGTATATACAGTAAAAAGTCTAACCAATATATTACTGGGATATATAGTAAGAAATATAGCCGAATAAGGCTTAATGCATATAGGGAGAAGATCTGCTCATTTGGCAACTTTCCACCTGGCCACCTTTACTCCCAGAGAGGGTTCTTCCATGACATTGGCTGCTCCAACTGAGGTCTCAACCTCAGGCTGTCCAGCACTGTCCACCCCCTCCAGCAAATAGTGTCCAAAGATACAAAATTACATGATTTCTCAACTATTAAATGTCCAGAGAAACTTTAACCTGGAAAGGGCACAGCTCTCCTTCCCAACTGTGAAACAAGACCAGCCCTTGGCTGGGATAACTCTTATGGAACTGAATAGTGAATATGAGCAAAACCTTTAATCATCTACATATAAATGTGTCTTTTTTTAGTGTGTGCTTCTAAAGTGCCAGAAACCATTTAAGACCATCGGCTATATGCCCTCTAAGCTATGCTCTCTTACCCAGGAACACAACTTTGTAGGCCAAAGCAAAAGTGTGGTGTGCACAAAGACATTTATGGGGAAACACAAAATGTAGCACTTAGTTATGAGCAGAATTTTTTAATGACTTGTATTTTACATTTTGTCTCAATACAGGTCTTCAATCAAACTACTATGAAAGCGCTAAGAAAGAAATCAATATTGCTCACTGGTTATTTAGAACAATTAATTAAATACTATTTCAGTAAATCAACAGAAGGGCCCCAGAAGCCTTACGCAAAGATTTTAACGCCCTCTAATGTCAAGGAAAGAGGGTGCCAGCTCTCGCTCACGTTCTCTCTGCCCATTAAAGCCGTTTTCGAAGAATTGGAGAAACGAGGAGTTGTGGTGAGTTCATTTTGTATTGGGGATGTGTTTTATTAAATAGTAAATACACATTTCATGTTATTTGCTTGAACTCGATATGTAATATTTTCCCCAAACAGAAATATAGTAAAGCTCCTCCTACTGATTAAAGTGAAGTGTCTGCCTCTGTTGGGACGAAGCAAAGTTTTGAAGTTATTGTACTTGACAGGCAACATTGATAACTGTGTCACTAGAATGACCATTTTTTACTTGGTTTGCTAATAGGTAGATCTTTTTAATGGGCCACAGTAGAACAGTAACACTGAGTTATTCGGGTTAAATCAAAATCCAGATATCACATTATCAAAGCTGAAGGTTCAGCAGTACTATTGTAAGTGTTACATTTGCTACTTGTCTAGTAACCCATGGCAACCAGTCAGCAGATAGAATTTACTAACAAACATGTGATAAGTTGCTATGGGTTACTACATATGGGTAAATGTAAGATTTTTTGTTACTTCACCCTGAATGTCTATGAAGATTCTCATTCATCCAGGTCATGATATACAGTATCTGGTAGAATTAAGTGTAAAACAACTGGACTTTTCTGAGTTTTTTCTTGAAAAAGTTTCACCACTCATCCGAGTGGCTTCTTCAGTTCAAATGACTGGTAGGGAATTCCCCGGTATTTAAACTCTTGAGGGTAGTACAGTCACAGGCATCCAGTCATAATAGATCCATTGAACCTATTCAGTTAGGTGTTGGCTGAAACTGACAGGTGTAAGTAGGTATGATACAGTCACAATGGTACCATGATTCTCATTGATACAGGTGTTAACACTGGGAATCACTAAGTACTTATCTGTGTATGTCCTGAGATTTTATTAGTGAAGATGTTATTAGTGAATGCATGAAGGGTCAAACCTTTGGGAGATAATTAGGATGTCAGGAATCTACTCTGTCACAGGGCAACTGATTTCCCTTCTTAAGATGGCTTATATAGGCTGAGCACTTTGGCCAATGCTGACTGAGGTTGGCATCATATTAACCTGTAATTATCACCAAAGCCATTCCCTCAATGACCAATAAATGATCATGACTGATCGGGCTGGCTGGATTACACCACATTGGGTTTTGATGAGGTCTACTTTAATTTAATCTACACAGACTATTTAAGTGAAATAATCACTGGTCCAAGACCAGAGGGATATCCCAGGAACTGGTAAGAAAAAGGGGGAGCACTCACCAGGATAGCAGGCTGTATTGAACTGTGCGGAGCTACCACGCTTCCCAACACCCCCGACAGGGCAAAATTCCAATAGAACAAATGGTAATGGAAGCGGAACGCCGGACAGCACTTGCAGTAAAATCACATATTTATTTGCATTGCATTAAAAACATAGGAGAATAGAGTCCATACCCTTACAGCCTAACGCGTTTCGTGGCCAGCATGCCACTTCATCAGAAGCTATATATCCCAGGAACTGGCCTGAAATCACTTTAGGACAGTTCTCCCCTAGGGCAACTGAGACTAGGCCTATCTTGTGTAGATTAGCAATATGACTGGCAAAAACATGGACAGTCATAAGTAGTGATGTGCGAATCTTTCCCGTAAATGTTGCGTGTAAAAAAAAATGTGACTATTCTTTTGACGCCCGCGACTATTTTTTTGACATGCGACTATTTATTTTGATGCCACGACTATTCTTTGACGCCCGCGACTATTTTTTTGATGCGCGACTATTTATTTTGACGCCGGGACTAGTTATTTTTTTTGTAACTTAAATTTTATTTGGTTTTTGACAGCATAATTTTTACATACAGCATTTGTTTCTTCAAGGTGTAGTATTATACATTGTATGATCAGTAACAGATATCGTATGATGTAAAGTCAGGTCAAATTTTTATACATGTAAATAAAATAAAGGAAGGGGGGGGAAATTCAGGGGAATAAACAAATAAGATACAGTTGTACTAGTAACAGTTCTAAAGTGTTTCCCAGAGGAGAGAGTCAAAATATAACCTTTGTCCCTATGTTCTCTTATCCGTTAATGCAGGTGGGGTAATGTCCCTTATTACATAGGTCTGTTCCTATGAAGTGCATGATTTTGGGAAATAAAATAGTCCCATTTTGACCATACTTTTTCATATTGCGGGGTTGTTCCCCTAAGTTTTGCTGTCATTTCTTCTAGTAATTTCATATCCTGTATGCGGGATATGACCTCTCCTACGCTAGGGGATTCTAGGGACTTCCACTTGGAGGTAATCGACAGTCTAGCTGCCGTGTATATATAATTTAGAAGCTTTTGCTCTGAATGTGGGATATGTGGGTGGGGTAGGGCTAGTAAAGCATTGGCAGCATCAATGGGAATGTCCCAGAAGAAAATCTTAGCAGCTATGCTCTTAACGTTCTTCCAAAATTCCGCCAATTTTGGGCACTGCCACATAATGTGGAGGAGAGTGCCCTCTTGTCCACATGCCCTCCAGCACATGGTTGAGGTGTCTGGGAATATTTTATTGAGCTTTACTGGGGTGTGGTCGGGACTAGTTATTTTGACGCACGACTATCCTTTTGAAATGTGATTATTTATTTTGATGCGTGACTATTCTTTTGATATGCGACTATTTATTTTGACGCGTGACTATTCTTATAACAATTTTTGGACGCACGGCAAATTTTTTCATCCGTTACGCGAAACAATCCGCCAATGCCGAAATGCGGAAACTCGCCGCAAATCCATACCAGGCGAAACATTTCGCCCATCACTAGTCAAAAGCTACACCACAGTAGTAGTGAGGCACTTCTTACTGCTATGAGATGTTTTCAGGGAGGGAATTTATGGAAAAAGATAATGGCAAGGTCTTGATCAAGAATGATGGATGTTAAAAGGAGGCCTAGACAATCCCCTCCCAAAATTATCCATCATGTGCTTATCTGCCACCAATTGGGTATTCCAGGGATCCCCAACCTTTTTTTACTTGTGAGCCACACTCAGATGTAAAAAGTGTTGGGGAGCCACACAAGCATGAGAAAAGTTCTTTGGGGGTGCCAAATAAGGGTTGTGATTGGCTATTTGGTAGCCCCATGTGACTGCTGGCCTGCAGGAGGCTCTGTTTGGGGTAAAACTGTGTCTCTGGGCTTCTAAAACTTGCCTCCAAGCCAGAGATTTAAAAATGGCACCTACTTTGAGGCCACTGGGAGCAACATCCAAGGGGGCAGTGAGCACCATGTTGCTAAGGAGTCACTGGTTGGGGATCACTGAGATATTTGCTTTTGTTGTCAAACTTGTATTAAACTGATACAAAGCCAATTACTGCTTTGTTGCTAGGGGTTACTGTGCTGGGTTAAATTTGCTCAGTGAATGGAAACTAAATCTATATACTACAAAGACCCTACTGAGTGAGCCAACCGTTACAGTAAATGCTTGCTGTTATTACTGCAGCACACTGTTCATTTCAGCTTTACATAGAACAAATTCTGGCTCTTTATGCGCCCGTAGTGTGAAGAATATGAATTTCAGAGCGCGTGTTTGGTCTGCGGCCATTGAGCTTTTTCTATATCAGTGCTCGGCTTCTGTACTGAATGGAGGTTTTGAATTTCTATTTGTAAATCTATTTTTTTAAAGAAGGTGCCGGAAATACTTTCCTGAAGTGCTAATGCATCACTTTGAATGAACTAACAACAAGTCCCACAAATCCTGTTAACAGAAAGCGAGGATGGAATAAAAACACTGTTTCTATTTCTGTACAGCTATATTTCCTTAACAGCAAAACACAATGGAAGGTTTTCAGCACAATAATCTTTAAAATACAAAATATTGCTATTTAGTCATTTCTCTTCCTACACATGCATGTGTGTTTCTCATCAAAGAAAAGAGAAAGCAATTGTCTAACAACCATGAAATGTCTCTTGGGATTGATCACAATTTAGCAAAGAGTAAAGGTGGCCATACACAGGCCGGTACATATTGGTTCCTTAGATCGATTTGGCAGCTTATTGGCCTGTGTATGGGCACTACGACGGGCCTGCCTGTCCGATATCTGGCATGAAATTGGCCAGATCTCGATCAGGCAGGCTTAAAAAATAGTCGGATCGGGAACCGCATTGGCTCGTTGATACGGTCCCCGAACCAATGGGTGCCTATACCCGTCGTTCTAATTCAATATTTTGGCCCCAGGGCCAAATGACCAGATTAGCCCGATATTGCCCACCTGTAGGTGGGGATATCAGGAGAAGATCCGCTCGCTTGACGATCTCGCATGTATGGCCACTTTAACTTCTACTATTCTAACCTCTAACTACTTTTTTGGAAACCGTGCACATTGTAAACCCTTTCTTGGCTCTGCTGGTCTTTACCAACTGCTCTTTATACCATTACATTTATGACCATTTATCTCAGATGAGCCTTAGTTGGAAATGTCTGGAGGGAAGGGTGAGGTAGTTGAATGACAACTTTAGGTGCTGTGACAACACAAACAGGTGGCACCAAATAGTCCTCAGTAAATTTAGTAATGTAGGTACATTCACACAACATACACCCAGCTCTAGCACCATGCCAGGACTTATCTCTCAGTGTGGTCCAAGGGATTACGCACAGAGTCTGTACACTTGGTGAGTACCACCGGGGGAACCACACTGCACTATATCTCCTTGGTGGAACACAGGTTAATCTTTCTAGCTACCCCATTTATACTGAATAACACTCCTTGATTGTTCCATTACAGAACAGTACCTCATCCATGGGGTTCTTGCAGCCTGGACTTCTCTAAGGCTTCTCTTTGGTTACCTTAGGACCAACTTTTATCCAGCCCTAGGCCTTTAGTGTGCTCTTTTGCCCCGGCTCTCCAACAGCATCCACTACCTTCTGATGTGGAAGTCTAAAGAGGTCAATCACATGGTGACTTTATTTTTAAACCCTATGGAAACCTAACACCCCTGGCCAACTACAGAACTGCCAGGGAACACTTGCCCCCTGGAAGGGAAAACAGTCTCCGAGCTGTGAAACAGGCCCAGCCCTTGGCTAGATTAACATTTATGGGGAGTGACTTAAGTAAAGTTGAGCAAAACCTTGACCTTCCTACATCATTATATTTAGAAAATGTACATTATATTTTTTGTTTTGATCACCATCTTCTTTAAATCTTAAAAGTGGCTTTTATTGTGCAAATAAAAACAATTAAACTGAGTTGCATAACACTTTTCTCACCATTATTACAATACATTTTGTTGTTTGCTCTTCAGTAAATCCCAAGTTTTCTGTTGTGATCAGGGGTATTTTTTTATATTTTTGAACATTCTCTTAGATGCTGAGCTACAGTGAGAGCCCTTGGGTTTCTGTAAGGAAAAATCAACTAAATATATATACATATCTCTGTCTTTACAGTGTGACATGAGGGAGCCACACGGATTACGCATCGCTCCAGTACCTCTCTACAACACGTTCCACGATGTGTACCGATTTATTCAAATTCTGGGACAAGCCATCGCAGCTGTCGAGAAAAGATCCAAACACCAGTGCCAATGAAATCCCACGGAAACAACATATGTGTACGACTTGTCATATTGTCAAATTATTGCCGCCGTTTGAACTCAATGCAACGGAGGTAAATGTGAAATAAATCTCATTAGTGCTGTATTTGGTGTCGACCTTTGTCTGCTCCAGCTAGCAGTATAGAAACAACCCTCCCAGTCATTGCTATATGAGAAGTTATACCTTGGTCGCTGTACTCAAAAACTCCGCCATGATGAACCTCTCGATGAACAGTGTCCTAAGTGAATTTGTTTGTCAGCACATTTGAGGGACTATCTTTGAAACCATTATTCCAGCCATGTGTCCAACTGATTGCCATTGAAATCAACAAAGAACAATTCTGAGGTGACATAGTGAATAAAGTGCCCCCTATTGTAACATATAGGGATATTATAAGTCACAGAGGAGTTCCTTATAATATATAGTGAATAATGTGCCCCCTATTGTAACATATAGGGATATTATAAGTCACAGAGGAGTTCCTTATAATATATAGTGAATAAAGTGCCCCCTATTGTAACATATAGGGATATTATAAGTCACAGAGGAGTTCCTTATAATATATAGTGAATAAAGTACCCCCTATTGTAACATATAGGGATATTATAAGTCCCCGAGGAGTTCCTTATAATATATAGTGAATAAAGTACCCCTATTGTAACATATAGGGATATTATAAGTCACAGAGGAGTTCCTTATAATATATAGTGAATAAAGTGCCCCCTATTGTAACATATAGGGATATTATAAGTCACAGAGGAGTTCCTTATAATATATAGTGAATAAAGTGCCCCCTATTGTAACATATAGGGATATTATAAGTCACAGAGGAGTTCCTTATAATATATAGTGAATAAAGTGCCCCCTATTGTAACATATAGGGATATTATAAGTCACAGAGGGGTTCCTTATAATATATAGTGAATAAAGTGCCCCCTATTGTAACATATAGGGATATTATAAGTCCCCGAGGAGTGCCTTATAATATATAGTGAATAAAGTGCCCCCTATTGTAACATATAGGGATATTATAAGTCACAGAGGAGTTCCTTATAATATATAGTGAATAAAGTCACTGAGGATTTCCATGACCAAACAAGACAGAAGGCCTAATATCCTCATATATAACAACAGGGGGTACTTTATTTATTATAATATACAAGTTTTATTGAGTCATGGAAAAGAAATTACATCACTAAGCTCCGATTATAACTGATGTCTCATGTTCTACTTATGACAAAAGTCATGTTTTATCAAGTGACACAATTTTAGAATCTATATATAAATATTCATAATTTTAAGTTAGAAGTTGGGTTAAAATATATAAATGGATAAAGGTAACTAATGAATATGCAAAGGAAAAGTATTGGGGCCTGAAGGCATGAAAAATCCTAGAGGTGACCAGTAAGGGCTGTGATTGGTTATTTGGTATAGCATGGCTGTGTAGGTCTCTATACTGGGAAGGTGCTAATGCACAAGAGCAAGTGGGAACCACTTTTTGCTTTCATTATGGCAACTGATCTGTGAGGGCCGGAACTAGGGGTAGGCAGAAGAGGCAGCTACCTAGGGCGCAACGATTGGGGGGCGCCAGGCAGCCTCTCCTGCCTACCCCCAGTCCGCTCACTTTAGTCATTGCCCCCACCTCTTGTCCTTACGCGGTGGGGGCAATGATCCATCGAATCGCAATGCGAACCCCGCCCCCCCCCCCTTTGGCGCGCATGCGCAGTTGAACGTGGGGTGGGGCGGGGTTCGCATTGCGATTCGAATGAGGAAGGTGCAGGGGCGAGGTGGCCGACCGGGGGTTGCCTAGGGCGCCCGGTCGGCTTGGCCCGCCCCTGTGATCTGTGCCTAATAAGAGCTAGCTGCTAATTAACTGTAGTAGTTTGTTGGGATCTGTGTTTTTCCATACCTTGGTTTGCCTTTGGGCGAAGGCACATGGGGCAATTAGTCACCACAATTATTAAAAATCCAAGTCGTGGTGACTAAAAATCCCATTCACAAGTAACACAAGTCATGAGTAATCGTGGCAACTGGAAATCCAAGTCACATTGACTAGATTTTAAAAATCACGGTGATGAGTGTGTCTTTGCCCATTTGTTTTAATGTTTACATGTTTATGAAGCATTGTTTCCAATTGCTGGCCCATTAAAGTCTTTTACTGTAGATGTGAGCTCTGCCAGGTACCTTCCTCAGTGAATAGGCTGTAACAGTCATTCTCTAAAGCAGGGGTTCAGTGAATCCCTACTTGTGAGCCACGTTTAAATGTAAAAACTGTTGGGGAGCAACACAAGCATAAAAAAAAAAATCATTGAGCATGCAAAATAAGGACTGTGATTGGCTATTTCGTAGCCCCATGTGGACTGCTAGCCTGCAGGAGGCTCTGCTTGGAGTAGGGTTGCCATCTTTCTGTGGCCCTAGATCTGGGAGGGGGGGCACAACATCAGTGTGTGGGGCATGATGTCATGGGGACATGACATCACAGGGGCAGGGCAGTTTTGGAGAGTCCTGACTGGTTTTCCAAATTTGGAAAAACGGGCAGGTAGTTTTGACCCCGACTAACCTTCCGAAAACCAGGCTGTCTGGGTCAAAACTTGGCAGGTGGCAACTAGCTTGAAGGGCCTGCTCCATCTGCAGTGCCATGACCAGAAGATACTGGATCTCAAAACCTTTTGAGGACCTTTTATCCTCCAGGTTTTTATGAAGATTAGACAGGTCATTTATTATATTCAGGGCATGGTGCAAAGTAGCATAACCCACAATGCTTAGCTATGCTGTATTTATGAGGGTTGCACCCCCCCCTCCAGCCTCCAACCAATCCCTAACCAGCACCATTCAGAGAAGCTAGGGAGTACCAGCTGATCTGGTAGCAGGAAAGCCCTCTGCCTAGGGTCAGGCATAAGGACAGGGCTAGCTTGTGCCTAGAGTTCCAATCCAGCACTAATACAGGGCAAAACCAGACCCAGTTGGAAGTATTAGAATGACCACTATGGTGAGTGCTCATCTCCAGGGGCAACTTCAGGATCTCCGTTCTTACAGAACAGTCCATCTATATGTGACATAACTTCTATTTGCCAATTGCTCTGTTGAGTTATAAGAAGTTATAAGTTCCACTGCTGACCCCACCCTACTTTTTCTGCTACTAAATAGTCATAGTATGACCCATTTCTTTTCAACTCCAGTTATCGTTTCTCTAGAAATGACTGGCAACTCTCTACTTTATTTTCTTGGTGACTAACTGTAAATTATTGCATAATAACTGTTTCTATGGCAAAAGATTTTTGCTCAGATGTTTTAATACTTCCTTGTCTAACATGCTAAATATTGAGATTAAATATTATATTAATATTAAATGTAAACAGGTCGGGGGGGGGCTAATTAAAGTTCCAACTGGCTGGGAAAGGTCAGTTATAAAAAGGTCAGACACATCAGCTATTAATCAGGATATACCTGTAAGGGAAGTTCAAAGGAAAAGTAATGATGAGTCCTTCATACAAGAGGCAAGGGGGAATAATCAAGGGATTCTATGAATTGGAGGGGGTGACGATCTAGAACAGGACAGGCTGTTGGATGGAATTGGCAAAAAAACAAAACAGCCTGGCAGGGGTGGGCCAAGCCAACCCGGCACCCTCGGCAACCCAGTTGGCCACCTTGCCCTTGCAACCTCCCTCCCCTGCCACGCAATAACAAATGGCGGCGGCAATGACAAGGGAGTGCAGACTAGGGGTAGGCAGGAGTGGTACCTGGCTGGCGCCCCCTCATGGTTGCAGCTTTGGCAGGTGCCTCTTCTGCCTACCCCTAGTTCTAGAGACAGAACAGCTTGGAGTGGGAATAGAGACAGAACAGCCTGGAGTGGGAATAGAGACAGGACTGCCTGGAGTGGGAATAGAGACAGGACAGCCTGGAGTGGGAATAGAGACAGGACTGCCTGGAGTGGGAATAGAGACAGGACAGCCTGGAGTGGGAATAGAGACAGGACAGCCTGGAGTGGGAATAGAGACAGAACAGCCTGGAGGCCTGGAGTGGGAATAGAGACAGGACAGCCTGGAGTGGGAATAGAGACAGGACAGCCTGGAGTGGGAATAGAGACAGGACAGCCTGGAGTGGGAATAGAGACAGGACAGCCTGGAGTGGGAATAGAGACAGAACAGTCTGGAGTGGGAATAGAGACAGAACAGCTTGGAGTGGGAATAGAGACAGAACAGCCTGGAGTGGGAATAGAGACAGAACAACCTGGAGTGGGAATAGAGACAGAACAGCCTGGAGTGGGAATAGAGACAGAACAGCCTGGAGTGGGAATAGAGACAGAAGAGCCTGGAGTGGGAATAGAGACAGAACAGCCTGGAGTGGGAATAGAGACAGGACAGTCTGGAGGCCTGGAGTGGGAATAGAGACAGGACAGCCTGGAGTGGGAATAGAGACAGGACAGCCTGGAGTGGGAATAGAGACAGAACAGCCTGGAGTGGGAATAGAGACAGAACAGCCTGGAGTGGGAATAGAGACAGAACAGCCTGGAGTGGGAATAGAGACAGGACAGCCTGGAGTGGGAATAGAGACAGAACAGCTTGGAGTGGGAATAGAGACAGAACAGCCTGGAGTGGGAATAGAGACAGAACAACCTGGAGTGGGAATAGAGACAGAACAGCCTGGAGTGGGAATAGAGACAGAACAGCCTGGAGTGGGAATAGAGACAGAAGAGCCTGGAGTGGGAATAGAGACAGAACAGCCTGGAGTGGGAATAGAGACAGAACAGCCTGGAGTGGGAATAGAGACAGAACAGCCTGGAGTGGGAATAGAGACAGAACAGCCTGGAGTGGGAATAGAGACAGAACAGCCTGGAGTGGGAATAGAGACAGAACAGCCTGGAGTGGGAATAAAGACAGAACAGCCTGGAGTGGGAATAGAGACAGAACAGCCTGGAGTGGGAATAGAGACAGAACAGCCTGGAGTGGGAATAGAGACAGAACAGCCCAGAGCAGAGTAACAAACTTTCTCCCCACCCTCCCAATGCCCTGACACGTCCCCCCCCCCTACCCACTTACATATAAATCCCTCAGTTGCCCCCTATGTGCAGTGCCTAACCGAGCGGTGTACCCTCATTGGCACAGTGGGAAATGTCTCTAGGGGAGTTGTACTTGCCCTATTCCATGGTTAGTGTCTCCAGATGCGCTCACTATATGGCACCAGATGGATCTAGCTTCTCTACTTGTGTTAGTTTATAGGGTGCATTCCTCTGCCCCCAAACTGGAGATCATTTTTCAACATAAAATATCATTTCACCATTGGCAATTTTTTTTTTTTTTGCAAAACTTCCGTGAAAATTCTCTGCGAAAAAATCATCACTCCACAAAGTTTCTTGACGTCTTGCAAATTTTGCGGCAAAACGGGACAGATTCGCCCATCACTAGTGATAGGCGAAATGTTTCGCCAGGCATGGATTCGCGGCGAATTTCCATGTTTTGCCATTGGCGGATTGTTTCGCGAAACAGATAAAAAAATTTGCCATGAAAAAATTCGCTGCACGTCCAAAAATTGTTGTCAGCGTCAAAAGAATAGCCGTGCAACGAAATAATAGCCGTGGGCCACGAAATAATAGCCGCGGGCGACAAAATAATAGCCGTGGGCGACAAAAGAATAGACATGCGACAAAATAAAAGCCACGGGCGACAATTTTTTTTGCCGCACGACATTTTCGCCATTTCGGAACAGATTCGCTCATCACTACTCATCACTACTTGCGAATCCTCCCCCGCTTGCGGCTTGTAAAGGATAAGACTGCCCGTTAACCAACACCCATTTTATTAAGGGCATAAGACCACCATTAAAGGGACGAATAACTCTGCTAAAATACATAGATACACAGAAGGGGGTTGTGGGAGCACTCCATGGCTAAATAGAGTATACAAATACAATGGAAGTGCGACTGATCTGGCCAAATTAACTACAAGCATACAAAAAAGAGAGGGGGATTAATCAATGCACATTCCCTGGTCCCGTTTCATAAATAAATTATCTATGCTAGTGCATGTATTCACAAAAAACAGGGGTTTTTAGTTACAAAATTATGATCATAAGATTGGTAAGCCACCATACCACGTCAAGGTAAACCCCGTATGGTGCTCCTATCTATTTACCTCTGGGCATATTTTTCAAAGGCACTCCCATGCACTATTGCCATTCTTGACCTGGGGGCTTAGTCACTCCCATGCCTTCAGCTTTTATAGAGAGATTGCCAGGTATGGAGATCCAAATTACAGAAAGATCCCTTATCCGGAATACCCTTGGTCCCGAGAATTCTAGATAACAGATCCTATACCTGTACTGTTCCTTTAAGAGTATTAACAAGCTTTAATTTGATATAAACCCGCACATTATCAGATACAATCACTGTGCTAAAGGGAAACTCTGCTACGGAGAAGCTTTACAGTATACGGAAAATGCAACAGGAAGTATCTGACACCAAAGCCATCGCGCTTCTTTCACGCCCGCCACATATGGCGCTATACCTCCCTGCCGCAGGCTGCACCGACTATTAGACTTGTCCTTTTTTTCTTCTTTCTTTCTCTAAACAATCAAATAATAAGAAAGAGCTGAGAGAGCCGATACTGTATGTGGAAGTGAAATACGCAGGCACATTTAGACAACAGGAAGTGGTTACATTTGCATCTGGGCACGGACCTGTAGTACATAACGTTACAATCACTTGCAGTTTGACATTTCGGGCTGATCTCTCTGACGGTTTCCTTCCTGCCGGTGAGAGCCCACCATTTCCAACCTGAAGGCTGTCGGAGGATAAGGCGGCGAAAGTTTGTCACCGGTAAGATAAATAAACTAATATCTACAGTATATCTATATAACACACAGGAGTGAGCCTTCGCTATGGGGAAGGATCGACGGGGAGGGTAGTGCAACTACAACTCACTTACGCTGTGTTAGAAATAAGGGGTCCCATAAGGTTTTTACGACAAATTCAAACACAGGGCTGGACTAGGGGGAGGCAGAAGAGGCAACTGCCTAGGGTTCAACAATGAGGGGGTTGCAGGGGTGAGATGTTGCTTAGGGTGCCCGGTCATCTTGGCCCGCCCCTGCTTAAACAGAACTGGTTTTATTGTACAGGCATCGGACCTCTTATCCGGAAACTCATTATCCAGAAAGTTCAGAATTACGGAATCTCCCATAGACTCCATTATAAGCAAACAATTCCAATTTTTAAAAATGATTTCCTTTTTCCCTGTAATAATAAAACAGCACCTGTACTTGATCCCAACTAAGATATAATTACCCCTTATTGGGGGCAGAACAGCCCTATTGGGTTTATTTAATGGTTAAATGATTCCCTTTTCTCTGTAATAATAAAACAGTACCTGTACTTGATCCCAACTAAGATATAATTACCCCTTATTGGGGGCAGAACAGTCCTATTGGGTTTATTTAATGGTTAAATGATTCCCTTTTCTCTGTAATAATAAAACAGTACCTGTACTTGATCCCAACTAAGATATATTTACCCCTTATTGGGGGCAGAACAGTCCTATTGGGTTTATTTCATGGTTAAATGATTCCCTTTTCTCTGTAATAATAAAACAGTACCTGTACTTGATCCCAACTAAGATATAATTACCCCTTATTGGGGGCAGAACAGCCCTATTGGGTTTATTTAATGGTTAAATGATTCCCTTTTCTCTGTAATAATAAAACAGTACCTGTACTTGATCCCAACTAAGATATAATTACCCCTTATTGGGGGCAAAACAATCCTATTGGGTTTAATTACAGTTTAAATATTTTTTTAGCAGACTTATGGTAGGAGATCTGAATTACGGATAGACCCCTTATCCGGAAAACCCCAGGTCCCGAGCATTCTGGATAACAGGTCCCATACCTATACAAGACAATTGATCCACAGGAATGTGCAATAATACCCAGTAATGCAGAGGCAGAGCAGAGGGATTGGCAGGTTAAAGGCAGAGCAAGCAGAATAAAGATACTTGGGTAGCAACAAAGTCCTTAGGGTTTCTATCTCTAGTGGTGCGGATCCCATACAGCCGACATGAATGACAGAGAGAAGACTAAGCCTGATACCCTTGTCACTACTGCGGTCCCTTCACTAAGGCAGCAGAGCCTGTAAAGGAGACTACTCCCAGCTGTCTCTCCCGGTTGGAGCAAAGGAGCTGCTCTTGCTTAATATTCCTAGAATGTGCTATTACAAAAGAAAGCCTGCACTTACTAAATCCTTCTTTATGGGGTCCCTGCTCCCCGACACTAGAGATAATGGCGTTCTCTAGGGCCGAGTACTTCTGGGCCATGTGGATCCCAGGCTCCCTGGAGCACATTCACACAAGGCCGAGAAGGAGGATCCACCCCTAACCAAGCACTATATTGGCAGGAAGTGGTCATACCTAAGTACAATATGTAAATAGGTAAAATAGATACATGGGCTTCTGGCCAGTAAAATTGGAAATAAGGAATTGTAGGGTTTAAAGCTATAGGGATTGTTAACCCTATAGGTCCATAGGCATATGGGTAGCTTTCTATTGGTGCCATAAAGGCACGCGGGTAGCTTTCTATTGGTGCCATAAGGCATGTGAGTAACTTTCTATTGGTGCCATAAGGCATGTGGGTAGCTTTCTATTGGTGCCATAAGGCATGTGGGTAGCTTTCTATTGGTGCCATAAGGCATGTGGGTAGCTTTCTATTGGTGCCATAAGGCATGTGGGTAGCTTTCTATTGGTGCCATAAGGCATGTGGGTAGCTTTATATTGGTGCCATAAGGCACGCGGGTAGCTTTCTATTGGTGCCATAAGGCACGCGGGTAGCTTTCTATTGGTGCCATAAGGCATGTGGGTAGCTTTATATTGGTGCCATAAGGCATGTGGGTAGCTTTCTATTGGTGCCATAAGGCACGCGGGTAGCTTTCTATTGGTGCTATAATGCATGTGGGTAGCTTTCTATTGGTGCTATAATGCATGTGGGTAGCTTTCTATTGGTGCTATAATGCATATGGGTAGCTTTCTATTGGTGCCATAAGGCATGTGGGTAGCTTTCTATTGGTGCCATAAGGCATGTGGGTAGCATTCTATTGGTGCCATAAAGGCACGCGGGTAGCTTTCTATTGGTGCCATAAGGCACGTGGGTAGCTTTCTATTGGTGCCATAAGGCACGCGGGTAGCTTTCTATTGGTGCCATAAGGCATGTGGGTAGCTTTATATTGGTGCCATAAAGGCACGCCGGTAGCTTTATATTGGTGCCATAAGGCATGTGGGTAGCTTTCTATTGGTGCCATAAGGCATGTGGGTAGCTTTATATTGGTGCCATAAAGGCACGTGGGTAGCTTTCTATTGGTGCTATAATGCATGTGGGTAGCTTTCTATTGGTGCCATAAGGCATGTGGGTAGCTTTATATTGGTGCCATAAAGGCACGCGGGTAGCTTTATATTGGTGCCATAAGGCATGTGGGTAGCTTTATATTGGTGCCATAAAGGCACGCTGGTAGCTTTCTATTGGTGCTATAATGCATGTGGGTAGCTTTCTATTGGTGCCATAAGGCATATGGGTAGCTTTCTATTGGTGCTATAATGCATGTGGGTAGCTTTCTATTGGTGCCATAAGGCATGTGGGTAGCATTCTATAGGTACTACCTTTCCATGAGGTACATTTATATTGCTGCCATAGAGTCTAAGCTCCTTAGACTTAGTCCCTAATATGAAGAAATAGCTAAAAGCAGACCCGATGCCACGAGCAGCCTGGAATAAATTTATTGCTTCTCTAAATTAATAATAATCTGATTTTTAAGGGGAACTCTGACTTCTGGACTAAAATTTGTTAAAGAGCCCACACAACACAGAAACCCCTAATATCCCTATCCCTGTAATCTGTTCCTTCAAACAGTAGGAATAAATACTATTTTTATATGCTGAAATCCAGCTGCAAAACAGTTCTACTCTTTCTGAATTATTTGAAATCCTGGCAGGGGAGGAGGGACTCAAACACTCGTGTTAGAAATTGCAACAACTTCTCCACAGCTTACAGACAGCATGCAGGAACTACATAACCCACAATGCATTGCACTGGGATGTTCTTCTCCTTATTGACATCACGTGTGCAGCAGGGAATTGTGGGATTGGGAGGATACAGGCTGAGGACAGGCGACTACTGTTACATTTTTGGGGGTCACAGGGGAACAGCAGGGGGACAGGGGGCGGGGCTTAGGGAACTGTTCCAAACCATATCATTACATTAACTATCATGAAAAGCCTGCATATTTTTTAATTGATGTATATTGCAAAGTTGTTTGTAATTATGTTTACTTTTTAAAAAGCTCAAGTTGTGTTTGGGTGGAGTTCCCCTTTATATATATATATATTGGACTCCTTTTCCACAGGATGGGCCTTCACTAAACGGAAGTTACTATATGGAGGGCGTTGTGTAACTACACCTCCCACTGCCACATGTAAAATGGATTAAAGAAGTATATGGAGGCCAGAAGCTCTTGCAAAACAACTGGATAACTGATTTATTGGTGAAGATATATATATATATATATATATATAATACCAATCAATCCTTTCCCAGTAAGGGAAAGGTAGGGTTTAAAGCCATAGGGACATACAGTATTAACCTTATGGGTCCCTATATATATATACACATAATATATTATGTTGCATGTCCTACCTTTAATAATATAATTGTTCTTTTCAGTTACAGCTTCATTCTGGAGCCCCCATATCCAGTGGGTACCCCGGTCCAGATACTGGGCTTGTGGGAGGTCTATGAAGACAGTTTCACAGGAAGGAAATTTTATGTCCATTCCATTAGCAAACAGAAAACATGGAAGCCGCCAAGATCCGCCCCACCGGTTCCACCCAAAAATAATATTACGGTACAAAGATGGAAATTGTTATCACTGATTATTATCTAAATTGTAAACAATTTATATATGATCATATAAAGGCACAAGGCTGCAGGCTGAGTTATACAGGGAACTCTGAGTATCACTCATGTATTATAAGGGATAATGTGCCCCCTACTGTAAATGATAAGGATATTAGCAGTCACTGAGGGGTTCTGTGCCCATATAAAGGCACAAGGCTGCAGGCTGAGTTATACAGGGAACTCTGAGTATCACTCATGTATTATAAGGGATAATGTGCCCCCTACTGTAAATGATAAGGATATTAGCAGTCACTGAGGGGTTCTGTGCCCATATAAAGGCACAAGGCTGCAGGCTGAGTTATACAGGGAACTCTGAGTATCACTCATGTATTATAAGGGATAATGTACCCCCTACTGTAAATGATAAGGATATTAGAAGTCACTGAGGGGTTCTGTGCCCATATAAAGGCACAAGGCTGCAGGCTGAGTTATACAGGGAACTCTGAGTATCACTCATGTATTATAAGGGGTAATGTACCCCCTACTGTAAATGATAAGGATATTGGAAGTCATTGTTCTGTGACCAGGCACAGGGTTGAGTTATACAGGTCAGGTAACTCTGTATATTAAACATGTGTAAACTCTAAGTATTATAATAGTCTTTTCATCTTTTACTTGCAGTTTTTGCCGTTTGTGGTATTTCTGTCAGTGTGTGGTTTGGGCTTCTGTGATTTTGTGCCTGTGAGTGACTAACAACGCTGCAGGGTTTATTTACTGTTTATGCCATTAAACTAAAAGGAGTCTTGCACAGCATATTATATTCTGTAGAGAACAGTATTTCAGTCATTAATTATTTCAGTCATTAATAGAACAGAGTTTGTTAAGATATTCTGTTATAACACAGTGAATTTTGGGCAGCATTTTTAGCCATATTCTTTTTAGGCTTAGTTCCCCTTTAAAATAATAACCAAATTAGGCCCTGTACAGGAAAAAGGAAGCATTTTTTTAATCTTTTTTACCTCAGTCCCTTCTTCTCATCTTTACGCTGTGCTTGCTCCTGTGAGTAGTTTGCATATTGACACCAAAGTATTTACCGCATACAGTCGTATGAAGGGTGTATTATATGTATCCCATATTCAGTCTGTATTATTCCTATCTAGGCCTTATCAGAAACCTGTAATGAAACATTCGATTCCGATGCCAAAGACCCTGGCGCCGTACAAATGAGGATCAGGAATGCCAATCTGAAACTGGAAAGGCTTTGCCAAGCCAAGTCCTTGGTTCTTGATGAAGCTACCAAACCGGTAAGTAGAAGTGTAGGCAAAACATTGCCATTGGTTATGTGTACATTAAACAATATATAGTAAAGATAATTCAGATAATCTATTGGCAACTAAATCTAATTGGGTTCACACTAGCCAATCATAAATGAAGTTCATCAAACGCGTGTTTAATAGCGATGAGCGAATCTGTCCCATTTCATTTCATTGAAAAATTCACAGCTGAAAAAATTCCGAAAAATGTGCAAATTGCAGCTACTGCGCAACTTTTTACTCGTGCAACTTTTTTTGACGTTACCGCAACATTTTTGACGCAGCCTCAACTTTTTCCGCATTTTTTTTATGCAACAATGACTTCTCACGTGACCCCGACTTTTTTTACATGCCTGACTTTTTTTCCTCAGTCTAAATATAATGAAGTCAATGGGCATATTTCTTCAAATTTTTTGTTGCCACCCCATGTGACCCCCATCACAG
Organism: Xenopus tropicalis; assembly: GCF_000004195.4. Classification (NCBI taxonomy): domain Eukaryota; kingdom Metazoa; phylum Chordata; class Amphibia; order Anura; family Pipidae; genus Xenopus; species Xenopus tropicalis. Next base: position 79,373,450 of record NC_030685.2, on the reverse strand, counting down.
CCCACACATGCCCCCCACACAGAGGCCCCCACTGCACGTATACACCTCTGGCAGGGGCCCTGTCCATCCTCTGAGAAAGCATAAGTAGTTGGGTCCGTAGCTTGGATCGGGTCTGGGCTGGCGGGTCTGAACCTGTCTATAGTCTTTTGTATGGTCACTGTGGGCTTGAAAGCAGAAACCATCCTCTCAAAAGGCCAAGCTGCTGATATGGGGGAACCCTCATTCACAGAATTGACATTGACATGTCATAGAATTATATACAATATACAGTAATTGTATATAATTGGAAAACTGGGCAGCAAACTGGAAAATGAGGTTCAATGTGGAAAAGAGCAAAGTTATGCACTTTGGTAGAAATAATATAAACATGAGTTATAAACTAAATGGTAGTGAGTTGGGGGGATCCTTAATGGGGAAGAATCTGGGGATTTTTATAGATAACAAGTTGTCTTAATTATGAAACATAATTTCCCTGGTAAGGCCTCACCCTGGGTATGGGGGGCAGTTTTGGGCTCCAGTCCTTAAGAAGGATATTAATGAGCTGGAGAGAGTGCAGAGACTGCAACTAAACTGGTAAAGGGGATGGAAGGGTTAAACTATGAGGTGAGACTGTCAGGGTTGGGGTTGTTTTCTCTGGAAAAGAGGCGCTTGTGAGGGGACATGATTACTCTGTACAAGTACATTAGAGGGGATTAAAGGCAGATGGGGGGGTCTTTTTTCCCATAAAAGCGACCAGTGCACCAGAGGTCACCCCTTTAGATTAGAGGAAAGGAGCTTCCATTTGAAGCAGTGTAGGGGGTTCCTCAGGGTGAGGGCAGTGAGGTTGGGGAATGCCCTGCCGGGGGATGTTGGGTAGGGGGTTCCTCACGGTGAGGGCAGTGAGGTTGGGGAATGCCCTGCTGAGGGATGTTGGGTAGGGGGTTCCTCACAATCAGGGCAGTGAGGGGGTTGGGGAATGCCCTGCCGGGGGATGTTGGGTAGGGGGTTCCTCACGGTGAGGGCAGTGAGGGGGTTGGGGAATGCCCTGCCGGGGGGATGTTGGGTAGGGGGTTCCTCACGGTTGGGGAATGCCCTGCCGGGGGAATGTTGGGTAGGGGTTCCTCACGGTGAGGGCAGTGAGGTTGGGGAATGCCCTGCCAGGGGGATGTTGGGTAGGGGGTTCCTCAGGGTGAGGGCAGTGAGGTTGGGGAATGCCCTGCCGGGGGATGTTGGGTAGGGGGTTCCTCACGGTGAGGGCAATGAGGTTGGGGAATGCCCTGCCGGGGGATGTTGGGTAGGGGGTTCCTCACGGTGAGGACAATGAGGTTGGGGAATGCCCTGCCGGGGGATGTTGGGTAGGGGGTTCCTCACGGTGAGGGCAGTGAGGTTGGGGAATGCCCTGCCGGGGGATGTTGGGTAGGGGGTTCCTCACGGTGAGGGCAGTGAGGGGGTTGGGGAATGCCCTGCTGGGGGATGTTGGGTAGGGGGTTTCTCACGGTGAGGGCAATGAGGTTGGGGAATGCCCTGCCGGGGGATGTTGGGTAGGGGGTTCCTCACAGTGAGGGCAATGAGGTTGGGGAATGCCCTGCTGGGGGATGTTGGGTAGGGGGTTCCTCACGGTGAGGGCAATGAGGTTGGGGAATGCCCTGCCGGGAGATGTTGGGTAGGGGGTTCCACACGGTGAGGGCAGTGAGGTTGGGGAATGCCCTGCCGGGGGATGTTGGGTAGGGGGTTCCTCACGGTGAGGGCAGTGAGGTTGGGGAATGCCTTGCCGGGGGATGTTGGGTAGGGGGTTCCTCACGGTGAGGGCAATGAGGTTGGGGAATGCCCTGCCGGGGGATGTTGGGTAGGGGGTTCCTCACGGTGAGGGCAGTGAGGTTGGGGAATGCCTTGCCGGGGGATGTTGGGTAGGGGGTTCCTCACGGTGAGGGCAGTGAGGTTGGGGAATGCCCTGCCGGGGGATGTTGGGTAGGGGGTTCCTCACGGTGAGGGCAGTGAGTTGGGGAATGCCCTTCCTAGTGATGCTGTAATGGCAGATTCTGTTAATGCCTATAAGAGGGGCCTGGATGAGTTCTTGAACAAGCAGAATATCCAAGGCTATTGGGATACTAATATCTACAGTTAGTATTGGTGTTGGAGTGTATAGTTGGGTCAGTATAGGTTTATGTGTGTGCTGGGGTTGAACTTGATTGACGGTCTTTTTTCAACCCAATTTAACTATGTTACTATGTTATACATTTAATCCAGTCTGTCAAAAGGAAAGAAGACAACACAAACATATAAATAATAACATCTGACCAAGCTAGAAATAGCTGCTCATAAATGATAATAAATGTGCTTCTACCAAATATAAAAGAGTGGGTGGGTCACATAGGGTCTGTTGAATCCATAACCCAGACCGCGGTGAAAGCAAGATGGAACGTACCTTTAAAAAAGTTTGGAAGTGCAGCCTATGTAATGAAGCGTATTTTATGGTGTGCGCTTAACAAAAGGCACTGTGCCGCATTTGTTTTTGACAAGCATGAAAACATCACAGCGTGAGGCTGCAAAAGGAATTATGTCGAGAAATTACAAGTGATCCATCTCGCAATGAATTATCCACCTCAATAGCCTGCAGAACTCAGCTACCAATTAACACCTACTTTATTACATGTTGGGATGTACTTAATAACTTTCATGTGTTTATGCACTATTACCTTGACTGATGCCTCTTGTACAATTAGGCATAATTGGCATATCAATATGCAAAAGTTAAAAGGATTAACCCTCCTAAAACTAATGAGCATTTCTGTATCCAGCTGCTAAATGAGACAAAATTAGCATTTCTCACTTTTGGGTAGGATTTTATCATGCCATTTCTCATGGTTGATATTACCTTGTTATATAAGTTTGCTCGTTTTTGTTTGGCAACATATACAGGGCATTTAGGGCCCAATGGGTTTGACAAAGACCGAAAAAAAAAAGAAAAAAAAAAGGTTCATCGGGAAGTAACGAGAAACGTCGTTTGTCTCCAAATTCCCACAATACCTGAAGAGACGATAACGCAGGAGTTTTTTGCCAGTTACGAAGGGGACGGATAATAGCGGGATATTATGTTATCAAGAAAGCCTAACAGGCAAATGCTATATTGGGTGCCAGATGTACAGTAATGCGCGCTCTGCTGAATGATTTTTGGCGAATGCAGAATGAATCCTTCCATACTAATAGTTAGAGGTGAAGTGCCGCAACAGACATTAATATGGCGCCACGCGGCGCTTTGATATAGACAGAAAAGATTGATGGAGCGACGGTTTTGTTTTAAGAGCACCCCGTGGTGTTTGCAGGGCTGTCACTAACGTAATCATGTCTTTGATTAAGAAAGGCTTTATGGGTTTCGACGGCGCCAGTGTGAAAAGGAATAGCGGATAGGAAATATAATTGGGATTATGAAGAAGAATTACGGTACTCCTCCAAACAAAGCTTATCATGTTTGTATGGGTATGGGACTACCAAGAAAAGTAAATGCAACAACCAATCACGGTATTCCTCTCCATGAACAATGGCACAAAAATTGAGCATTTTGGTTTATAGTTGTTCCAAATTGATGATGTCTCCATGCTGATACCCCCGTGGGCTACTGTAACCCATAATGATTCAACAGACGTAGGGCCAAATTCACTAAGGTACAAATCCGATCATTTCTGATGATCGCAAATGTCACGAAAATTCTTTTCGTTTCAATACGAAAAAATTGGGTACTTACTATCCGAAAGTTCAGGAATTTTCGTATTGAAACGATCGTTTGCGAACGGCGATCAAATAGTCACGAAAGATCGTAAACGGTGGGGAAACCTTTCTGACTTTGATCCTTCAGTGCATGATTTTGGAAGCCTCCCATAGGGCTCAATGGCACTCTGCAGCTCCAACCTGGCCCAAGGAAAGCCTCCCATAGGGCTCAATGGCACTCTGCAGCTCCAACCCGGCCCAAGGAAAGTCTCCCATAGGGCTCAATGGCACTCTGCAGCTCCAACCCGGCCCAAGGAAAGTCTCCCATAGGGCTCAATGGCACTCTGCAGCTCCAACCCGGCCCAAGGAAAGTCTCCCATAGGGCTCAATGGCACTCTGCAGCTCCAACCTGGCCCAAGGAAAGTCTCCCATAGGGCTCAATGGCACTCTGCAGCTCCAACCCGGCCCAAGGAAAGTCTCCCATAGGGCTCAATGGCACTCTGCAGCTCCAACCCGGCCCAAGGAAAGTCTCCCATAGGGCTCAATGGCACTCTGCAGCTCCAACCCGGCCCAAGGAAAGTCTCCCATTGGGCTCAATGGCACTCTGCAGCTCCAACCCGGCCCAAGGAAAGCCTCCCATAGGGCTCAATGGCACTCTGCAGCTCCAACCCGGCCCAAGGAAAGTCTCCCATAGGGCTCAATGGCACTCTGCAGCTCCAACCCAGCCCAAGGAAAGTCTCCCATAGGGCTCAATGGCACTCTGCAGCTCCAACCCGGCCCAAGGAAAGTCTCCCATAGGGCTCAATGGCACTCTGCAGCTCCAACCCGGCCCAAGGAAAGTCTCCCATAGGGCTCAATGGCACTCTGCAGCTCCAACCCGGCCCAAGGAAAGTCTCCCATAGGGCTCAATGGCACTCTGCAGCTCCAACCCGACCCAAGGAAAGTCTCCCATAGGGCTCAATGGCACTCTGCAGCTCCAACCTGGCCCAAGGAAAGTCTCCCATAGGGCTCAATGGCACTCTGCAGCTCCAACCCGACCCAAGGAAAGTCTCCCATAGGGCTCAATGGCACCCTGCAGCTCCAACCCGGCCCAAGGAAAGTCTCCCATTGGGCTCAATGGCACTCTGCAGCTCCAACCCGGCCCAAGGAAAGCCTCCCATAGGGCTCAATGGCACTCTGCAGCTCCAACCCGGCCCAAGGAAAGTCTCCCATAGGGCTCAATGGCACTCTGCAGCTCCAACCCAGCCCAAGGAAAGTCTCCCATAGGGCTCAATGGCACTCTGCAGCTCCAACCCGGCCCAAGGAAAGTCTCCCATAGGGCTCAATGGCACTCTGCAGCTCCAACCCGGCCCAAGGAAAGTCTCCCATAGGGCTCAATGGCACTCTGCAGCTCCAACCCGGCCCAAGGAAAGTCTCCCATAGGGCTCAATGGCACTCTGCAGCTCCAACCCGACCCAAGGAAAGTCTCCCATAGGGCTCAATGGCACTCTGCAGCTCCAACCTGGCCCAAGGAAAGTCTCCCATAGGGCTCAATGGCACTCTGCAGCTCCAACCCGACCCAAGGAAAGTCTCCCATAGGGCTCAATGGCACCCTGCAGCTCCAACCTGGCCCAAGGAAAGTCTCCCATAGGGCTCAATGGCACTCTGCAGCTCCAACCCGGCCCAAGGAAAGTCTCCCATAGGGCTCAATGGCACTCTGCAGCTCCAACCCGGCTCAAGGAAAATCTCCCATAGGGCTCAATGGCACTCTGCAGCTCCAATCCGGCCCAAGGAAAGTCACGATAACGAAGCTTGAATCCGAAACTTTCAAACTTGTTGCAACAAATATGATTTTGTTGCACAAATTGTTGCAAAGTACGAAAAAGTTGCACAAATTAATGGAAAAAAAAATCGCAAAAAAATACGCACAGTTCTAAGACTTAGAAAAATTATGATTTTTTTGTATTCGGACTCAATCGTACTTTGATAAATGGGCCCCTAAGTCTTCCTCACTGAAGCTTCTGCTAAAAGTCCTTCAAACAATCTCCCTTTTCTAAAAGGCATTGATGTCTCTATCTATGCTGATAATTTAAGGCAGCTTTGCCCTTCCAACTTTTTAGTAGGTTCAGGATTTGTTTTGGGATTAGGCCAAGATTCAGCCTCTTTCAGCAGGATTCAGATTTGGCCAATCCATGCTCCAGGCTGAACCCGAATCCTTAAAATCATGTGACTTTTGGTCACTTTCTCTTTAACCCTTCCCTTACCTAATTTACAACCTACTGCAGTTATGTAGAGGAAGGGGGGGGGCAATTACTTTTGTTCGGCCAAACCTCCGAACCCTCCCAGCAGAATTTGGCCGAACCGAATCCAACTCCTAATTAGCATATGCTGATTAGGATTGGAAGGGGTTAAAAAAAATTCACTGCCCATTTAACCCTTTCCGAATTCTAATTAGCATATGCTAATTTATGCTAATTGGGATTCGGTTCGGCCAGGACCGCAGATCTGGCCTAAACTGAATCCTTAAAAAAAAGTCGGGATTTGGCCGAATCCGGAACGGAATCCGGGATTTGGTGCATCCCTACTCCCAGGATACCGAATAATTTGCAACATTTTCAAAGCTATTTTTATAAAGGGCAAGTCCAAGATTCAAATAGGGTTGAATTTGGGTAAGCAATCATTTGGTGTCCCTGAGGTTTATTGGGACTGTAGCAGGGTTAGTTATACAAAGTTTGGCAAAATTATTTATAAGTGGGGGCCATGAAAACAATTTCTACCACTAAAATCCCTGAATATCAGAATTAGTGATGAGCAAATCTGTTCCATTTTGCTTCACCGAAAAATTCGTGAAACTAGTGAAAAATTTGTGAAATGCGCCTGTGACTTTTTTGTTGCCCACGCAACTTTCTTTTGCCACAACTGCAATTTTTTTTTATGCCACCGAGACTTTTTTCTCGCTCCAGGAATTTTCACTTCAGCAAATTTTTGTAAAAAAATTCACCATTGGCAAAAAGTTTAATTTTGCAGAGAATCCATGCCTGGTGGATAGAGATGTAGCGAACTGTTCGCCGGCGAACTAATTCGCGCAAACATCGGGTGTTCGCAAGTCCGCAAATTCGCGAACTTTTCGTGATGTTCGCAATTTGGGTTCGCCGGCACCGAAAAAATCGCAAAACTTACGATAACGTTACGAATGCTCCGAAAAAGTCGCAAAACTTACGATAACTTTACGAATGCTCCGAAAAAGTCGCAAAACTTACGATAACGTTACGAATGCTCCGAAAAAGTCGCAAAACTTACGATAACATTACGAATGCTCCGAAAAAGTCGCAAAACTTACGATAACGTTACGAATGCTCCGAAAAAGTCGCAAAAGTTGCGATAACGTTACGAATGCTCCGAAAAAGTCGCAAAACTTACGATAACTTTACGAAAGCGCCGGAAATTACGAAAAAGTCGCAAAATTACTGATCATTTCGAAAAACGGCGTGTGTCAATTTTTCAGAGACATTTTTGCCCTTGATCCCCCTCCTGCATGTCACTGTCCAGGTCGTGGCACCCTTTAAACAACTTTAAAATCAGTTTTCTGGCCAGAAATGGCTTTTCTAGGTTTTAAAGTTCGCCTTCCCATTGAAGTCTATGGGGTTTGCAAAGTTCGCGAAGATTCGCAATTTTCGGCGGAAGTTCGCGAACAGGTTCGCGAACTTTTTTTTTGAGGTTCGCTACATCCCTACTGGTGGATCAGAATCAATTCTTGGTGAACCCCACCCCCCCAAAAAAATGTGCTCTCTGGATATTATATAAAGCCAACCATGCCCAGCAGCATTAGCTAAAAAAGGAATGTAATTAGGAGTGTATCTATTTGCTGCCAAACTATTTTTGACTGTTCCGCAGTGTGACCTCTGTCCGTATGAACAATTCTCGGATAGTATACAGAATCAGTGAGATGTATGACATTTGCCAAATGTAGGATTCCATACATACCCACGTACAGTGCATTCTCATGGGCCTCGAGGTTTATTTATCGAGTCTCAGTTTCATGGTTTAAGTTGTTTTTTAAACCATGATTAAACTCACTTTCTCTAAAATCACCAGCGATTTATTAAAACAGCTTTTTAAAAAAGAACAAAAAATGGAAAAAAAACCCAAGAAAACCACAATTTTTTTGTTTTTCAACTAATGGAACATCCAAAAAATCAAACAAACCAAAGAAAGATCTTTCAGTTGGAATAAAGGGCAGCTGCTCTTGACTTCTACATAACGTCTACAGCTTTAAGATGGCGTATTTTTACTTTCGGATTTGTCCCCGTTTTGATGCATAATACAGGTATCGGACCCGTTATCCGGAAACCCGTTATCCAGAAAGCTCCGAATTACGGAAAACCCATCTCCCATAGACTCCATTTTAATCAAATAATTCAGAATTTTAAAACTGATTTCCTTTTTCTCAGTATTAATAAAACAGTACCTGTACTTGATCCCAACTAAGATATAATTACCCCTTATTGGGGCAGAACAGCCCTATTGGGTTTATTTCATGGTTAAATGATTCCCTTTTCTCTGTAATAATAAAACAGTACCTGTACTTGATCCCAACTAAGATATAATTACCCCTTATTGGGGGCAGAACAGCCCTATTGGGTTTATTTAATGGTTAAATGATTCCCTTTTCTCTGTAATAATAAAACAGTACCTGTACTTGATCCCAACTAAGATATAATTACCCCTTATTGGGGCAGAACAGCCCTATTGGGTTTATTTCATGGTTAAATGATTCCCTTTTCTCTGTAATAATAAAACAGTACCTGTACTTGATCCCAACTAAGATATAATTACCCCTTATTGGGGGCAGAACAGCCCTATTGGGTTTATTTAATGGTTAAATGATTCCCTTTTCTCTGTAATAATAAAACAGTACCTGTACTTGATCCCAACTAAGATATAATTACCCCTTATTGGGGGCAGAACAGCCCTATTGGGTTTATTTAATGGTTAAATGATTCCCTTTTCTCTGTAATAATAAAACAGTACCTGTACTTGATCCCAACTAAGATATAATTAATCCTTATTGTATGCAAAACAATCCTATTGGGGTTAATTAATGTTTTATAGATTTTTTAACAGACTTAAGGTATGGAGATCCAAATTACGGAAAGACCCTTTATCCGGAATACCCTTGGTCCCGAGCATTCTGGATAACGGGTCCTATACCTGTACTTAGCGAAAAAAGTCATATTTTGGGCAAAACAAATTGTGAAAAAAGCCACAACCTTTAATAATTGGGACCATAGGGTAAGGTTTCCATGTATGCATCACTTAAGGTAGCCAGATACTCCATTTAAAACAAGACAAACATAAAAACCACATGGTGCATGACTAATTACTTACTAAATTGGATATAGGAAATATACCTAATGCAGAGCTACATACAGGCCTACAAGGCTTAGTAAACTCCAAGCTCAGCAACCCCATGCTACATACATAGCCTACATAGTATATTGTTCTTATTTAAAAATGAATATTGGGAAATCCAATGATATGTTCTACACCAGTGAACCCCAACCAGTGGCTCAGGGGCAACATGTTGCTCCCCAACCCCTTGGATGTTGCTCTCAGTGCCCCCAAACCAGGGAGTTATTTTTGAATTCCTGACTTGGGGGCAAGTTTTGGTTGAATAAAAACAAGATTTACTACCAAATAAAGTCTCCTTTGCTGATGGTGAGATCTCCTTTCCTCCCCACCCCCAATGAATCACTCATTCCCCTTCTCTTGGTAGGGAATCCCATAACCTGACTGCCCTTACAGTAAAGACCCCCTTCCTTTGCTGATGGTGAGATCTCCTTTCCTCCCCACCCCCAATGAATCACTCATTCCCCCTCTCTTGGAAGGGAATCCCATAACCTGACTGCCCTTACAGTAAAGACCCCCTTCCTATGCTGATGGTGAGATCTTCTTTCCTCCTCACCCCCAATGAATCACTCATTCCCCCTCTCTTGGAAGGGAATCCCATAACCTGACTGCCCTTACAGTAAGGAACCCCTTCCTATGCTGACGGTGAGATCTCTTTTCCTCCCCACCCCCAATGAATCACTCATTCCCCCTCTCTTGTTACTGTGCATAGAGGCTGCCTAATAGCCAATCACAACCCTTATTTGGCTCCACAATGAACTTTTATGGTGCTTGTGTTGCTACCCAAGTCTTTTTACATTTGACTGTGGCTCACGAGTAAGAAACATTGGGGACCCCTGATATAGGGGCTACCAAATAGCCAATCACAGCCCTTATTTGGCTCCTCCATGAACTTTTATGGTGCTTGTGTTGCTACCCAAGTCTTTTTACATTTGACTGTGGCTCACGAGTAAGAAACATTGGGGACCCTGGATATAGGGGCTACCAAATAGCCAATCACAGCCCTTATTTGGCACCTCCATTAACTTTTATGATGCTTGTGTTGCTCTCCAAGTCTTTTTACATTTGACTGTGGCTCACGAGTAAGAAAGGTTGGGGACCCCTGATATAGGGGCTACCAAATAGCCAATCACAGCCCTTATTTGGCTCCTCCATGAACTTTTATGGTGCTTGTGTTGCTACCCAAGTCTTTTTACATTTGACTGTGGCTCACGAGTAAGAAACATTGGGGACCCTGGATATAGGGGCTACCAAATAGCCAATCACAGCCCTTATTTGGCTCCTCCATGAACTTTTATGGTGCTTGTGTTGCTCCCCAAGTCTTTTTACATTTGACTGTGGCTCACGAGTAAGAAACATTGGGGACCCTGGATATAGGGGCTACCAAATAGCCAATCACAGCCCTTATTTGGCACCTCCATGAACTTTTATGATGCTTGTGTTGCTCTCCAAGTCTTTTTACATTTGACTGTGGCTCACGAGTAAGAAAGGTTGGGGACCCCTGATATAGGGGCTACCAAATAGCCAATCACAGCCCTTATTTGGCTCCTCCATGAACTTTTATGGTGCTTGTGTTGCTACCCAAGTCTTTTTACATTTGACTGTGGCTCACGAGTAAGAAACATTGGGGACCCTGGATATAGGGGCTACCAAATAGCCAATCACAGCCCTTATTTGGCACCTCCATTAACTTTTATGATGCTTGTGTTGCTCTCCAAGTCTTTTTACATTTGACTGTGGCTCACGAGTAAGAAAGGTTGGGGACAGAAAATGTACAGAAAATGCCCCCCCACACACTGGATACATGGTTCATAGTTCTAATGGTCCCAACTTTGGCAATGTTAAGAACATTGTACAAAATAAAGCAGCATTGAGTCCATAAAGTATACTTCTCATCATATCATCTCGCCTAGCTTTTTTTTTTTTGTGCCTTCCTCATGATGAATTGGTAAAAAAAATCTGTAATAGTAATTTTATGCTAAACAAAAGCATAATTAAGCACTTAATATGAAAATCTAGTTACACCATGCAATTATAAAAGTAACGCTATCTGCCCACATAAAGGAGATAAATGGGAAGAGACTAGCGTGGCTGATGTTATCCGAAATCATTTTTTTGTCAAATGCATCTTTAATACTCCTTGTTAAATGTTTTGTTTCCCTTGTCTGCAATAAAAAATATTAAATACATTTCTTAATGTACTCTTTATTGGTATTTCTTTATGGATCACTGGTAGAAGTCCTTTCAAAACAGGACACAGAAAAATGATGCGGCTAAGTTAGAATACTAAGCGATACATGGATTCTTGCGTTACGATGGGGGGGGGGGTTGGTGTGGAATACAGAGAGAGGCCTACCAAGCCACGTTTCACAGTTGACACTAGGAAGTCACTATGTAGAACGTTGCATTTAATAACATGGATTTGCTTAATAGCACTACAGTATATAGGGGAAAATACTGCAAATTTTTGGAAATAGCCTTCAGCTGGCCATTGTAGTCTTCTTCTGATATCGATCATACGTTATACAATGATCTAAAACCGTGATCCCCAACCAGTTGCTCATGAACAAAATGTTGCTCCCCAACCCCTTGGATGTTGCTCTCAGTGCCCCCAAACCAGGGAGTTATTTTTGAATTCCTGACTTGGGGGCAAGTTTTGGTTGAATAAAAACAAGATTTCCTACCAAATAAAGCCCCTGTAAGCTGATAGGGTGCATAGAGGCCCCAAATAGCCAATCCCAGCCCTTATTAGGCTCCTCCATGAACTTTTATGATGCTTGTGTTGCTCTCCAAGTCTTTTTACATTGGACTGTGGCTTACGTGTAAGAAAGGTTGGGGACCCTGATTAGTGATGAGCAAATCTGTTCTGTTTCGCTTCGCCGAAAAATTCATGAAAAAGAGAAAATGTTGTGCGGCAAAAAAAATTGTCGCCCGCGGCTATTATTTTGTCGCACGGCTAGTATTTCTTCGTGTGGCTATTCCTTTGACGCACACGACTATTCTTTGTTGAAGCCAGTGACAATTTTTGGACGTGCAGCGAATTTTTCCGCAGTGAATTTTTTCATCCGTTTCGCGAAACAATCCGCCAATGGCGAAACGCGGAAATTCGCAGCGAATCCATGCCTGGCGAAACATTTCGCCCATCACTATCCCTGATCTAAAACTAAACTAAAACATACAGACTGAAATTGTAGGATAAAGTACAAATCGGAGAATGTTCTGAACATAAAATTTGGCCAGAACATTGTATAACATGTAGTTTTGTACAATTACATTGGTGCATGTATGGGCACTAAATGATTGAACATCTGATGATTTTTCATCCGACATCGATCAGAAAATTGATCGGGCAGGTTTGCAACTTTTCACCGTTAGCAATGAAATTTGCCCCTTGTCCATTTGTTTGCAGGGCCAAGTAGTAGGTATCTTCTAGCTTCAACTAGAAGATATTGCTTGAAATGGTAATTTTCATTGATCAAATCCCACTTTTAAACGATCGTAAGCTTGGTCCTACAACTACTTGTATGGCCAGCTTTTTTTTTGTAACTTGCATTTTTATTGAAGGGTTTGGGGGATACAGAAAAGATGAGGGGGAGGGTTAGGGGGTTACAGTTGTCTTTTTGGTCCATTACAGTTCGCGGCATAGATTTAGAGCATGGGTGGGTAGTGTACATTGTCAGTTTAAGCTCATTGCCTGCGTTTAGAAGTTGGTATTAGTAGGAGTGGAGGGGATAGGAGGGAGTGGGGCAGAGGAGGGGGGTAGGAGAAGGATAGGGGTAGGAGGGTGGGGGGAAGGAAAGTAGAGAGTGGTAGGGTAAGGTGGCGGGGGGATGGGTAGGGAGGATGTATAAAACCTGGGAAACGTATATAAAAAAAGAAAACAGTAACTAACAGCCTTGATAGTTTTGGAAATTTAAGTTGATTGAGGGAAGCATAAACCTGGGATGAGCCGGGATGTAAAAAAGAGATTCTGCGTATTGTTAAACATTTAATTGGCGAGGCCCCTGAACTCCCAAATAGACCAGACCTTTTGAAAATTAGCAGATTTATTTTGAAGGAATGCTATCCTATCCTCAAAGCGTCTGTTGTTATTTACTCTAGTAATTACTTCTGATATAATAGGTGGGTCTGTGGATTTCCATTTAGCTTCTAAAGCTATGCGGGTCACTGTTAGAACGAATGTGGTTGGCTGAGGTCTGGGAGTATTTGGAAAGCTCGGGGAAGGGCCTCCCCAATAGATAGGTAAGTGGGTCCTTTGGCAAGACCGTGAGTGGTTACGTTGGTTAGTAGACCTGCTACATTATTCCAAAGAGTCTGTATCTTGGGGCATGTCCAGAAGGTGTGGAGTGGGGTACCCACTACGGTATGGCCAGCTTTACTTCAAACCTGTACCAAGGGCATATTTTGCCCGCAGCTCCAAAAAATGTATAAAAATCTTATCTTGGAATATTCTTTGCGCGTCTTTTTCCCTCTTTCACTTTTTTTTGCCAACCCCTCCATTTTAACTTGAAACACTCACGACACAAATGTCCATCATTATTAACCCGTAGCCCAAACCATTCATCAGCCATCTGTTGGGCACTTCTCTTTCCTCTCCATTATTGTTTTAATAACCTATTTAGTTGATGATCTCATAAAGCATTTGTGCTTATTGGTCACATCAAGTCCTGGGACCCAGGTAACCAAAGTAGCTTTTCCTTGTTGGAGCCTACAATACATGCCATATTCTGACTGTTCACAAGGAAAATGATATTCCCGTCATATGGTGCACCATTAAAATAGATTGCCTGACTATAAACCCAAAAATGAATGCACTCACTTATCAGTGGGAGTTCGAACATTAAAAATACTTAAATCATAATCTGTGTTTATTAATGAATGGCCCTAAACCAGTGCTCAACCACAGAGGAGAGCAAACTGTGCAACCTGTAAGAACTCTCGCATATAATACAGTATACCTTTAGGGGCAACATAAAATCCACAAAGAGCTTTTATGTAAAATGATAACAAAAAGGGCTACGGGCTACAATATATTTAGATGAGAGACAAAAGCTCCCTTTGCTTCCTTTATTGTCATGCAAACAAGCATTGCAAAGGGGAAATTCATGGGCAGCACACTGTGCACAGTTCCATAAATAACCCAGTAAAAGTGGCAAATCTCCTCATATGCGGAGAATGTGCAAATTTAACACAAATATTTACACCACTCACTATCAACTAGACAACAGTAACCAGGATAAGTTTTTAGGGCAAAAGTTATTCAGCTAAGTCTAAGGGGCAGACTATGGGCCGGGTTGGAGCTGCAGAGTGCCATTGAGCCCTATGGGAGACTTTCCTTGGGGCGGGTTGGAGCTGCAGAGTGCCATTGAGCCCTATGGGAGACTTTCCTTGGGCCGGGTTGGAGCTGCAGAGTGCCATTGAGCCCTATGGGAGGCTTTCCTTGGGCCGGGTTGGAGCTGCAGAGTGCCATTGAGCCCTATGGGAGACTTTCCTTGGGCCGGGTTGGAGCTGCAGAGTGCCATTGAGCCCTATGGGAGACTTTCCTTGGGCCGGGTTGGAGCTGCAGAGTGCCATTGAGCCCTATGGGAGACTTTCCTTGGGCCGGGTTGGAGCTGCAGGGTGCCATTGAGCCCTATGGGAGACTTTCCTTGGGCCGGGTTGGAGCTGCAGAGTGCCATTGAGCCCTATGGGAGACTTTCCTTGGGCCAGGTTGGAGCTGCAGGGTGCCATTGAGTCCTATGGGAGGCTTCCAAAATCATGCTAAGTCTGAAAGTTTCGCCCGCCGCTTACGAGCGCTCAATACGAAAAAGTTGCAACAAGATACGAGCGAATCGTAATGGCTACGAAAAACTCGCGTTTTTTCGCGCAAGTCGTAATGGTTACGAAAGTCGCGACAATTTCTGAAAAGTCGTAAAGGCGACGAAAAAATCGCAAAAAATATGAAAAAGTCGCAAAATGTTCGTTTTCCAATCGGAATTTTTCCAATTCGGATTCGGATTCGTGGGTTAGTAAATGTGCCCCTAAGTTTATCAAAGCTCTTTCAGGTCTTTGTTTCTTAAGGGCTCTGGCACACGGGGAGACTAGTTGCCTGTGACAAATCTCCCTTGTCGCGGGCGACTAATCTCCCCGAAATGCCATCCCACCGGCGAGAATTGCCGGTGGGATGGCATACGCGGCGAAGTTGCCTTGAGAGGAAACTTACGCGATTTTGGGGAAATCGCGGCACCGCGTAAGCCATCCCACCGGAAAACAATGGAACAGAGTTGATTGACTTTTTTGGGACAATTTGGGGTTTATATTATATATTTGAATCTTGTACTCTGCAACAATGAGTAGATGGGCACTAGAAGCGCGCGTGGATGCAAGTAATGAGTAATGAGCACAGTTTTTCAGCAGGCATGGATTCACTGTGAAATGCCACATTTTACCATTGGCAATTTTTTTCGTAAAACTGCTGCAAAAATTTGCCGCAACACAAATTCAGGGTATAGAAAAAAGTCTCAGTTGCTTTAAAAAAAGGTTGTGATTCAACCAGATAATGTTGCATCAAAAACATTGTGGTTGTGTCAAAAAAGTTGGACATTTCAAAAGTCGGCGAAATAAAACAGACAGATTCGCTCATTACAAATTTTTGGAAATAGCAGTTAATTTTGTGCTTTGCATTTGCACTAATTTTTGTAAATGAGTCATATAGAGTGCAGATTTAAAAGACATTTTGGCCAACATATTAGAAATTAGTGATGGGCGAATCTGTCCTGTTTCACTTCGCTGAATAATTCGCAAATCTTTCAAAAGAAGCACGAAACGGCGAAAAATTTGTGAAACTGCAAAAATGTTGTGCGGCAAAATGACCTGCGCAACAAATTTTTTTTTATGCAGGCCACAATTTTTGGTCACGTGCCAAAGTTTTCCGTGCCAAATTTTGTCACCCATTTCGCAAAAATTGTGAAGCACAGAAATTCGCTGCAAATTTCGCCAAGCACTATTAGAAATACAGATGGAGACCACTGAATGCTACCATGCCCTATCTCAATGTATCTTATGAATAGTAGAATATTTATAAGTGAGTCGGGTTTGGTCCTGTTTTTTAGGTCAGCCAGTTATTACATAGCCATTTCTAAGTCTACCACTTTGCTAGATCATAATGACCTAAGTGACTCACAAGAGTATATTAGTCTTCTCCGCACAACTTACACATAGGGGGCATTTACTAAACCGTGACAGATTTGGGTTGGGGGTTTGGACACCGAAAACCAGAATTTGTCATTAAAAAAATGCAACTTTTCTGAGCTTTATCATGCAACAAAACTGTGACAATTCCAAATACGAAAATACACGATCTAAAAACTGTCTAGATAATGTAGGAGTCAAAGGAAGATGTCCCTTTTACAACTGGAAGATCTTTCTTTGCTTTGTGGTTTTTGAGGTTTGAGGAAGTTAAAAAAGTCAATTTTCAAGTTTTAGTAAATCTGTGTCTCCTCACATGTGGAAATTAGTTGCTTCTGGATCATCACAAGTGATGTTTTAAAGCTTTTTGTAGTGGGTCTGGGATTATTGCCCTGCTTGGGGCAGCAGTGGACATGCCAGCCTGATGAATATAGTCCATCAGTCAAATCATACAGTTTAGTAATGTTTGTATTTCTGGCAGAACTGGCACAGGTATTGGTGAAGTGATCAACCTCGGAGTAAGAACATTTATATAGTAGTCAATTATAACAACCTCAGATGGTAAACTCTAGTGGGGAAGGAATGGGTGTGAATGAAGAACAGTATTGTGTTAATGATAATTAATGCTTAGTAGTCTCTTTAGTTTAAAAACATGTTTCTGTGACACGATGATGGAATAATGTAAATAAAAACAAATAAAAAGTTTTGAAAAAAAGTTAGCTACCAAAGCCTCTAAACATCCTTATTGAGCAAGCTGTGTGAGTTTAGAGATACTCATATAGGGCAAGTATGATCCAACCAATTCCGTGGTTTATATACTAGGGGTTTGCAAGTTGTACCATCAAACTAAACACTCTTTGATCCATAATAATGCATAAAACAATAAACGATTGAGAAAGAAGCCATCTGGTGCTTATACTTCACCGTTAAGGTCTTGAATATACATTCATACTCTACACAACAAGTTAGCAGTAAAATATGCAAACATTTAATGGTTATAGTTAATTACGAAATCAGAAAATGAAACATACTATGCCAAACGGCATAAGGGTCCACAAAACGAAATAAGGGTGCACCAAACGACATAAGGGTGCACCAAATGACATAAGGGTGCATCCCAGTGCCGCATCATCCCCCTGCTCCGCCCTCTTAAGGAGGGCGGAGCAGGGGGACCATGTGGCACGAGAATGCACCTTTATGCCATTTGGTATAGTATGTTTACATTTCTGATTTTGTAATTAACCATAACCATTATAGTTAAGTACAAAATCAGAAAATTAAACATACTATGCCAAATGACATAAGGGTGCGCCAAACGAAATAAGGGTGCATAAAATGACATAAGGGTGCGCCAAACAAAATAAGGGTGCATAAAATGACATAAGGGTGCACCAAACGAAATAAGGGTGCACCAAACGAAATAAGGCTGCACCAAACGACATAAGGGTGCACAAAACGAAATAAGGGTGCACCAAATGACATAAGGGTGCACCAAATGACATAAGGGTGCATAAAATGACATAAGGGTGCGCCAAACGAAATAAGGGTGCATAAAATGACATAAGGGTGCACCAAACGAAATAAGGGTGCACCAAACGAAATAAGGGTGCACCAAACGAAATAAGGCTGCACCAAACAACATAATGGTGCACAAAACGAAATAAGGGTGCACCAAATGACATAAGGGTGCACCAAATGACATAAGGGTGCACCAGACGAAATAAGGGTGCACAAAATGACATAAGGGTCCACAAAATGAAATAAAGGTGCACCAAACAGCATAAGGGTGCACCAGACGAAATAAGGGTGCACAAAATGACATAAGGGTCCACAAAATGAAATAAAGGTGCACCAAACAACATAAGGGTGCACCAAATGACATAAGAGTGCATCCCAGTGCCGCATGGTCCCCCTGCTCCGCCCTCTTAAGGAGGGCGGAGCAGGAGGACCATGTGGCACTAGAATGCACCTTTATGTCATATATATGGTATAGTATGTTTACATTTCTGATTTTGTAATTAACCATAACCATTAAATGATCAGTAATAATGGAAATATGTCTATATATTGGCTTACAAGCTTTATATCAGGAATAATATCCTCATCTAACACAAAAATATGATTTCAATCCAATTTTGTGAAGTTGGGGAAAGTTCATATATTTAGTGTAAATTCTTCATCAGACCTTCAGAACGTCCTCCGTCACCCGCAATGACACACAACTGCTGCTCATTTCATATTTGAAGCTAATTTGCAATTACTTTTTCGATAAAAGATTTTAGCAGAACAAATTCCCTTTGTAATCTACTTTTGATTGAAACCGGGTTCAATCTGAATACAACAGAATTGTTTTTTTTTATATTTGTTCGAGTTACCCTCCGATTACTAATTTAAATCAAAAAAACTCTAACCTTGTTAGCATCTGGACTTATTTCCATAATAACAACCCCCTTCAAAACCTACAAAGTGATGAATAATTGACAACAAATGAAATGTTTTGATAGTTGTCGGCACGAAGCATGTTTAATGTTTTGTGTTGCTTCCTAGCTAATTATGTAGATGACACATTTGTCAGACCTTGACTGCCATTAGAAACGTGTTTCCAGAGGGGAGAAAAACAGGCTATTCATAGAGTAATTAACTGGGATGCTCAATGACCTGTGAGAGATTCAAATGGCTGCCAGTTCAGGCATTGTTTTGTTACAGAAGCAGAGGGGTAATTAAAATTCCGAATTACAGTGCTATGATAAAGCATTTGTTTGTTGACAGTATACTCTTCCTCTAGTTTGTTAATTCTTTTTTAAATTGCTTCTAATCCATTTTATAGCCTTATGAGTTGTGTGTTTGGATATTTACTGACAACTAATATTATTGTAAATTGTTTTTAGATGACGAACTGAGTGTTTGGCACTTGTACAGTAGCACAAGGTGGGCGGGAACTGACGCTCGGCTTTCCCCTTAAATTGACAGCCCGCGTGCTATCATAATAAGCTGGAATATTTTGTCTTTGGGGTGGGGGGGGGGGTTTAATGGGTCAGCCCCACATGGCAGGTCTTAAAAAAAAATAACAATGGAAGTGTGATAAACGTTAATGCGGGTCAGAGCCTCTTTAAGATGATTGCGTTCTTTCGCTCTAGAAGCAGATTTGGAAAATGACTGTTCTATGTATACTTGACAACTTGGGTAAAAGTTTGAACTCAACTTTTGGAAGAGATTAGCACATAGAAATCAGTTGTTTCCAGTGTAAAGGTGCCCATACACGTGAAGATGTAGGGGCAGGAACGAGGGGCATGCCCAACTGATATCTGGCCTGAAATTGGCCAGATATCGATCGGGCAGGTAAAAGATTTAGTCAGATCGGGGACCACATCGGCTCATTGATACGGTCCCCGAATTGATTGCTCCATTGCCGCCATTATAATTCGATCGTTTAGCCTAAATGTTCCCCGATATCGCCCACCCGTAGCGAATCTTCTCCTGTTATCCCCACCTACAGGTGGGCGATATCGGGGAACATGTAGGATAAACAATCAAATTATAATGGCGGCAATGGGGCAATCAATTCGGGGACTGCATCAACGAGCCGATGTGGTCCCTGATCTGACTAAATCTTTTAACCTGCCCGATCAATATCAGGCCAGATATCGGTCAGGCATGCCCCTCGTTCCTGCCCCTACACGGGCAGATGAGCTGCCGAATTGGTCCAAGGGACCGATATCAGCAGCTACAATCGGCCTGTGTATGGCCACCTTAAAGGAACAGTAACACTAAAAAATGAAAGAGCTTTAAAGTAATAAATATATAATGCACTGTTGCCCTGCACTGGTAAAACTGGTGTGTTTGCTACAGTAACACTACTATAATTTATATAATAAGCTGCTGTGTAGCCACGGGGGCAGCCATTCAAAGAAGAAAAGGCACAGGTTACATAGCAGATAACAGATAAGCTCTGTGGAATACAATAGTGTTTTATCTGTTATCTGCTATGTGCCTGTGCCTTTTCTTCTTTGAATGGCTGCCCCCATGGCTACATAGCAGCTTATTATATAAATTATAGTAGACTTTCTGAAGTAAACACACAACTTTTACCAGTGCAGGGCAGCAGCACATTATATTTTAGTTACTTATATACACTTTCATTTTTTGGTGTTACTGTTCCTTTAACAGTGCCTGTGGAAGGGGTTCCATCAGATACTGGTCAGGGAAGACAAAAACTGCCATCAACTAAAGACCACATTAGTTTGATTGAGGCCCACATCCAATGAATCTACAGGGACCCCTTATATCAGTGATCCCCAACCAGTGACTCAGGAGCAACATGTTGCTCCCCAACCCCTTGGATGTGGCTCCCCGTGGCCTCAAAGCAGGGGCTTATTTTTAAATTCCTGGCTTGGAGGAAAGTTTTGGAGGCATAAAACCATGTTTACTGCCAAACAGAACCTCCTGTAGGCTGCCAGTCCACATAGGTGCTACCAAATAACCAATCACAGCCCTTTTTGGGCTCCCCTAGGAACTTTTTTCAAGCTTGTGTTGCTCCCCAACATTTTTTATTTTCAGATGTTGCTCACAAGTGATGGCATGGATTCGTGGCGAATTTCCGTGTTTCGCAAAATGGATGAAAAAATTTGCTGCAGAAAAATTCGCAGCACGACCAAAAATTGTTGCCGGCGTCAAAAAAGAATAGTCGCGGGCATCAAAATAATAGCCGCACAATGAAATAATAGTCGCGGGCGACAAAAGAATAGCTATACGACAAAAGAATAGCCATGCGACAAAATAATAGCCGCGAGCGACAAAATAATAGCCATGCAACAAAATAATAGCCATGCAACAAAATAATAGCTGCAGGCGACAAAATAATAGCCGCGGGAGACAAAAGAATAGCCATGCGACAAAATAATAGCCGCAGGCGACAAAATAATAGCCGCGGGCGACAAAACAATAGCCGTGCGACAAAATAATAGCCACGCGACAAAATAATAGCCACGCGACAAAATAATAGCAAACAATTTTTTTTGCCGTACAACATTTTTGCCATTTCCCAAATTTTTCGCCGTTTCGCGGATCTTTTGAAAGATTTGCAATTTTTTTGTCGAAGCGAAACGGAACAGATTCACTCATCACTACTCACAAGTAGAAAAGATCGGGGACTCCAGATGTAATAATTGCGGAGTGCACAAAAAGCCAAATGTTTCAAAGGCTTCCCATCTCCTTCGTCAGTGGAAAAAGTGACAACACCCTACTTATTATATATGTCTTATTTTATTCCAAACATCTCCATAGTATAAACATTAAATTACAGTTCTTCAGTTGGAGACTTGCACATCATATCTAAGAGATGCCTACGGTATATCCCATAGAATGCCTAAGGGCTTCACTGACTTCTTTGTATGACTTAATGACTTATACCTAGTGATGAGCGAATCTGTTCCGTTTCGCCGAAAAATTCGCGAATCTTTGAAAAGATCCGCGAAACGGCGAAAAATTTGCGAAACGGCGAAAATGTTGTGCGACAAAAAAAAATTGTCGCCCGCGGCTATTATTTTGTCGCGCGGCTATTGTTTCGTCTCCCGCGGCTATTGTTTTGTCGCGCGGCTATTATTTTGTCGCGCGCGGCTCTTGTTTCGTCACCCGCGGCTCTTGTTTCGTCGCCCGGCTATTATTTCGTCGCGCGTGGCTCTTGTTTTGTCGCCCGCGGCTCTTGTTTCGTCGCCCGCGGCTCTTGTTTTGTCGCGCGGCTATTATTTCGTCGCCCGCAGCTATTATTTTGTCGCACGGCTATTGTTTTGTCGCGCGCGGCTATTGTTTCGTCGCCCGCGGCTCTTGTTTCATCGCGCGGCTCTTGTTTCGTCGCGCGGCTCTTGTTTTGTTGCCCGCGGCTATTATTTTGTTGCGCGCTATTGTTTCGTCACCCGCGGCTATTAATTTGTCGCCCGCGGCTATTAATTTGTCGCCCGCGACTATTCTTTTTTGACGCCAGCGACAATTTTTGGACGTGCCGCAAATCCATGCCTGGCGAAACTTTTCGCCCATCACTACTTATACCCAATGAACAGTGGGACTAGGGGGGATATACTGTGTTATTCTTACACTAAACAAGTGTTCCACTATAGCTAAAGCCCACGGAACTAAAACCATAATGCAAAAATGTACCAAACCAAGGAAGGGAACAGTCACTAGGACAGAAGACATGGCCTTTAGTAAGGTCTTATTGCTTTTATTTATAGTTATAGTTATATTTATATATGACAAACAGGACTGCACAAAGCCTTGGAGAAGAATACAAACAGGAATGACCCTGCTTGAAGTTTTTATGCCATGGAGGCTGCCTTGATCTTCTGTCAATGGGCAGCTAGAATGGTGGTTGGGTTAGTAGTCACTGTTAGTTGTCCTTTTTTAGTTTATAGTTTACAGTACCTTGGTTTTTCCCTTACGTATTATTATCTATAATATACTGCATTATAAACTCTACGTTGGCCCTATATAAGTTGGTAGCTGTTTAAGTTTCCTCACAAATAGTAGGTATATAATAATGAGCAAAGGTGTTGGTTCTTAGGTTATAGATCCCACCATCCTCACTCTGACAGCAGTTTACTTTCCGTTTAAAGACTGTTCAATCATTTGAGAATTTCTTTAGTAGTTTGTGGCTAACTGCCACTTTATGCTCATGCAACAATAGGGGGCACAATTGCTAATCCACGAACGTCCGAAAAGTGTCCGAATGCATTTTTTTCGTAATGATCGGTACTTTGCGACTTTTCGAGCTCTCAATTCGAAAGTCGCGACAATTCACGAAAGTCATAATGGCAATGAAAAAGTTGCGACAATTCACGAAATTTGTAATGGCTATGAAAAAGTTGCGACAATTCGCGCAAGTCGTGACGGTTACGAAAAAAATCGCAAAAAATACGAAAAAGTCGCAAAATGTTCGTTTTCCGATCCGAATTTTTCTCATTCGAATTCGTGGATTAGTAAATCAGCCCCTAGGTGTTCTCAGTACTTCACCAACATGAAAAAACGGGGTTCTTCATAGAAAGATATACTATACTCTGAACTAGTGGTAATATATTCCCTAATAATGCTGAAGGTTGAAGTAAAGATTAGATATCTTCTTGTAATGTAATAGCTATAGAACCATGAGACCCTGGTGAGGTGGGAGAGAGTTAAGAGATGGCCTGGTATTGGCCCCCCTACTGTTCCCATGCCCTGTGAGATAAATAAGCTCGTGGGGTCCTCAGGTCAACTTTAAGCTTTTACAAATTGGGGGGGGGGGGGGGGGTCCCAAGAAACAACATTTGCTATGATTATTAGTTACACCTGGTTCTGTGTGCTTCAAGCATCAAGTTTAAATTGTATTCAGCTTTTTCTTATTCTACTAGGCACCCCCCACACACTTCTGGTGGGTTTCTCCATCAGCTTGAATGTGGCTGCCCAAATAAAGTGAAAAAAGGCCCTTCCTGAGTTTCACCAACTTTATTTGTCCCTCTTAGTGATGAGCGAATCTGTTCCGTTTCGCCGAAAAATTCGCGAATCTTTAAAAAGATCCGCGAAACGGCGAAAATGTCGTGCAACAAAAAAATTTGTCGCCCGCGGCTATTATTTTGTCGCCCGGCTATTGTTTCGTCACCCGCAGCTATTATTTTGTTGCGCGGCTATTGTTTCGTCTCCCGCGGCTATTATTTTGTCGCACGGCTATTGTTTAGTCGCCCGCAGCTATAATTTTGTTGCGCGGCTATTGTTTCGTCGCCCGCAGCTATTATTTTGTCGCGCGGCTATTGTTTCGTCGCCCGCGGCTATTATTTTGTTGCGCGGCTATTGTTTTGTCGCCCGCAGCTATTATTTTGTTGCGCGGCTATTGTTTCGTCGACGGCAGCTATTATTTTGTCGCGCGGCTATTGTTTCGTCGCCTGCGGCTATTATTTTGTTGCACGGCTATTGTTTCGTCACCCACGGCTATTATTTCGTCGCGCGGCTATTATTTCGCCGCGCGGCTATTGTTTCATCGCACGCGGCTATTATTTAGTTGCGCGGCTATTGTTTCATCGCACGCGGCTATTATTTCGTCGCCCGCGGCTATTATTTTGTCGCGCGGCTATTCTTTTGACGCCCGCGACAATTCTTTTTTGACGTCGGCGACAATTTTTGGACGTGCGGCGAATTTTTCCGCAGCAAATTTTTTCATCCGTTTCGCGAAACAATCCGCCAATGGCGAAACACGGAAATTCGCCGCGAATCCATGCCTGGCGAAACATTTCGCCCATCACTAGTCCCTCTGTGTTCCTTTAAAGGGAAACTATACCCCCAGAATAAATGCGTAACCAACAGATAATTTATATTATGTTAAGTGGCCTATTAAAGAATCTCCCCAAACTAGAATATATATATCAGTAAATATTGCCCTTTTACATCCTTTCCCTTGAGCCGCCATTTAGTGATGGGCTGTGTGCTCCCTCAGAGATCAGCTGACAGGAAGTGATGCAGCTCTAACTGTAACAGGAAGTAGTGTGGGAGCAAAAGGCAGAACTCTGTCCATTCATTGGCTGATGGGACCTAGCATGTATGTATGCCTTGGCTTGTTTGTGTGCACTGTGAATGGTATGATCCCAGGAGGCGGCCCTTAATTCTTAAAATGGCAATTTTCTATTTAGGATTACCCAATAGCACATACTACTAAACAAGTATATTTATATGAAAATGGTTTATTTAGATGAAGCAGGGTTTCACATATGAGCTGTTTATGCAATATATTTTTATAGAGACCTACATTGTTTGGGGTATAGTTTTCCTTTAAAGACTCACAGTTACATACAGGGCCATCATCAGGGGATACTACAGCCAGGAACACCATGGCAGAGGGGGGCCTCAACGCATGGGGGATGTTTGGAGACATCAGAGGTGAATTTGGACGTTATTGTACAGCGCTGCGGAAATATGTTGGCGCTTTATAAATAAATGTTAATAATAATAATAAATGGGGAATGGCCAGTGTGGATCGCTGTTTGTGGGACATACATTTTTAAAACTAGGGCCTCATTCTACTTTTCGGAATGTCCCTTTTCCCACTGAAGGTGCATTGGGGACCACCTAGTTTAAAATTGGGCCCTGATAACTTAGTAGTATGGTAGTTCTGGTTACAAATACAAAACAAGTCTTTAGCATTAGGGCTCTTACATTTGGGTGTTTGTACAGGTATGGGATCCCTTATCCGGAAACCCATTATCCAGAAGGCTCTGAATTACGGAAAGCCCGTCTCCCATAGACTCCATTTTAATCAAATAATTCAGAATTTTAAAACTGATTACCATTTTCTCTGTAGTAATAAAACAGTACCTGTACTTGATCCCAACTAAGATATAATTACCCCTTATTGGGGCAGAACAGCCCTATTGGGTTTATTTAATGGTTAAATGATTCCCTTTTCTCTGTAATAATAAAACAGTACCTGTACTTGATCCCAACTAAGATATAATTACCCCTTATTGGGGGCAGAACAGCCCTATTGGGTTTATTTCATGGTTAAATGATTCCCTTTTCTCTGTAATAATAAAACAGTACCTGTACTTGATCCCAACTAAGATATAATTACCCCTTATTGGGGCAGAACAGCCCTATTGGGTTTATTTAATGGTTAAATGATTCCCTTTTCTCTGTAATAATAAAACAGTAACTGTAATTGATCCCAACTAAGATATAATTAATCCTTATTGGGGCAGAACAATCCTATTGGGTTTAATAAAGGTTTTAGTAATTTTTTAGTAGACTTAAGGTATGGAGATCCAATTACGGAAAGACCCCTTATCCGAAAAACCCTTGGTCACGAGCATTCTGGATAATGGTTCTTATACCTGTATTTATCTATTATTATCTTAATAACCCCCTGTTTGTATTAATGTATTCTACTGTACAGCGCTGCGTACATAAGCAGCACTTTATAAATAAAGATATACATAAATAACATAGTTAATAGTTAAATCATAACATGCAGATATGATGACCCTACGGATGATCTGTAGATGTTACGACGTTCTATAGAAGAGAATGTCATTAGTCCAAAGACATTTGAGAGCCACTTGCCAACGAAATTAACCAAAGTCCGAGTGAAATCTTTATTTACTTTGCCCAAAACTGAGAATATGGTCTTTGTTAAAAAGATATGACAGAGGCTTCCGTTGCATTAGATTCAAGGGAGCTGACAGCGGCATGGAGTGAGCTCTGATTATCCTGAAGACACTGTCAGCTACGATTGATCTCAGCTTTCTCTCCCCGTGTAACGGTTTTTGCAGAGCGTCTGACCCCGACTCATGTTACCTTGTCATTTCTCTGCATGGATCAAGAAGAGACGAACTGAAAAGAGTTAGGCATTGACCTTGAACTCACAGCGTAGTCGGACGCGACGGCGGGTGGATTTCACTGAGTGGAGCACCAAATGGAGCTAATGATTCCCAGCAATTCCATAGGAGGGCACTAGGGGGCAGGGATGCACTACGGAATACGGGAAAAACATAACTCGGGGAAAATACAATAATCTACCATAAAAACTCTGACTTACTTTTCTTATTCTTGCTTAGAGTCTGTTGCTTGAAAACCAAACCAGATACAGAAAATGTAATAATTATTATTAGTTCAGTAACATATTTTTTTAAAGCTAAATTGTTGGCTTTGATGCGATAAAATCTTTTTCATTTTTTACGGAGGTACGTTCATATGGAAATAAATGGTACCTGCTTTATTGGTTGCTGTGGGTTTGTGCAATAGGAGCAAATTTTGGATCTTTTTAAGCAGAGTACAGGTATAGGATCCCTTATCCGGGAACCCCTTATCCAGAAAGTTCTGAATTACAGAAAGGCCATCTCCCGTAGACTTCATTATAAGCAAATAATTCTAGTTTTTAAAAATGATTTCATTTTTCACTGTAATAATAAAACAATGTTGTACTTGATCCCAACTAAGATATAATTACCCCTTATTGGGGCAGAACAGCCCTATTGGGTTTATTTAATGGTTAAATGATTCCCTTTTCTCTGTAATAATAAAACAGTACCTGTACTTGATCCCAACTAAGATATAATTACCCCTTATTGGGGGCAGAACAGCCCTATTGGGTTTATTTAATGGTTAAATGATTCCCTTTTCTCTGTAATAATAAAACAGTACCTGTACTTGATCCCAACTAAGATATAATTACCCCTTATTGGGGGCAGAATAGCCCTATTGGGTTTATTTAATGGTTAAATGATTCCCTTTTCTCTGTAATAATAAAACAGTACCTGTACTTGATCCCAACTAAGATATAATTACCCCTTATTGGGGGCAGAACAGCCCTATTGGGTTTATTTCATGGTTAAATGATTCCCTTTTCTCTGTAATAATAAAACAGTACCTGTACTTGATCCCAACTAAGATATAATTACCCCTTATTGGGGGCAGAACAGCCCTATTGGGTTTATTTCATGGTTAAATGATTCCCTTTTCTCTGTAATAATAAAACAGTACCTGTACTTGATCCCAACTAAGATATAATTACCCCTTATTGGGGCAGAACAGCCCTATTGGGTTTATTTCATGGTTAAATGATTCCCTTTTCTCTGTAATAATAAAACAGTACCTGTACTTGATCCCAACTAAGATATAATTACCCCTTATTGGGGGCAGAACAGCCCTATTGGGTTTATTTCATGGTTAAATGATTCCCTTTTCTCTGTAATAATAAAACAGTACCTGTACTTGATCCCAACTAAGATATAATTACCCCTTATTGGGGCAGAACAGCCCTATTGGGTTTATTTCATGGTTAAATGATTCCCTTTTCTCTGTAATAATAAAACAGTACCTGTACTTGATCCCAACTAAGATATAATTACCCCTTATTGGGGGTAAAACAATGTTTAAATGGGGTTAATGCTTGATGAGCACCTCTGAGCCAAGCATCTAGATAAAGTGTCAGCTCTAACCTCCAACTGGGCAGAGGCAGGGCATTCAAGAGATTATTTTATTTATTATTTTATCCCAGTCTCCTATGAAGCCACTGCCTGGTTGTTAGGGTAATTTGGACCCTAGCAACCAGATAGCTGCTGAAAATAAAGCTAAGAATTTCAAATTCAAAAAGCACAGAAAATATGAAGAATGATAGCAGTTTGTCTTAGAATATTACTCTCTACGTCAAACTAAAAGTTCATTTATATATATATATATACTTAATTACCAGGAAAAGATGATAATAGCCAGTAGTCAATAGGACTCCTTGCCTGAAATGTGTCCGGTTGGCTCCTTGGCTGGAAAGATCAGAGCCATAAAGCTCATTGCTAACAGCGGCAGCATCTAGCTTAGTGAAGTATTTATATCAGTACATGAGAAAGGCTAATCCAACTTATAACAACTCCCCGGTGTCGGCTATTAACCAGCTTGTCAAACAATGCAATCGTACAGCAGAACTATTCAGTGCACCTCGGTGTCACTATAGAAACCCCATTGCCTCTGGGATATGCTGACTTGCCATTTACTGCGAGCAATCAGAGTACATCAAAACACCGGGTACAGATCCACTTTGCTGAAAGATAAACAGACGTCGACAGCAAGCTAGAGGTTATGACGAGAGAATATTGTATAAAAGTACAGGTATAGGACCCGTTATCCAGAATGCTCGGGACCAAGGGTATTCCGGATAAGGAGTCTTTCCGTATTTTGGATCTCCATACCTTAAGTCTACTAAGAAATCAATAAAACATTAATTAAACCCAACAAGATTGTTCTGCCCCCAATAAGGGGTAATTATATCTTAGTTGGGATCAAGTACAGGTACTGTTTTATTATTACAGAGAAAAGGGAATCATTTAACCATTAAATAAACCCAATAGGGCTGTTCTGCCCCCAATAAGGGGTAATTATATCTTAGTTGGGATCAAGTACAGGTACTGTTTTATTATTACAGAGAAAAGGGAATCATTTAACCATTAAATAAACCCAATAGGGCTGTTCTGCCCCCAATAAGGGGTAATTATATCTTAGTTGGGATCAAGTACAGGTACTGTTTTATTATTACAGAGAAAAGGGAATCATTTAACCATTAAATAAACCCAATAGGACTGTTCTGCCCCCAATAAGGGGTAATTATATCTTAGTTGGGATCAAGTACAGGTACTGTTTTATTATTACAGAGAAAAGGGAATCATTTAACCATTAAATAAACCCAATAGGGCTGTTCTGCCCCCAATAAGGGGTAATTATATCTTAGTTGGGATCAAGTACAGGTACTGTTTTATTATTACAGAGAAAAGGGAATCATTTAACCATGAAATAAACCCAATAAGACTGTTCTGCCCCAATAAGGGGTAATTATATCTTAGTTGGGATCAAGTACAAGGTACTGTTTTATTATTACAGAGAAAAGGGAATCATTTAACCATGAAATAAACCCAATAGGGCTGTTCTGCCCCAATAAGGGGTAATTATATCTTAGTTGGGATCAAGTACAGGTACTGTTTTATTATTACAGAGAAAAAAGTTATTAGTTTTAAAAATCTGAATTATTTGATTAAAAAATGTCTATGGGAGACATGCTTTCTGTAATTTGGAGCTTTCTGGATAATGGGTTTCCGGATAAGGGGTTTATACCTGTATAAAAATGGCGCATAATGGTGCCCATGGCATTCAAACTCTACCCAACTCCATAAGAAACATGTAATGATAGAAAGAAATACAGAAGTCCCTTGGTTAGTAGTCACACACCTTAGGCTAAACGCGGGCGTCTCTGGAGTCGCATTTCTTAGAGACTCGCATATTTGCAGCAATGACTCAATTTGTTTTCGTACCGATCGGCTGGGGAAGGTTGGAGGTAGAAATGCATCTTACTCTCACTCTTCAGGAAGAGGAAAAAATATATTTTCCTTAAGGGAGCACTGAAAAGCGCACTGCTTACCAGACACAAGCTGTTTGAAAAGGTGTTTGGCTTCTGTAATCCTATAAAACCTATTCAAAAAGGTATTCTCTGCGCCGGTATCCTGAGATGGCGTTTATTGTCGCCATCTGTTAAATTGCCTTTCAGGTCTGCGGCGAGATGAAAGTGCGCGGCAAACAAACCTTGTTTTCTTTAAAAGACACTTAGAGATTCCGCCGGCTTCTGCAAGGCCCATTAACAAATAACAAAAGGATCCTTTTCAAGATTTTGAAAATCCACAATATTTTTCTGGGTTCGTTTCATGAGAAGCTGAGACTGCTGCAATTTGCATTAGGCGAAAATATCTGTCGGGCCCCTTTATCATCGGCCGCGATTGTATGACCATTTTTAAGAGGATTTTTTTTTGGTGAAAATGATAAAATAAATCATTTTGGTCAAATTCTATTTATTCAATCAATCGGTAGTCGCTAGGTATTTACAGAAAATGGAAAAGTTGAGGGTATTCTAAGCATATCATATATAGTTTTTGCCAGATACTCCAGAACTCTAACATTTCCCAACTCCAAAAATAGTAACTAGCCATGAGCGTCTATATACTAAAAGAGATAAATCAAACTGGTTGGGGAGACCACCTCATACATATGCAAATAAACACAAGGAATTCTGGGAACTAATCCCAAATTTTGTGAAATGTGATTTTTGCCGCAAATCCATTCCTGGTGAAAAATTTCGCTCATCACTACCTAAAGGCTAAAGCTCACCCAGGGTCGGACTGGGCCACCAGGACACCGGGAAAAAACCCGATGGGCCCTGGGTCCCCGACCCAACCATTGCCAGCGCTCTCCCGGCCAACCGTTCCTCCCCTGATGCGTTAAACTTATGCACACTCAGGGGAGCACATTGGGTGGGGGACCCTGCGGTGGTTTAGGGAGGCTTAGTGGGGGGTTAGGGGGTGCCGGGGATGCGGCCGGCGGGGGGACCTGCACCCCCCTAGTCAGACCCTGAGCTCACCCACTGGGTTTTTAAAGCAGACTCTACTTAAGCTGATCAGAAAACCCCGCACTACACTGATGAAGGGCGAAACCGGTCTGTAGTTGGGAATCTGATCAGCTATTATGCTGGCTTTTACTTTAAAAACCCAGTGGGGGAGCGTTAGCCTATAGGATAAACCCATGTAAATGGGATTTTCTTGGAGCTCTTTGGAATTCATTTCCCAGAATTCCTTTTGTTTATTTGTATCTGTATGAGGCGGTCTCCTCGATCCTAATGATTTGTTTGTGAATCCCCACTCCTGGCTCTAGCTGAGCTGATCAGAAAACACTGCACTACACTGATGAGCCCCAAGAAGGGCAAAACTGGTCTGTTGTTGGGAATCTGATCAGCTATTATCCTGGCTTTTGCTTTAAACCCAGTGGGGGAGCTTTAGCCTATAGAATAAACCCATGTAAATTGGATTTTTATTCTCTTTGGAATTAGTTCCCAGAATTTCCCATGTTTTTTTGTAACTTGCTTCTCAAAAATTACATATACACACTATAGCTCTGCATTGGAAATACTTCTGTTCTTAGCCTCTCCACACAAATATTTCAGTCAGTATTTGAGTCTGAGGTAGGAGGTCACAGTAAGAAGGAAACTAAAGCCATTAGGTCAAGATAAGGGACTCCATAAATGAGGCAAAGCTAGTTGTACGTAGTCTCTACTATAGAACACTCTAGGTCAGTGATCCTACCAAATAAAGCCCCCTGTAAGCTGATAGGGTGCATAGAGGCCCCCTAAATGGCAAAAAATGTGTGAAACGGTAAAAATGTTGAGCGTAAAAAAAATTGTCGCCCGCTGCTATTGTTTTGTCTCGTGGCTATTGTTTTGTCACCCGCGGCTATTCTTTTGTTGCCCGCGGCTATTCTTTTGTTGCCCGCGGCTATTCTTTTGTTGCCCGCGGCTATTCTTTTGTCGCCCGCGGCTATTCTTTTGTCGCCCGCAGCTATTCTTTCGTTGCACAGATATTCTTTTGTTGCCCGCAGCTATTCTTTTGTCGCCCACGGCTATTCTTTCGTTGCACAGATATTCTTTTGTTGCCCGCGGCTATTCTTTTGTCGCCCGCGGCTTTTGTTTTGTCGCGTGGCTATTGTTTTGTCACCCGCGGCTATTCTTTCGTTGCACAGATATTCTTTTGTTGCCCGCGGCTATTCTTTTGTTGCCCGCGGCTATTCTTTTGTGTCGCCCACGGCTATTCTTTTGTGTCGCCCACGGCTATTCTTTTGTGTCGCCCGCGGCTATTTTTTTGTCGCCCGCGGCTATTCTTTTGTCGCCCGCAGCTATTCTTTCGTTGCACAGATATTCTTTTGTCGCCCGCAGCTATTCTTTCGTTGCACAGATATTCTTTTGTTGCCCGCAGCTATTCTTTTATCGCCCACGGCTATTCTTTCGTTGCACAGATATTCTTTTGTTGCCCGCGGCTATTCTTTTGTCGCCCGCGGCTTTTGTTTTGTCGCGTGGCTATTCTTTTGTCTCCTGCGGCTATTGTTTTGTCGCGTGGCTATTCTTTTGTTGCCCACGGCTATGGCGAGACGTGGAAGTTCGCCGCGAATCCATGCCTGACGAAACATTTCGCCCATCACTATTTCCTACAGCTAACAAGCCAAAGATAATGTGAGTACCAGACTTGCAGCAGCAGCCATTGGTTATCCCATGTCAAGTTAATTTATTGAGGCACTATCATGGGGAAGAGACCACCTTGCCGCCTATTACAGAGAACTGATCTAAAGGAATCCTTATCATTTCCATCTGCCAAGGCGAAAGCATGGCCTACAGCTGTCCCTTACACTTCTGTTAAACTTTGGGATATTCTCAATGCACCCGTGCCACTAGGGTACCGGGGCGATATTTCTTTTATTCTTATTCCGTTCGTTTTTTTTTTCAAAAGCAATTCCCATTGTCACCGTGCCCTAGTTTCCACTGTGACATACGATATTCTCTTTAATTCTCTTTAAAAGACGCACTTTTTTTTTTCTTGTATACATAATAATGTCTAAATTTCTGAAATATTAATCACAGATTTACTGAAAACGAATTTCACTGATAACGGTTATCTCCGTGCCTTCGTTTGAAAAAAAAAAAAAAATGGCATAAATAATAGAATTGAAAAAAAAGCTGCTGATCTTAGAAGCTGTCTCAATAGCATCTGCAAATCAGTCTCGCTTACCCTACATGTTGCTAAAACAGGGAGATGACACGCCTGGAAATAGGACTGGAAAAATACAGAAAATATGGAATGACATTTTTTTTCTCCCCAAAGGAGGAACTGCCACAAACCAAAGTATTTTCATGAAAGATCTTTTTGCTTTAGATGCAGAATATTACGAGAGAGCAAAACACTTTAGGACAGAACCTTGTCACCAGATGATACTCGCCCCTGATAAATGTGCGCTAAGCGCTACTGTTTCTAAATAGGTCACACAAACTTTTGGATGAACGGGGCATTTTTGAAGGTACAAATGTCATAGAACACGTACAAAACGTTTATGTACAGCAAATAATATTGGATAGAGAAGTCTTCTGCCTCTATTACCGTATTTTTCGC
The DNA here is from genome assembly GCF_000004195.4 of Xenopus tropicalis. Classification (NCBI taxonomy): domain Eukaryota; kingdom Metazoa; phylum Chordata; class Amphibia; order Anura; family Pipidae; genus Xenopus; species Xenopus tropicalis. The sequence goes on along the minus strand of NC_030685.2, from coordinate 79,339,737 downwards.
CCTATAAGACGCTCTGGAATATAAGACGCACCCAATTTTAAAGGAGGAAAATCTAGAAAAAAAAAGATTCTGAACCAAATACTGTAGTAAAATATTTTATATCAACTGTATAAAGTTAATTGTCTCTGGGCTCGCACATAATGAGGCTTCCCCCAGGGCCCCCACAAGCATCCTTCAGCTTCCCCCAGGGCCCCCCCCCAAGCATCCTTCAGCTTCCCCCAGGGCCCCCCAAGTGTCCTTCAGCTTCCCCCAGGGCCCCCCAAGTATCCTTCAGCTTCCCCCAGGGCCCCCCCCAAGTATCCTTCAGCTTCCCCCAGGGCCCCCCCAAGCATCCTTCAGCTTCCCCCAGGGCCCCCCCAAGCATCCTTCAGCTTCCCCCAGGGCCCCCCCAAGTGTCCTTCAGCTTCCCCCAGGGCCCCCACAAGCATCCTTCAGCTTCCCCCAGGGCCCCCCCCAAGCATCCTTCAGCTTCCCCCAGGCCCCCCCAAGTATCCTCAGCTTCCCCCAGGGCCCCCCCAAGCATCCTTCAGCTTCCCCCAGGGCCCCCCCAAGTATCTTTCAGCTTCCCCCAGGCCCCCCAAGTATCCTTCAGCTTCCCCCAGGGCCCCCCCAAGTGTCCTTCAGCTTCCCCCTGGGCCCCCCCAAGTATCCTTCAGCGTCCCCCAGGGCCACCAAGCATCCTCCAGCTCCCCCACGGCACCCCCAGCATTCTTCAGCTTCCCCCAGGGCCCCAAGCACCTTCCATTTCTCCCCTAACCTCCGGCTCCCGTGATGTCTTCCTCTCTGTGCCGCAGCTCCCAGCTGCTTCTGTGCTTTTATAAGGTTGCGCCCTGTGCGTGTGATGTCAGTACGCATGGGCGCAACCTTATAAAAGCGAGGACGCAGCAGAGAGCCGCAGCACATAGAGGAAGACGCAGTTCGCCGTATAAGACGCACCAACTTTCCCCCCCCCAGTTTTGGGGAAGAAAAAGTGCGTCTTATACGGCGAAAAATACGTTAAGTCTTTCAGAGGCAGGTACCGAAATAAGCAACGACTATACAATCATCAATCAATAAATATAAACAGACGACCGATAAATAAGTAAAATAAATAAATATATGTATAAGTTATTAAACCGTAGACTATTAAATCCATCTATAATTCATCCGTCGTCACTGGCTGCCAACGGTGAGTAAAATGGGGATAATGATGATGACGTTGGCAAGCGTGGCTGAAGATAGCGACGAGATGAAAACGCAGTCACTCACGGTAACGATCAAATCTCCAGTCAACAATGTCGTTATGAGAACAAGTTAATGATGAAAGATGAAGGCGACGGTGAAAGTAGTGCAGCTCTCGGTGGCATTAGGCTAGGGCTTCTAAAACGGAAAGAACAAATGTGCACTCCATTATGAACCAATTGTAAATGACATATATCATTTCACTAAAAAAAGGCAGTAGATATATATTAAAGGCACAAAGTCCTACCTACCTTGTATATGTGTGATAATAAAGGATTCTAGCTTGATGCCCAGTGGACAAACCTTCACCTTGTTCTCAGATTCCCAGCATGTTTTGTTGCTTTGTGTTCCCTCCGCATCTGTTTATGTCTACTCAGAAGTTCAAAAGTTTCTTAGCATATATTGATATGATCCCCCAACTAGTGGTTTGTGAGCAACATACTGAACACCACCCCCTTTCGTGTTGCTCCCATTAGCCTCAAAGTAGGTGCCATTTTTAAATTGCTGGCTTGGAGACAAGTTTTGGAAGCACAGAGACTCCTGCAGGCAAGGAGTCCACATGGGGCTACCAAAGAGCCAATCACAGTCCCTTTTTTCATGTTTGTGTGGTTCACCAACACTTGTTACATCTGAGTGTGGCTCACAAGTAAAAAAGGTTGGTGATCCCTTCATTGATTGATATATATATTAATGGCTTGCCTACAGCAGCCAACAAGACAATAAAGTCTTGAAGTCCACCTTCAAGACTTTCTCTTCACTATAGTTTCCCCAACTGTTCATTTCTTCTAATTGTTTTCTGACCTTCCCGCCACCACTTCTTCTCATTGGTACTGCAAATAGTTGAAGAATTAACCTCACCATGAACCCTAGAACCTATGGCATCAACATAAAAGTGCAACCATACCAGGATCTTCTGCATCGTGTATTGGCTGGCAGTGAACAACAAGATGAAAATTGGGGCTGGACAAAATACTGCTGCAAAAAATACCCAAGAACACGTTCCTTAGGTTGCAACATGTGTGCAATATTTAACTTGGTTACTTTGTTAGAGTACAGGGGTATTTGACACTCCACACCTGTAATATATGTGTATCTTCTCTATATTTTATACAATGAGGAATTACATTTATTTATATACTTTTTTTCCCCCAGATCTCGCGCCATCGAAGAAATCATTCGCAACAATTCGTGTTGGACACCAGTGGCTCAGAAAATATTTTGGTAAGGTTTATGTTCTACGCTTAGACACATTAATAGTCTAATAGGTCATTAAACCCACTAGGTTCTTAAGATTCAGAGTTTGTGGGATTCTGTCTCGTTCAGCAAACTGGAAAAGGTTTGCCAAAAAATTGTAGTTTGTCGGAGCTTCGCTGTAGTTTTTGATGGGGTCATCAAGATGGCTTCCTTTCTGGTGGATGTTCACAGTATACACAGTGTGTTATACTCAGTGACTATTTATTTCCTTATTTATTGAATTCATGTAACTCTACATGGACTTGACCTGACAGCAAGTTATTTATGAAACAGTATAAAGCTAATCAATGTCCAGGAAGGACAAGGAAGGAACTTTACCCTCTGCATTTGGTACCATAGACTAACCCTAGGGGTTAGTCTAGGGGCTCTCCCCCTCCTACTGTGCTTCTGGCAGGGACCGTTAGGACACGCCCACTCTTCATTTCAAACTCGGACAGAGAAGTGATAGGATCTATAGGGAGCTCCAATAAAGGGGCCATTTTACAGATAGGATTAATTTTGAGCACAAAGTGAAACCAGCACCGTATATTATTCATAATTGCCTACAAATTTAGGGGTTTCCCATTTATCCTACATGTCTCCTTTAATGTTATTTATGTTACCAGTTGGTAATTGGGTGTCCTCAGAGCATGTTTATTTACTAGGTTCAGCACGCGTCCTAGGTGGTAATTATTTGTCATTCTGTAGTTGTATCTATACCGGTATCCAAAATACTTAATGTTAATATTATTATTTTTAGTAGTACTACATATCTGTAAAGCATAAGTATATTCCCCAGTGCCATACAATAGATGAGTGAATACATCAAACATGCAGACAGCCTACAAACATTAAAGGCTATAGGATATAAAGAGGTCCCTTCAGAGGTCCCCTGTCTGTCTGCAAGTGCTCCTACTTGACCTTCATAAATAATGTACATGTATGTATGTGCTGCCCACATCCAATCAAAAAAATTGCATCTGACAGTAGGTGCTTTAAAGGGGTGGGCTAGGTACCTTCTAGGCAAATTCTATAGACATTACCGCTGTTATCTGTTGGCTGGATAATAATGAAGATGTAGGCTTAGCCTCCAGAATTCAACTGCTATATAGTCCAATGGAAAGTCTTCTGTTGGTAGCCTCCCCCCAACAAAAATGTCACCCCCTCACCTGGTATGCATAATCCATGTATGTATAAACCAATGTATGTAACCCATTACACTTGAATTTAAAAGACAAATGCCTCAATTAAGTATGTTGGTTAGCGTGCTTCTAATTGTTTTCAGCTAAAGCATATCAGTCCGCCTAAGGTTATGTTCTTGCATTTTTTGTTAACCTTCCCTCAGCTGGAAAGATGCAAGAAGGGCAACAATTGAAAAAATGATGGATATTCTTTGAGGCAGGTTGACTCCTGCACAGAGAAATACTGCATAGGAACATGTGCGGCTTGCTGAAATTCCTGGCATCTGTCTTGTAGAGATCTGAGAGGCTATTCTGATATTTTTAGGTTTCCGTATGAGGAACGAGATGTGCATTGTGTTCTATAAAATATGTTATTCTGCCCCCGAGCTAGCGAACATAAAAGAGAGTGTATTTGTAATTAAACATATTGGGATCATTGTACAATTTGTAGTAAAGGGTACTTGGAATATTCCCTTCATCTTTATAGAAGAGTTTATGAGGTTGGTGTCCTTTATTAGACACCTGGTTAGTAGTGATGGGTGAAATGTTTCGCCAGGCATGGATTCGCGCAAACGGATGAAAAAATTTGCCGCGGAAAAATTTGCAGCGCGCCCAAAAATTGTCACCCACGCCAAAAGAATAGCCGCGGGCGACAAAAGAATAGCCCGGGCGACAAAAGAATAGCCACGGGCGACAAAAGAATAGCCACGGGCGACAAAAGAATAGCCGCGGGCGACAAAAGAATAGACGCGGGCGACAAAAGAATAGCCTCACGACAAAAGAATAGCCGCGGGCGACAAAAGAATAGCCATGGGTGACAAAAGAATAGCCATGGGCGACAAAAGAATAGACGCGGGCGACAAAAGAATAGCCATGGGCGACAAAAGAATAGACGCGGGCGACAAAAGAATAGCCTCACGACAAAAGAATAGCCACGGGCGACAAAAGAATAGTTGCGGGCGACAATTGTTTTTGACGCGCGACATTTTCTCAGACAGATTTGCTCATCACTACTGGTTAGTGTCCTCATTGGCTGTACAAAGACATCTTACTTACATGCTGATAGTGTTTACCATGGATAATCAGAACAATCTCAGCTAATGCAAGTTACTGTCTCTTTAGGTTACACAAGTCTGAAAAGAACCGCAGTATTGATATTTATCCCTTTCATACCCATTGAAAGGTCAACATTAATATGGGGAGAATCATAACAAAATGTATCAGGTTACATGTATCCCTGTGATTCTGCAATTGTTGGTCTTTTTAGATCCACATGTGGTGGTTATTACGTAATAAGAAAAAAACATCTGATCTGACCTAATGAAAAGGTGGTCCACAGTTATGGTGGCCATACACAGTAAGATCCACTCATTTGGCGAGGTCACCAAAAGAGAGGATCTTCTCCCGATATGCCCACCTGAGGTAGGCCCTAGAGCCAAACAATTGTACTATGATGGGGGACATAGGCACTGTCGGAGCTAGGACCACATCAACAAGCCTATGGGGTCAGACTTGCCCAATCAAGATCTGCCCAATTTTAGGCCAGATATTGGTTGTGTAGGCCTGTTGGAGGTGCCCATACATGAGCAGATAAGCCACAGAATTGGTCGACCTGAATCGACAGATGAAATCTGCCCATGTATTGCCACCTTTAACCTGACCATGCACCACAAATTATTCAACACCATTCACCCCATCCAGCAGGTGACAGAACTTCATGGTACATTCCCTTTAAAATACTAGGGAACATCTGACACCCCTGACCAATAAAGACTCCCAGGTCATGCCTCAGCCTGGAAAGGGAAATTGCTCTTCAGTCCCAGCCCTGAACAGACACAGATAAGTTCTTCGATTAACCCTTAGCTTTCTCTAAGTAAAGGGAGGCAAATCTTTTACCCTTCTGTAGAGTTAAAGAACATTTTACATTGTTGCTACTGATTTGTATAAAAGTGGGAAAATGTTTTTTGTCTGTTTAGTCCTGAGTTCAATTCTAACCTGGGTATTATCTGTAAGGAGTTTGTATGTTCTCCCTGTGTCTGTATGGGTTTCCTCTGGGTACTATGGTTTCACTTCAAAAACATACAAGTATATTAACTGGCTTTGGACTAAATTAACCAAAGTGTGGGTGAATGTGATAGGGACCGTAGAGTGCAAGCTCCTCTGGTGGCAGGGACTGATGTCAATGCTGTATAATGTCTGTAAAGCTTTGTGTTGGTGCTATTCTTATTCTTAAAACAAGTAGGACACATCTGAACTCATTGACTAACATTGGACAATTTTGCAGTAACCCACAGCAACCAATCAGCTGCTAATTTGATTGGTTGCATGGATAATTTCAGTTGTGCAATACTGTTCAGAAAAAAAACTGAACACTTCTTCTCTTGTGTTTTTTCTCTAGGTAAATAGAAATAAAGAAGGATTTTTGAATAAAACCAAAATAGCAGAAAAGGGCAAAAAATTAAGGTAAGGCTTTTTTAATATGGGCTCCATGCATATGAGTTACCTGCTGTGCCACTAAAGGGGATATAAACTTCTTAAATGATTTCTGACATTTTTCTTTTTGCACTCATTTTTGTAGATTGTAAGCTCTTTTGGGCAGGGCCCTCTTCCCCTCCTGTATCGGTTATTGTTTGCTTTATATGTTACTCTGTATGTCCAGTGTATGAAACCCACTTATTGTACAGCGCTGCGGGATATGTTGGCGCTTTATAAATAAATGTTAATAATAATAATAATAATAATAATGTACCGGTACTGAACTATTCTTCCTTCTACTCTTTATTGTAACGTCTTCTTTTCTTTCTACATCCTTTCTCCTTCATTTTCATTTCCTACTTTCTATTTCCTAATCTCTATCATTTCTATAGTCTTGAGACCATTTTTTGTTTTGTTTAGATCAGTAAAACTCTTGAGGTTCCATTTCATTAGACCTGTATGATACTAAATCAATACGTAACCATTAACACCTTCCTTCTGGCTCTAACAACTGGGAAAAATTGTTGCTATAATTGTTGTACTCTATTTGTATGTTTCCTAGTGCATTTCTTTTCATGCCATTGTACTGCTGGAACTTCAAGACTAATAAAAATAATTAGTGTTAAAGAGGATATAAACCTTCCATAACAGTATTCCCTAACCTTGTGTTACCCAAATGTTGCAGAATTACAACTCTTACAACACAATAGTTAAACCAAAGCCATGCTGGGAGCTGTAGTTCCAACATCAGTGCTGGGTATTTAAAACAAATGTACATTATCTTCGGGTCTTCAAGGCCAGTCTACTCTGTGTAAATTAGATTTCCTCATCTTTGTTTAGTCTGATCGCCCCTCAGTGCATACATTTCCCTATGGTTGCAGTTAGTGATGAGCGGATCTCTCCCGTTTCGCTTAGCCGGAAATTTGCAAATCTTTTGAAAAATTCACGAAACGGTAAAAATGTTGCGCGTCAAAAAAAATTACCGTTTTTTTCTATACATGTCCAACCATTTATTTTTTTTGTGATGCCCATTTGACAAAATAATCCGCCAATGGGGAAATGTGAGAGAATGAGAAACATCTCTAAGTTTTCATTGTCTTCTGCTTAGGGCTGGGATGTTATAGGAGAGTTTTGTAGAACGGGAGAGAGGTTTGTTGGCCATGGGAAATCTGCGGTACCATAGGTGACAAATCTCCCAGCTGTGCCTTCCCCTTGCCTTTCCCTCAGATTAAACACTTTGCACAATCGCTAGCAAATGCAAAATAAGGAGATTCCCTACGATTAAGCCAGGTTTCTGGGAGCAATATGTTTTAGCATGGGGAGGTTCTAACGGTGGCCATACATGGGTAGATTTAGGCTGTCGATTTGGGTCCTTCAGACCAATTAGTCCCATGTCTATTGCAGCTAAAAGGCATCCCAAAATGGGCCAAGCACCCATCGATGCCAATGTATTGTAAAAAAAAAAAAAAAAAAGTTGTGTAGCTCGGAATAAGTCACAGTGAAAAAATGCCCATTGACTTCAATGCATTTGGCAAATTTTTGCAGTTCCATAAATGTTTTGTGCGGTAAAATGTAACAAATTCCCCCATCACTAGGGCCAAGGCACATGGATGAAGGTCAGCTAAAACATTTGCTCTTGCATCTAGATGTCTTTAGATGTCTCCTAGGTCCACTAGCCGGATTTGCTCTCCATGGTTTGGCATTCCACTTCCGAGCTGTTGCCTATGTCGTACAGCTTCATTAGCTGAAGAACTGAAGGTTCCGCTGAAGGTTCTAGCTGACCTACTCCTCATCTGTCTCTTGTTCCAAATAATACAGGTTGTTTGTTTATTAATGCATCGAGCAATACTTGGTCATGTTGTAATGCTGTATTATACGACAACATTTGACAATGATTATTATTTCATATTTTCAGTGTCTACCTATTGTAGATCAGCAGTTATTGGAATGGTGCCCAAACCAATTGTCATATATTCCTATTGGCTAATCTAGTGGTCCCCAACGAGTGGCTCAGGAGCAACATGTTGCTCACCATGCTCTTAGATGTTGCTCCCAGTGGGCTCAAACCAGATCTTCATTTTTGAATTTTTGACTTGGAGGCAAGTTTTGACAGCATAAAGATCATGGGTACTGCCAAACAGAATCTCCTGTAGTCTGCCAGTTCACATTGGGCTACTAAATAACAAATCACAGACTTTATTAGTCACCCCCAAGTGACTTTTTTCCTATTTAAATGTTGCTCATGGGTAAAAAATGGTTGTGGACCCCCTGGGCTAATCAGTAATCATGTAATGTCTTTTTGCAGGAAAAACTGGGTTACATCCTATACTGTGCTCTCTGGTCCAAAACTGGAGTTCTATAAAGACGCCAAAGATCAAACTGCATCAGACTTGGTGAGTATATGAGGAATTTTTGTATTTAACCAATTACTAGTCTATTTCAAGAAGCTGTTACGTGGGCAAACTTATTCATTACAGTGTTAATAAGGCTTCAATTTGATGAAAGGCAAGTATCTTCAAGTTACAGTTTTCTTGCTAGGCATAAGGCCTTGCTGATGTAAAAACAAGCAAAGTGGTGTTTTATCTCACGTGTTACGTGACACCCGCTATATAAAGCCAACCTTGCAGAGTATTTATTTTTCCTGTCTAACGCAGCTAATGTGATTTCTGGAACGAGCAGATTTTACTTTGTACTTTTTATTGTGCCCAAGGAAAGGCCATTGATCTTTATTTCCAGGGATGTGACAGATAAGCTGCTCAGACATGTGTACTTATAGCCTTAGATACAACCCTGTTCAAGTTTACCAACCTCCGCATAGCATTAAAGAGAGAGAACAAGTGGGGACGGGAGTGTGGATATCACACTTGACATAGTCCCATTGTGAAGGACACCCAAGGCTGGATCAAACCTGCCATACCTTATTGAAGTGATGGGTGCCTGAGAAGGTGATTTGGAGAATGGAGTCACTTATAATAAGCTGTTTTAAATTTGCCAGGTGACAAACAGCATTTCTAGTCCTTGCTACAAAGAGTATCTGTCATAACATATTTCGCTCTCGCAAAAGGAACAAATACGAGAAATGAACCGACGTGAGAGGAGAATATGATATTCATGTCTGAAGGTTTCTAGCAGAGCAGACCTAACATACAGCTGAAACTTTCCATTTATAACGATTATGCATTCTTACATACTTAAAGCGACAGGTTATTACATATTTTGATTATTAAAATGCTATTCACCTATATTATACAGGTATTGAACCCCTTATCCAGAAAGTTCCAAATTACGGAAAGGTCATCTCCCATAGACTCCATTTTAATCGAATAATTCACATTTGTAAAAATGATTCCCTTTTCTCTATAATAATAAAACAGTACCTGTACTTGATCCCAACTAAGATATAATTACCCCTTATTGGGGGCAGAACAGCTCTATTGGGTTTATTTAATGGTTAAATGATTCCCTTTTCTCTGTAATAATAAAACAGTACCTGTACTTGATCCCAACTAAGATATAATTACCCCTTATTGGGGGCAGAACAGCCCTATTGGGTTTATTTAATGGTTAAATGATTCCCTTTTCTCTGTAATAATAAAACAGTACCTGTACTTGATCCCAACTAAGATATAATTACCCCTTATTGGGGGCAGAACAGCCCTATTGGGTTTATTTAATGGTTAAATGATTCCCTTTTCTCTGTAATAATAAAACAGTACCTGTACTTGATCCCAACTAAGATATAATTACCCCTTATTGGGGGCAGAACAGCCCTATTGGGTTTATTTAATGGTTAAATGATTCCCTTTTCTCTGTAATAATAAAACAGTACCTGTACTTGATCCCAACTAAGATATAATTACCCCTTATTGGGGCAGAACAGTCCTATTGGGTTTATTTAATGGTTAAATGATTCCCTTTTCTCTGTAATAATAAAACAGTACCTGTACTTGATCCCAACTAAGATATAATTACCCCTTATTGGGGGCAGAACAGCCCTATTGGGTTTATTTAATGGTTAAATGATTCCCTTTTCTCTGTAATAATAAAACAGTACCAGTACTTGATCCCCACTAAGATATAATTAATCCTTATTGGAGCCAAAACAATCCTATTGGGTTTAATTACTGTTTAAATAATTTTTTAGCAGATATAAGGTATGAAGAATTACGGAAAAACCCCTTATCCGGAAAACCCCAGGTACTGAGCATTCTGGATAACGGGTCCCATACCTGTACATTGTTAATAATCAATAGGTCTCAGCCATGCCAGCTGTTATGGAAATAATTAATAACAGCTAGAAACTTTATTCCTGGATAATATCAACGTTGTGTAATATTTATAAAGGTTTATAAAAAGAAAAAATACACCAATCATCACCACTTTGATTGTCACGCTAAGCCATTTCACCCTTTGTAATTGGTTATGCCTTAAGATTTCTACAATCATGAGGGACTGTTTTGAATCAGACATTAGGGCTACAATATCTATAATATATATATCTATGCCATCATTACAAGATACTATAATATTTTAGTGGACATTTACGAAGTGCGAGGTTATAGGTCCCTGGTAAGGCCTCACCTTGAGTATGGGGAGCAGTTTTGGGCTCCAGTCCTTAAGAAGGATATTAATGAGCTGGAGAGAGTGCAGAGACGTGCAACTAAACTGGTAAAGGGGATGGAAGGGTTAAACTATGAGGTTAGACTGTCAGGGTTGGGGTTGATCGCTCTGGGAAAAAGGCATTAGGGGATATGATTACTCTGTACAAGTACAATAGAGGGGATTATACAGTAGGTAGATGGGGGTGTTCTTTTTTCCCATAAAAATGATCAGTGCACCCTTTAGATTAATGGAACAAGCATAGTATCCAAGGCTATTGTGATACTAATGTTGGTATATACAGTTTATGTATGTGAGTTTATAGATAAGTCAGTATGGGTTTATGTGTGTGCTGGGGTTCACTTGGAAGGGTTAAACTTCATGGACTTTTTTCAACCCAACTTAACTATGTTAAGTTGGCAAATTAGAGAGGCTTCAGGTTCGGTTTTTGCCTTCCTCTGGATCAACTAGCAGTTAGGCAGGTTATATATAGGCATTATGGTTGAACGTGATGAACGTACGTCTTTTTTCAACCTAACTATGTTACTATGTAGTTATGTAAGGTAGAGTGGAAAGTGCTAAAATGGGTGTTTTTGCTCTACATTGGCAATAGTCTCTGTACTCCAAAATGTTAGAGCAGAATCTTGCAGCCAGCCCCATGAATACAGAGCAGTCTGTATTGGGCAGCACTGAATTCATGAGGAGTGGATGGGAAGCATACAGGAATACTCCTTCCTACCCCCCTACCTGTCATTCATTTGCACAAGTTGGGGAGTAGATCTATAACAGGGCCTTGCACTTAAAAGCCCTTGGGATTCTGTGTATTGTAGAATGTGCAAGTCGCAGTATGTGCCTCCATATTGTGAGAAAATGTGTAACGATCATCCCATGTATCTTAACGGCACAGAATGGATGTAAAAGTGAAAGTGAGTCAATTTCTGGCCAAGACGCTGATAAATGTAGTCATGAAATTAAAGGGGAAGTTGTCGTGGTAGAACCAGCCTGCTTCCTGTGCACGGTGTAACCACAGTTTTGCCCCACTGCACTCACCAAACCACAACATGTCAACACGTAGTTCAGTCATGAGAGTTTGAAAACAAAGAACCCAAGAATTATTTGTCTCCCAATCTCCAACTGTCAACTTCTCAATGCTCCCAAGTTGTAATACTTTCAAATGACCATAAAATGTTATTTTTCAAGCAGAAGGGCAGAAGGGTATTGTTCAATACAATTGTCTTTATAAATAAAAGACCCATTCACATTCTCAGGCAACTTTTATTCAAGCTGATGTGTTTAATGTAGTGATGCAAGGTTCTTGCGGTTGCCCGTTCTTTTCCAGTTAGGTTTGATTATACGTAAACATTTAATTAGAAATAATGCTTACGTAATATTTGTTACAAAGATATAGAAATCACTATGGCTTATAATAGGGTTGTTTCTGCTTTTAAATATATTATTCAAACTGTATGTCCAGTGCTACATCCCAAATACATCAAATATATATGTATATCTTCCTTTGAATCACGAGTGGATGCTAAGATACCTATTAAATGTTTCCAGTGAGTGATCAGTACAGATGAGCTTTCTAGACATGTATTTAACTGTACTGCTCTGATTGAACTGTAACTATCAGCCCTAGCCAACAACCCTAGACTTGAGGTGGCCACAACAGCTGGGAGACAACAGGTCTTCCATTACTGTTCTTTCTTAAGCAAGACATAAGGGTTGCTACCTCTCTTGCCTGTAGGCGGGGCGTGACATCACTGGGCAGGTCAGTGACATCATGGGGGTGGGTCACGTCATCAATGGGGAGGTGGGGCTATGATGTGGCGATCACCAATTGACAGGGCAGGCAGTTTTGACCTGGACAACCCTACCGAAAACCGAGATGTTCGGAAGCTGAATTTGTAACCGATGGGGACAAAAATTGTTATCATTCTCCATTTTACTTACCCACAATTCAGCAGTTGTCCCAGGATTTCAGTATAAGTGGTGCATGTCGCAAGTTTTTTTTCAAAACACCAGTGGAACCTTAAGCTTATTTGTAAATCATGTACAAATATCATCCGTGTTATTAAGGGGTGTTGTATAACCATAAACTTGGCTCCTCAGTGCACAAAGGCTATAGCAGATATAAAGTACCGGACTCCCTGATCAACTGTACGCCGGGCCACTGGCTCAAGATGACTAAAGCCTAAAATTACAACATTTTTGGGGTTATGTTATAAAAGGCCCCAGAGCATTAACCCATAGCAACCAATCAGCAGGCAGAATTTATTGGACACCTGTTTAAAAGCAAACATCTTATTGGTTGCTATGAGTTACTGCTCCTGGGCAAACTTTTATTACATAAGGGGGTATATATCACCACTCTAGACCTGTCCGTACCCATTGAACTCAATGGGACACGTTCAGGCAGCAAAAGGCACTGGCATAAGGGATAAAACACAAGGCAGTGGTTCCATAACTGAATGTTTTCCCCCAGTATGGGGGCTTCAAGCAGTAGAATGGGACCCAGCTGAAAGGCCATGGAGCACTGAACTGTCATGAATGCTATAACATTTTGTTAGAGACACACCATATTATCTGCTTATTATAAAAAGTAAAGGTCAAGACGAAGTGATATACAAATTTTTTTGCAGATTTTAGTCTATTAAATATCTGTTATTTACAGAGGTCAAGCACTAAGCAAGAACGCATAGATCTGCGTGGGGCTTCTGTTGAGTGGGCAAATGAAAAATCGAGCCGGAAGAACGTTTTCCAGGTAAAAACTCATGTTTTCTAAAGAATAGCCTAAATGTTAGAGGAATGATATCATGTAGACATAAATGTGGGTCTTTCTCATTGTGGTTGAGCTTTTCTCCATGAAATTCTAATTAGACGTTCATTAACACTGCATTGAAAACTCCCAAAGTAATGAATTAATGCCAGTCTGCAGAGAAACAATATCTACTTATGGGCTATTTTGTGCCTTTATCAGAGGCCTGATAAAGAGTTTAGATAGATATTATTATTATATTATTACTATTATTATTCAGAGTAAGACCTGTTATCCAGAATGCTCGGGACCTGGGATTTTCCAGATAAGGCGTTTTTCCATAATTTGGATCTCCATACTATAAGTCTACCAAACATGAATTAACCCCAATAGGATTGTTTGGCCTCCAATAAGGATTAATTAATATCCTAGTTGGGATCAAGTTCAGGTACTGTTTTATTATTACAGAGAAAAGGGAATCATTTAACCATTAAATAAACCCAATAGGGCTGTTCTGTCCCCAATAAGGGGTAATTATATCTTAGTTGGGATCAAGTACAGGTACTGTTTTATTATTACAGAGAAAAGGGAATCATTTAACCATTAAATAAACCCAATAGGGCTGTTCTGCCCCAATAAGGGGTAATTATATCTTAGTTGGGATCAAGTACAGGTACTGTTTTATTATTACAGAGAAAAGGGAATCATTTAACCATTAAATAAACCCAATAGGGCTGTTCTGCCCCCAATAAGGGGTAATTATATCTTAGTTGGGATCAAGTACAGGTACTGTTTTATTATTACAGAGAAAAGGGAATCATTTAACCATTAAATAAACCCAATAGGGCTGTTCTGCCCCAATAAGGGGTAATTATATCTTAGTTGGGATCAAGTACAGGTACTGTTTTATTATTACAGAGAAAAGGGAATCATTTAACCATGAAATAAACCCAACAGGGCTGTTCTGCCCCCAATAAGGGGTAATTATATCTTAGTTGGGATCAAGTACAGGTACTGTTTTATTATTACAGAGAAAATGGAAATAATTTTTAAGAAATTTAAATTATTTGATGAAAATGGAGTCTATGGGACATGGCCTTCCTGTAATTTGGAGCCTTCTGGATAACAGACATACGAATAATCATCAACACATAATTAGTGCAATTATATTAGAATGTTATTATAAGTATGTTGAACTGTAATACTTCTTTATTCTTTAATCCCTATAAAACTATATTCTTAATAGACAATATTTCCACTGTATATTTTATCAACTGTGCTGTCTATCAATTTTTTTGTTGTTGTTTATCTCTGAAAATTCAAATTTTAAAAAATTCATAAGGTGTAAGGTGGGCCTGTATCTTTAATAAAATAAAGTTTTCATAGAAAACTGTTTTTCTAGGGCCACAGCCTAAGATCAATATTTCATAGCATTTCTTGTGTATCTCACGTATTGGTCAAGCCAAGCAGGCTTCTAGCATAGTAATACAGTAATAAAGCATTGTTATTTTCTTATTTATTTATTTTTGCTTTCATTACCTACAAAATAATGAAAGGCCACAGAGTGAAACGAGGCAATAATTAGCCTTGCTGATGTGTTCTTTTATAAATGACAGTAAAATTTGTAGTTGGAATTAGCTTGGGTTTTCAATTTAAGACCATGAATTATTGATTATATATGGAAAATGACCACCGAATGATTTGGATAAGAGGAGCCGGAGAAACAAAATTATACCTGTTAGCTATGTTTACATTTAAAATCCATTATATTAGAGAAGAAATATTAATTATGGCAACTTAATGAGGCACAATGCAGGTGGATTAGCATTCTAATGTATATCGTTGAGCAGCTTCAGTTTACAAACTCAGAGCATGTACTGCCCATTATTTTCCAGTAAATTAGCACAACGAAAAAAAAATCAAGGTGCAGAAACGTTGAAGGAATGAGGAAAAAAAAAAACAATGAAAAATGGAGAAAGGGAACAATTGCTTTCCTTTTAAGAGCAATTACAAGTCTGTTTTCTGTTGTCGAGTGAGGTTAAGGTTTCCATCATGGTTGCCGTGCACGGGGAAGAGATTTATGTTGAGCTCGAACGCTCAAACCACTCTTTTTTTTTGCTAAGTGCACTTTGGTGTTTAGGATGAAATTTAAAGTGTGGAGGATAAAAAGGATTACAACATAATCTTAAATAATCCTGACTGTCATTTACACAGAAAGGGTGGTAATAACTAAACAGAGCTCTAGTAAGTCACAGTAGTTCTAATAGTCGGCAGCTGGAGGTGTATAGGATGCTACCGGTGGGGGGAATAGAAACGTATTAAAATTACAGATGGGATTGGAAAGACATTAAACATAAATTGCTTTATTTTGTACTGAAACAGAAGTAGAAAGCAATTTGGTTGATAAGATAAATTGGTGCAGGCACATCACTATAGACCATGGTCATGGGGGAGGGCCTGGGGGTCAATGGGGGCCTAGACTTCAGGGTCTGCTGAGCCCCTCCAAAGATTTTCTTTGCAGGGGGGGCCCGACGACAGCTTGTTAAGCCACTGATTTGGTGATAAGTCACTGTGTCACTTGGAAGGTACAATTATGATGGGTCAATGGTGGCCTGTACTGCAGGGTCTGCTGAGCACCTCCAAAGATTTTCTTTGCCGGGGGCCCAACAACAGCTTGTTAAGACACTGATTTGGTGATAAGTCACTGTGTCACTTGGAAGGTACAATTATGAGGGGTCAATGGTGGTACAATTATGAGGGGTCAATGGTGGCCTGGACTGCAGGGTCTGGTGAGCACCTCCAAAGATTTTCTTTGCCGGGGGGCCCAACAACAGCTTGTTAAGTCTGATTTGGTGATAAGTCACTGTGTCACTTGGAAGGTACAATTATGAGCTAAACTAGAAGCAAAACAAAGAGAGGTCCAAGTACCAACATGAAGAATCTTATACTGTACTGATTCTCATTCATCCAGGTCATGGTATATCTGTAGTAATAAGTCAAATCAACTGGACTTTCTGGGTTTTTTCTTGAAGACGTTTCACCAGTCATCCAATTGGCTTTCTCAATTCTGAAATTCTGGCGAAATGTCTTAAAAAAAAACCACGCAGAAAGTCCAGTTGATTTGACTTATTACTACAGATATCTTATACTGTACTAATATCAGACTGACTGGATAAGACACATGAATAATAATGTACAAAGATCAATAATGGGTAGGTCAACTGCTGGTCTCTCCAGTGACATTTCTTCTGTTTACTTGAGGATCAGCCATTTTTTTAGGGCTTGTTTGTTCTTATACTTTTTATTGTTGCTGCCATCTTGGTTGGGACATGCTTGTTCTCATCACTTTTTACTGTTGCCGTCATTTTGGTTACTTGTTCTTTTCACTTTTTACTATTGCTGCCATCTTGGATGGGGCTCGATTTAATATTGGTCTGACTTCCCACCATCATTCACCTGGGTCTCATTGTGCGCTATTATTGGTGACTGCCAGTGTTTTGATGAAGAACTTTACTGTAGATGAAGAATATTAACCTTTTTTTTTGCTGCTGACGCCTAATAAATATGATCATAACCGCAAAAATAAACAAAAAATATGAATCTCGGGGTAAAAAGTACGACCATTAACTAACACTAGTTTGTGCAAAATGTAACATGCATTCCCTAGCCGAACATTTTTTGTGCTCAACTCATTTATTTATTATTTTATTTCCTTATTATCCTTTATTTATATATCTCTGACACATTTGTGTAGCACTTTACAGAGATTGTTCATAATTCATAGCAGTCCCTGCCCCGGCCCGTCATTCAGACAACACATTCGAGTCAGTTTCATAAGGAGTCAATTAACCTGCCCATATGTATTGGAAGGGTTGGAGAAAACAAAAGGAAACCCGCACAGATATATGGAAAACATACATCCTACTCACAGTTGGTGGCCAAGTCAGGTCAATGAACTCAAGACCCACCATGCTGCCCATTTATTCCATATAAAGATTTGGGGAATTTTGAGAAGAAAGCTGATGCTTCTTCCTATTCTACATGTGGACACCCTTTCCCCACAGTATCTAGGCATATTTCCTTTATTAAGCATGGTACTAGGATGAACCAGGTACTACATATCTCTTAGTTAAGGATAAAATAAGCAAGAACGAAAGTAGGGAAAATGGTGGCCAAGTCAGGTCAATGAACTCAAGACCCATTATGCTGCCCATTTATTCCATATAAAGATTTGGGGGATTTTGAGAAGAAAGATGATGCTTCTCCTTATGTGGACACCCTTTCCCCACAGTATCTAGGCATACTTCCTTCATTAAGCATGGTACTAGGATGAACCAGGTACTACATATCTCTTAGTTAAGGATAAAATAAGCAAGAACGAAAATAGGGAAATTGGTTGCCAAGTCAGGTCAATGAACTCAAGACCCACCATGCTGCCCATTTATTCCATATAAAGATTTGGCAGATTTTGAGAAGAAAGTTGATGCTTCCCTTTATTCTTCATGTGGACACCCTTTCCCCACAGTATCTAGGCATACTTCCTTCATTAAACATGGTACTAGGATGAACCAGGTACTACATATCTCTTATTTAAGGATAAAATAAGCAAGAACGAAAGTAGGGAAAATGGTGGCCAAGTCAGGTCAATGAACTCAAGACCCACCATGCTGCTCATGTATTCCATATAAAGATTTGGTGGAATTTGAGAAGAAAGTTGATGCTTCCCTTTTATTCTTCATGTGGACACCCTTTCCCCACAGTATCTAGGCATACTTCCTTCATTAAGCATGGTACTAGGATGAACCAGGTACTACATATCTCTTAGTTAAGGATAAAATAAGCAAGAACGAAAATAGGGAGATTGGTTGCCAAGTCAGGTCAATGAACTCAAGACCCACCATGCTGCCCATTTATTCCATATAAAGATTTGGCAGATTTTGAGAAGAAAGTTGATGCTTCCCTTAATTCTTCGTGTGGACACCCTTTCCCCACAGTATCTAGGCATACTTCCTTCATTAAACATGGTACAAGGATGAACCAGGTACTACATATCTCTTAGTTAAGGATAAAATAAGCAAGAACGAAAATAGGGAAATTGGTTGCCAAGTCAGGTCAATGAACTCAAGACCCACCATGCTGCCCATTTATTCCATATAAAGATTTGGCAGATTTTGAGAAGAAAGTTGATGCTTCCCTTTATTCTTCATGTGGACACCCTTTCCCCACAGTATCTAGGCATACTTCCTTCATTAAACATGGTACTAGGATGAACCAGGTACTACATATCTCTTATTTAAGGATAAAATAAGCAAGAACGAAAGTAGGGAAAATGGTGGCCAAGTCAGGTCAATGAACTCAAGACCCACCATGCTGCTCATGTATTCCATATAAAGATTTGGTGGAATTTGAGAAGAAAGTTGATGCTTCCCTTTTATTCTTCATGTGGACACCCTTTCCCCACAGTATCTAGGCATACTTCCTTCATTAAGCATGGTACTAGGATGAACCAGGTACTACATATCTCTTAGTTAAGGATAAAATAAGCAAGAACGAAAATAGGGAGATTGGTTGCCAAGTCAGGTCAATGAACTCAAGACCCACCATGCTGCCCATTTATTCCATATAAAGATTTGGCAGATTTTGAGAAGAAAGTTGATGCTTCCCTTAATTCTTCGTGTGGACACCCTTTCCCCACAGTATCTAGGCATACTTCCTTCATTAAACATGGTACAAGGATGAACCAGGTACTACATATCTCTTATTTAAGGATAAAATAAGCAAGAACGAAAGTAGGGAAAATGGTGGCCAAGTCAGGTCAATGAACTCAAGACCCACCATGCTGCTCATTTATTCCATATAAAGATTTGGTGGAATTTGAGAAGAAAGTTGATGCTTCCCTTTTATTCTTCATGTGGACACCCTTTCCCCACAGTATCTAGGCATACTTCCTTCATTAAGCATGGTACTAGGATGAACCAGGTACTACATATCTCTTAGTTAAGGATAAAATAAGCAAGAACGAAAGTATGGAAAATGGTGGCCAAGTCAGGTCAATGAACTCAAGACCCACCATGCTGCCCATTTATTCCATATAAAAATTTGGGGAATTTTGAGAAGAAAGCTGATGTTTCTCCTTATTCTTCATGTGTACACCCTTTCCCCACAGTATCTAGGCATCAGCACTCGTCCTTCATTGAGCATGGTACTAGGATGAACCAGGTACTACTTATCTCTTAGTTAAGGATAAAATAAGCAAGAACAAAAGTAGGCAAAATGTTTTTTCCCCCCTTTGCTTTGAATGAGTCACTGAAGCATCCATAAACTGCTTTATAGAAAATAACCTAATCATGAATATTTTCTGCTTCCCGAAGCCATACCAAGTTCTGTTTCACCAACTTCTTGCATTTTGTCTCAGCTGTTCGCCCTCACTGAAGTCAGTGTTTTGACAGGTTGGAAGGGAAGATTCTTCTATTCTAGCTGACCTTATTGTACATATGGCCTCTGGTAGGGAAGTGCTCAAGGTTCTCCAACAGATGATCTTGGCATAATGAACTGATACCTCCCAGGGAGTTATTTGTTGTTTGCATGTCTGTTGAATGTAACACATCAAATTAATTGACATAAAAGAACATTCTAGGGTTTATATTTTATGATTCAGTGATGGGATTTTTTTTCCTCCTGATTAAAGATTAAACTAAATCATGCAAACATATATTGTATTCTGAATTAGCTTGCATTAAATATTCATCAACTGTAAAACAGACATTTAAAACTTAAAAATCAGTAAAAAATGATTTCCACTCATCAATATATAAAAGAAAGTGACACATATAAAAGATAATGACCCCCCCTCCACCACTGTCAAGACAATGAACCCCCCCACCACTGTCATTTATAAGTCTATTACTCAGGAAATATGAAACACTACATTGCAAACATTGGTCCTGCTGAGTATAGAAAGTAAAAATGATAGGTAGGCAGTAGTGATAAGCAAATTCGCTGCAAATTTCCACATTTTGCCACTGCCAATTTTTTTCTCTGAAACTGAACATGTGACTTGAAAAAAATTTGCTGAGTGAGGAAAAAAAAGTTGCGGTTGCCTCAAAAAGGTCACGGTCGCATCGGTCACAGTCACATTGGAGAAAGTTGCGGTCACGTCGAAAAAGTCAATGCAAAAAAAGTTATGCAGTACCCGCATTTCGCAAATTTTTCACCTTTTTGGAAATTTTTCAGCAGACTTGTAGGCATACTTGTACCTAATGTTTCCAGGCAAAATCTAATGCAGTGGTTCTCAACCTTCCTAATGCCGCGACCCTTTAATACAGTTCCTCATGTTGTGGTGACCTCCGACCATAAAATTATTCCTAAAACCATCGGAAATAGGTGTTTTCCGATGGTCTTAGGCAACCCCTGTGAAAGAGTCGTTCGACCCCCAAAGGGGCCCCCCGACCCACAGGTTGAGAACCGCTGATCTAATGGATACCTCCATGATGACATCTCTTACATAATGAACAGGGTAGGGGACGTTATGGGGCAATGCATGTTCAGGGATCAGTTATTTAACCATTTTTCTGGGGAACATTGCATATTTATTCCAACATCTTCAGAAGAATAATAAGGGACTTCTGTATAGTGTGGAAATATGGTCCAAACTATACATTAGTCCCTCACTGTTCAATATACAACTTGCATATAGCTAACTATGGAGGACTCAAATGATCACTTCCAGGAAGGTCTCCACAATCACATTAGTCCATTGGGGGAGAAAACTAATAATCTAATACATGTTTATGCTAAGATACCATTACATTTATTAAAATTAAAATTAAAATTTTTGTTGAAATTTGAGAAAAACTCAGAAAACAAATCCTGAATTTAAACGTTTTCATTTTTTCCCAACTTGAATTTTTTGACATTTATTAATCATAAAAATATTGAAAAAAAAATATAGCTAAAATCCAGCTAGTTTCTATTAATAGGGGGTATATTTCTGACATTGAAGCTATTTTACAATTAGGGGTCCAATATTAAATTCTGTGTCAATCAAGGTTTTTTTCCCCCTAAACTTTCAGTTAAATATTTCACAAATATGACAGCAGATGAGAAAAAAAATTGAATCTTTAAAAAAGGTTGATCCATTTTATTCTAAAACATTTTCTCGATCAAGTTTTGGAAGAAAAATCAAATGTATCAATAAGAAAATTGCCCTTGTGCTGTTTTTGAATGAAGAAAAAAAACTGCAAACTTTGCAGCAAATTTAGGTCATCAATCTGCTCCCAAAATGTAACAAAATAACAAAAAATATTAATTCAGTTTATTCAAAAACATTTTCTCGATCAAGTTTTGCAGCAAATTTAGGTCATCAATCTGCTCCCAAAATGTAACAAGATAACAAAAAATATTGATCCAGTTTATTCAAAAACATTTTCAAGTTTTGGAAGAAAAAAAATCTAATTTATCAATTAGAAAATTGCCCTTGTGCTGTTTTTGAATGAAAAAAAAACTGCAAACTTTGCAGCAAATTTAGGTCATCAATCTGCTCCCAAAATGTAACAAAATAACAAAAAATATTGATCCAGCTTATTCAAAAACACTTTCAAGTTGTTGAAGAAAAAAAAAATCTAATTTATCAATTAGAAAATTGCCCTTGTGCTGTTTTTGAATGAAAAAAAACTGCAAACTTTGCAGCAAATTTAGGTCATCAATCTGCTCCTAAAATATAACAAAATAACAAAAAATATTGATCCAGTTTATTCAAAAACATTTTCAAGTTTTGGAAGAAAAAAAAATCCAATTTATCAATTAGAAAATTGCCCTTGTGATGTTTTTGAATGAAAAAAAACTGCAAACTTTGCAGCAAATTTAGGTCATCAATCTGCTCCCAAAATGTAACAAGATAACAAAAAATATTGATCCAGTTTATTCAAAAACATTTTCAAGTTTTGGAAGAAAAAAAATCTAATTTATCAATTAGAAAATTGCCCCTTGTGCTGTTTTTGAATGAAAAAAAAACTGCAAACTTTGCAGCAAATTTAGGTCATCAATCTGCTCCCAAAATGTAACAAAATAACAAAAAATATTGATCCAGCTTATTCAAAAACACTTTCAAGTTGTTGAAGAAAAAAAAATCTAATTTATCAATTAGAAAATTGCCCTTGTGCTGTTTTTGAATGAAAAAAAACTGCAAACTTTGCAGCAAATTTAGGTCATCAATCTGCTCCTAAAATATAACAAAATAACAAAAAATATTGATCCAGTTTATTCAAAAACATTTTCAAGTTTTGGAAGAAAAAAAAATCCAATTTATCAATTAGAAAATTGCCCTTGTGATGTTTTTGAATGAAAAAAAACTGCAAACTTTGCAGCAAATTTAGGTCATCAATCTGCTCCCAAAATATAACAAAATAACAAAAAATATTGATCCAGCTTATTCAAAAACATTTTCAAGTTTTGGAAGAAAAAAAAATCCAATTTATCAATTAGAAAATTGCCCTTGTGATGTTTTTGAATGAAAAAAAAACTGCAAACTTTGCAGCAAATTTAGGTCATCAATCTGCTCCCAAAATATAACAAAATAACAAAAAATTGATCCAGTTTATTCAAAAACATTTTCAAGTTTTGGAAGAAAAAAAAATCAAATTTATCAATTAGAAAATTGCCCTTGTGATGTTTTTGAATGAAAAAAAAACTGCAAACTTTGCAGCAAATTTAGGTCATCAATCTGCTCCCAAAATATAACAAAATAACAAAAAATTGATCCAGTTTATTCAAAAACATTTTCAAGTTTTGGAAGAAAAAAAAATCAAATTTATCAATTAGAAAATTGCCCTTGTGCTGTTTTTGAATGAAACTTTGCAGCAAATTTAGGTCCTCAATCTGCTCCCAAAATGCAACAAAATAACTTGCCCACAATCTGTTTCTTTGGAAGTTTGGGAGCCTTTTTTCCATGTGACCTATAAAACCAGAAAGGAGGACAATACCCAGCGCTGGCTTTCCGTGAGTCGAAATGCCTTCTGCAAAATTATTCAAATCATTTAGCTTTCAACTGTGGACGTCGAAAAAAAAAATACCGCAGATGTTGTTTGTCCATCTGAAATAAAATTATTTATTTTTCAGCCACAGGCATGTTCTTTGTTTCCGAAGCCGAGCACAACTGCAGTTAATGCTTAATGCGCATATGGAGCAATTTTGTCAAGGACGGCAGCAGTGAATATAATCAGAGCCAAATAAATATCAGGGCTGTCACTGCAAGATTAAAAGAGGATAGATTTTCTGCAAAAATATACTTAACTTTTTCTATTGCCGTTTACAGTTTGGGTCTAAAAAGAAACGTATTTATATGGAGGAATTTCAATCCACGGCAGGTTTGTTTTTGCTAAAAAGCGAACATGATATTTGGAAAAAACACACTGCTGCCATCTGGTGGAACATACAATAATCATTTTGGAGCCTGACATTCAAAAATGATATCGACTATGTTTGAAAATCAAATCGTTTATATATAAATCAGGCAGTGCGACGGCAGCCATATTTACAAGTGTTTTAAAGAAAACCACACATGTTTATTGTTGCTCTTCTTTAGCCCAAACATGTATTCATTAAACTTTTATTTGTGACTTTGTGAAGCTTTTTGTGAAGATTTATAGAGTGTCGTACTGCGCTGTGCACTTTACAGAATTTGTTTCCTCATTAACATATGTTCCCGCCCCCGAGGAGCTTATTGTCTAGGTTTCTGCCAATTTTATTTGGTATTTGGGGAGAGAAAAGGGAAGGTGTGTCTGCCTGGGTCTGTTCCTCTGTCTGCATGGTCTGTTTGTCTGTCTATGGGGCACATTTATATAGATTGTAAGCTCTACGGGGCAGGAACCATCCATCTCCATCCTCTCGTATCTTTGACTCTTATTATATTGCAACTATATCTTTTATTTATTTGTATTTATTGTTTTACTTTGTATTTATCATTATTCTACTGTACAGCGCTGCGTACATAAGTAGCACTTTATAAATAAAGATATACATACATACATACATACATACATACATACATACATTTACTAAGCAATTTTGAGATAAAGTCGGATTTTTTCTTACTTCTAGATAATTTTGAGATTTATGAATAGATTTTCACCAGAACTCGATTTTTTCATTATTGTTCCCCGAAAAATTCGAGTTTTTTGAAAATAACTCCCATAATTCGGGATTTATTCATGTTTAGTTAACTTTTTGTTCATAAAAAAAAAATTTGACAGGTTTTAACTGTCGAGTACCATTGAGTCCTATGGAGGCTTAGAATCACTTACTGTCACTTTACACACCTACATGAACTCCAACGCCATGCTATTTACCCTGACCTTATTTTTCAGCCCTCCCTTTTAGAATGTAAGCTCTTGCGAGCAGGGCCCTCCCCCTAGTGTCTCCGATCCTCATCCAATGTAACTGCAAACCCTTTTTGTGAATTGTTTATATGTACATGTTAACTGTTCTGTCTTTTATACCTCTCTATTCTGTAAAGCGCTGCATAACTTGATGGTGCTATCTAAATAATAATAATAAAAAATAAAATAAAATAGAATAGTAGAGGAATAGAATAGTCAGTGACAGCCTGTCCTTGACACATTTTCAAGGACAAGTTAATCCCCTCATTGTTTTCAGTTTCACCCAGCTTCAAGGGGAAGTTAATCCCCCCATTGTTTTCTATTTCACACTTTTCAAGGGGAACTTAATCCCATCATTTTCAGTTTCACCCAGTTTCAAGTGAAACTTGCTGGAGCAATTCCTGTTTGGGGAAAAAATAAAGAGGATTCATGGAAATGAACGTCCGGTTTAAGTCGAAAAATTCAGGATTTTCGAATGTAAACTTGGAATTTCCGCACGAACGATTCAAGCATTAGCATTATTTTATAAATAAAAGTTTAATTCGATTTTATACCATGTCGAGTTTATACAACTTTCAAGCCCAGAAAAAAAAACAAATTTCAGTAAATGTGCCCCTATGTGGTTGGGTTCAAAGTCAACTACTCTTGAGTTTTTATTTAATAGATTAATAGATGATAAAATGGACACAAAAGTAGCACAGAGCCAATGGGAGACTGGTTTTCTGTTTTCCGCCTGTTTCTTTCTTTTAACCAGTTTCCTTTAGTTCCACTTGAAGCCAGAGTTTGATTGGTCAAAACTCTTATTACTGGAGATTCAACACATGGACTGATGATCAAATGGGTTATTAAGATCCTAATGGGTTCTCTCAACTGGAAAAGCCAATCTGAATGAGGATAGATGTGAGGCCCCTTACTTTTTCTTTTGCAATTGAACAGTGCTGCTTGGCAGATGTATAGGAGACCCAACACCACAGTATTATTGTATAATTGAAGCAAGTCTGACCCGTGTTACCTGTGTTACTCCAACATGCTATAAGTCAAGCCAGATAGGCAAAGAGAGCACCAATGGTCAAAATACCAATCAATATACAGTTCTCATTATTTCTTTCACAAGCTGGAGACGTCTCTAGCTACGTCCCTGCTGTATCAGAGGAGAATGACCTTCATAGCTTATTAACAGAATAATATACAATGTCATGTGAACCTATGTGATTTGATCTCAGTGTTCAATTCAGAGGTGGTATCTATATGTGACAGTGTAGCCAATTAAAAAAAATACCACCCTCCAAAGGGTTCAAAAAGATAAAATAATAATAATAAAATAATTTTTATACTATATATATTATTGTGAACATATAACACATTCTGCATTGCTTTAACAAGATTACATATACTAGCCCAGTGGAGCTTACAGTCTAAGGTTCCCATTACATTAACACACATTAGGGCCTGAAGGTTTTTGTAATGTGGGAGAAAAGCAGAGTACCCAGAAGAAACCCATCCAAGTAAAGAGAGAACATATGGACTCCCCATAGATTGTACCCTGGATAGAATTTAATCTAGGACCCAAGTTCTGTGAGGCAGCAATGCTAACGACTGGGGCCCTTTTTTCTATTAGGGCTTATTAAACTGAGAGCTTGTATTGAGCCAATCAATAGACACATTCACTTTGTCCCTGTGATTGCAATATTCGGCCCCATATTTCTGATTGGCTCTGTTGATAAGCTCAATAAAGACTCAATAGGTAATTAATGCCCTGTATAATCCTGCAACCAACATATTTATGTATAATCATTAGTGATGAGCGAATCTGTACCGTTTTGCTTCGCCATAGAATTTGCAAAACGGCAAGAAAATTCACGAAACAGCGAAAAATTCACAAAACGCATTTGGCGCGCAATTTTTTTGTTGCTTGCGTCTATTTTTTGTCACCCGCATCTATTTTTTTGTCGCCCACACTTTTTTGACGTGACCACACCCAATTTTGCCACGACCGCGCCCATTTTGTTGCCATGACTGTGCCCGATTTTGACGTGACAACGCCTTTTTTGATGCACCCACGCCCAATTTGCCACGGCTGTGCCCCAGTTGATGCGCCTGTGCCCAATTTGATGCGCGACAAAAAAAATCCTGCACGACAAATTTTTCTGCGGAGGAAGTTTCGCGAAACAATTTGCCAATGGTGAAAAATTCACTGCGAATCCATGCCTGGCGAAAAAAAATTCGCTCATCAGTAATAATCATTTTATCTACCATGGGCAGGGACAGGCCAAACCAACGGGGCATCCTAGGCAACCTTGTCAGCCATCTTGCCCCTGCCACACAATGACAAGGGGCAGGGGCAATGACAAGGTAGTACAGACTAGGGGTAGACAAGAGAGGTACCTGCTTGGTGCCCCCTAATGGTGGTTGCGCCCTAGACAGATGCCCCTTCTTACTACCCCTAGTTCTGGCCCTGACCATGGGAATATTTAGGTACAAATTCCTTACTATTCCTTTGTGTAGTCTTCAGCTGCATACATGCTGTATATATATTTTTTTATTTTTTTCCAAATAATTCTATTACGGACCCAGATTATTTGAGTCCAGTTGGTATGAATAGCTTTCATTATGCCAATGTAGAACTGCCAATAAAATCCGACTCCGGTAGAAAGTATCTCAGATTAAGTCCAAACTACTTTATTGTATCCCCCTCCTTTATTTTTTTTTTTTTATATTGTTGATTCTGTGCTCTGCGGTGCATACAATATTGCTCCATAACTCTAACATGCCTTTGACAGTGATTTTTCATCTCACTGGAAATAATCCATTTAGTGAAGGACAATATGTTTAATTTAGAAGGTAATTATGTCAGCTGAAACAATTCTTTTGCACACATTACCTGCGTATGATTTTGTTTTCCTTGGTCGCTGATGCTTCATTTAACTGTAACTGCTAACAGGTTAAGCAAATAGAGATACAATTAAATGGAAGTCGTTTTTTTTTCCTGCTCGGCACCTGCTTTGTTTCTGAAAATGATTTAGCGGAGAAGTAAATCCTTTACACAAGGGTGTTTCTGCCGTAAGAAGGTGGGCATGTTGGTTCAGGTGCTATAAAACCAGATGAGGGGGGTGCCCAGATCAACTCCTGAAGGTGACAAACTTTGTGACCCCCCCCCCCATCCCTTGGACAGAACGATGCCAAAAAGAACCCACATTGTGGTTTCCAATTTAAAGAAGAAGGAAAGGTAAAAACTAAGTAAGCTTTATCAGAAAGGTATATGCTGCACTCCTCTATCAAAAGAAACACAGGATTTCTTGTCTCTTTTTTTGTAAACATCATGTTCCAATGTCTGACTTTCTCTTTCAGAAACATCCTTAATTCCCGGGGACAGAGTCTGTGCAGTTCTCTCCTCTCTCCCCTCTCCTGCTCCCCCTCCCCCTCCCACCAGAATGCTAAGCACTCCCCCTCCCTTAGGAATGTGTGATCTCAACTATACTGGCTAGACTGCAGGAAGAAAGCTACTTAAAATGGCAGCTGCTATCTTAAGCAAACGGAGAAAGCTTTGAAAGCTGAATAAATATATTGTTCTAGGTGGCACTAAAGTGGCAAATCTATTGGCAGTAAAATGCCAAAATGGCTTTCATTCTCCTTTAAAATTTGAGATTTCAACTTGTGAAAAAATATAAAACTTTTGGCTGAAATTGTCCAATATAAAGTCATATAACAACAAGTGTTTGGGTTCTATTTATTGGAATGCTATTTTCTATTTGTTTTGAGGAAAGTTCTAGAATTCAGCGCACTGTGGTGAAAGTCCCAACGACCATTTGTTTTTGTAGGAACCCATATCACACTTTTTTGACTAAAGAAGGAAATTTTGATTCCCATGTCACCCAAGACAACAACTGTGTTGGCTTTTTCTCCCTTCAATCGGAGAAAGAAGATAAAGCTTTAAACTCTTTGCACTTGGCCATACTGGTAACATAGCAAAGAACTGGCCAAAGTTGAACTTGGAAAGTATAACAAAAATGTCATAGTAGATCTATCTGAAGACCAGAAACTACTTGAGATCTATAGCAGAAGACCTAACTGACGACAAACTGTATTTCCCAGAATACTTCAACGTATTATCATACTGTAGTCCAATTACACCAGAAGTGCATTATCAACAAGTTTATTTTGTTGTTATTGTTGTAAAACACACAAGACTATGGGGCATGTTTACTAAGATTGGAGATAAATATCACTGGTGATGTTGCTTATAGCAACCTATCAGTAATTAGAATTTGATCACCTACAAGTTAGAAGCCAAAAGCAAAGATCTGATTGGTTGCAATGGGCAACATCACTGGTGATATTTATCTCCAATCTTAGTAAACATGACCCTAAGGGGCACATTTACTAATCCACGAATCCGAATCACGAATGGGAAAAAATCGTATTGGAAACAAAAATTTCGGAAGATCGCAAATATCACGAAAATGCTTACGAAAAAATCGTATTAGTCACGATAATATTGTATTGGCGATCCGAAAGTCACGAAATTTTCGTACCGAACAATTGTAAACAGCGGTAAAACCTTTCCGATTTTTTCGTGCAAACGTCCGAAAAAGTCGTGCGCCGTACGCGAAAAGTCGTGCGCCATACGAAAAAGTCATGCGGACGCCCGAAAAAATTGGCGGAAATACGCTCGGAGCGTTCGTGCTTTTGTAAATGTGCCCCTAAGTCACATGTGGTCAGTTGAATTACTATGGAGCACCCAACCTGGCCTTTCAAAGCACCATTCAAGCCTTTTCTGCAGTTAACTCCAACAAAGGGATAACTAGGGGCCCTGGCAGACTGGCTAATGACTTTTCAACCCTTCCCAACTTAACTAATGTCATAACATGACTGCTAATTGAATCGGAAGATTGGGTTGTTTTTGTCCTACACACTGACCAATGTTGAAATCCAAACTCAAAACGATAGATTTATGCATCCCTAAAACATAAACACCAATCCCAGCTGCAACTAGGACTTCAAATATATTGAGATTCTATCCGTAATTTCGCTTCCCCCCCCCCTCACCAATGTAAGATTAAGGGGTCAACACTCAGCAGTAGAAACAGAATGCAGTTCCCTAAAGCAGTGTTCATCTATCCACCTTCTCCATTGAACCAACTAAAGACATGTTTAAATGGCAGGCCCGGATTAAAATTCAAATTCTTATTTATTCACAGTAAAGAGCGTTTTTTTTTTTTTTTTTCCCGTAGTCGTGACAAAGCGTAAAGAGAGGTAAACAAAGTGTTTATTCAGTCTAATCCCACTGAAGCTTGTTAAATGTTGATATGTGCCACATTATTTTGAAACAGGTTGAAAAGTAAGCCAAGCATTTTATCTGCCGGTCCACAAGCATCTTAAACCTTTTAACTTTTGTCTTTCAAATCCTTTGATGACAACTGGGATCCTTCATTAGCTGTGTTTGTGTATGAAAAGTGTAACATGTTACGTATCCTGTCAGTTTTGTATAATAATTGTAATAATAATGTTGACAGTAATCTTGCATTAGTCATTTTGCAGGTCATTTGTCTAAGCGGGGAGAGGTTTACAGATGGTAAAGTGTTAGAAGACAAAAAAAAAAAAAACAACAACAAAGCACAATGTATTTTGTCTGTTTTTGTCATATGTAATGCACCGAGGGTATTCTTTCGCTATCTGTGCCTGCAATTTGCTGCTCTTCTTCTGAAGGCTCTTAATTACATTCCGACAGTTGGGAAATATTTTGCAATTGAAACTAAATCCTCAGTCAGGTTGCTGGATATAAGAAGCAAGGAGAACTGATGAATGTTTTTGTCAGGATATTTGTATTAAATGCTTCAATGTTCCATTATGCTCCATGGTAGAAATGAGTTTGGGATTGGGTTTACCAAACAAAGGAAGGGTTATGGCCTCCTTTCAGCCTCCATTTGGACGGTAGAGTAAAAAAATTAACAAAAATCAGCCCCACACATCATTTCCCTCATATCTACATCTTATGATTTAGGCAAAATAACATTTACACTTTCAAAAACAGACTGGTGCAAAGCAGAGAACCTTTTGTCTGCATTTGTTGCACAGTACAGGTATGGGACCCCTTATCCAGAAACCCATTATCCAGAAAGCTCAGAATTATGGAAAGCCTGTCTCCCACAGACTCCATTTTAATCAAATAATTCAGAATTTTAAAACTGATTTCCTTTTTCTCTGTAGAAATAAAACAGTACCTGTACTTGATCCCAACTAAGATATAATTACCCCTTATTGGGGGCAGAACAGCCCTATTGGGTTTATTTAATGGTTAAATGATTCCCTTTTCTCTGTAATAATAAAACAGTACCTGTACTTGATCCCAACTAAGATATAATTACCCCTTATTGGGGGCAGAACAGCCCTATTGGGTTTATTTAATGGTTAAATGATTCCCTTGTCTCTGTAATAATAAAACAGTACCTGTACTTGATCCCAACTAAGATATAAATAATCCTTAATGGATGCAAAACAATCCTATTGGGGTAAATTAATGTTTTATCGATTATTTAGTAGACTTAAGGTACGGAGATCCAAATTACGGAAAGACATCTTATCTGGAATACCCTTCGTCCCGAGCATTCTGGATAACGGGTCCTATACCTGTATAGGATCTGTTATTGGAACCCCGTTATCTGGAAAGCTCCAAATTACAGGAAGGCCATCTCTTATAGACTCAGTTTCAATCAAATAAGGAATTATACAATAATATATATAAAACAATGATTTCCTCGAATCGTTGATAAAGAACCCCCTTAAGGTATGGAAATCCAATTTATGGAAAGACCCCAGGTCCCAAGCATTCTGGATAAAGGGTCCAATACCTGTATCAATATACTTAATACATATTACATTATGTATGTATGTAACCAAGGATATATATAACCTGGAAATACAAGAATAGAGACATAGAAATTGAGAGGACAGAGACAGAGACTAAAGACTTGTCCTATTTATTATCATTTATTAAATCATTCAGCCAGTGACCAACTATCGTCAGGGCCTTCAACCCTATTTGCACAACCACCTAAAGATAGTTCTTCCAGAAACCCAGTAGAATGGCAATGGAACACAAGGACTTCTTCTGAGTATGATTGCCTGGTTCTCCATTTACAAGGAATGCTCAAGCTAAAAATACATTTTGTAATGGTGTTCTAGGTATGCTTGAAGATTCTTCTTGTTCATGTTTTTTAGTTTTTATTTACACTGAATGCTCAAGCTAAAAAAAAATACATTTTGTAATGGTGTTCTAGGTATGCTTGAAGATTCTTCTTGTTCATATTTTTTAGTTATTTTTTACAAGGAATGTTCAAGCTAAAAATACATTTTGTAATGGTGTTCTAGGTATGCTTGAAGATTCTTCTTGTTCATGTTTTTTTAGTTATTTTTTACAAGGAATGCTTAAGCTAAAAATACATTTTGTAATGGTGTTCTAGGTATGCTTGAAGATTCTTCTTGTTCATGTTTTTTTAGTTATTTTGTACAAGGAATGCTTAAGCTAAAAATAAATTTTGTAATGGTGTTCTAGGTATGCTTGAAGATTCTTCTTGTTCATGTTTTTTCAGTTATTTTTTTTTACAAGGAATGCTCAAGCTAAAAATCCATTTTGTATTACTGTTCTAGGTTTTCTTGAAGATTCTTCTTGTTCATGTATTTTTTAGTTGTTTTAGTTATTTCTAACTAAAAAACATGAACAAGAAGAATCTTCAAGCATACCTAGAACACCATTACAAAATGTATTTTAGCTTGAGCAATCATACTCAGAAGTCCTTGTGTTCCAATCCCATTCTACTGGGTTTCTGGAAGAACTATCTTTAGGTGGTTGTGCAAATAGGGCTGAAGGCGATATAGAGAAAGATGATGACACTGAGAATGGCGACGCTATTAGTGTTGCCGTATGTGCAGTCTCTGTGGTAGGGCCATGAGTTGGAGGATCCTGTATATCCCTGGGTTCACCACAAAGATAAGCAGCCTAGGTTTCTGCTATATAAATTACTGTAGAAAGAACATTAGGATTTCTATAATTTTCCCAGCAAATGTACTAGTCATAACAGCTATGAAATCAAAGTTAATATGATTGCAGATATTCTTTTTAATTTGCAATTTATCACTGGGATATGCCGGCACCTGAGCCCCATGGAGCAAGAGAACATATAAGGACATCTCAATGTTGTGACCCAACAGGATAAACACAGCCAGAGGGCACACACTTGACTCTATGTTTTATCAAGGAATGAATTTATTATGTTAGAATGTGCCTGCCAGTAGATATTGTGTACTAATTGCCCACTACAATAGCAGGGTAAATAAAGGTTTAAAAGAAT